>NW_020454092.1:19250222-19588567 GCF_003342845.1 Nothoprocta perdicaria | reverse complement strand
AGGGAGAGAGGGAGAGAGGGAGAGAGGGAGAGAGGCTGAAATAAAAATTCTTTCATTGCTCTAGGAAAAAATTTGACAAAAAAACAGGAATGCATCAAGCTTTCCCAAATATGCTAAATTACAAATCATAGCAAATTAGTAAAACTGAACGTGTATTTTTTTAATTAGATCTCAGTGATATGAACTGTTGCCAGATCTTGAAAAATGCCGGCGAGAGGACATCTGAATGTCACGGCTTCTCACATGGAAAGGCCACAGAGCAGCTCCCTCTGTGTCTCTTTGCTTGTCTGAGGAGGAACTGGAGCAAATGCTGCCCGTTGAAGAGCATCTCTGGAAGCTTCAGCAGCAGCCAGTTGTGCCACAGGCATCTCAAATGTAGCCCCTAGAAATAATGTGAATGGGGAACAGATCTGGCCTATGCCAAGAGTATCCACTGGATTCAGAAGCATTTTACTGGATATTGTTAGCAAATGTTTTAGTCATGAAATAGGGATGGGTCTGAGAGCATTTTGTCCTACTTGTATGGACGCATAAATGCGGGGCTTACAGAAAAGAGATAACTGACTGACTTCTGGTTAAATTTTTATAGAAAATAGCTATTGGAAGAACATGTATTCCCAAATTAATTAACTGGCATATCTATAAATGGAAGGTTTTGATACAAACCTCAAATTTGAGCTAAAACATTAACCCACCATGTTAGTAGATATTTTCATAGTCACAGGAAGCATGTCAAAAACCTTGTTCTCAAGAGAATACAAACATGTAGAAAACATTGAAAATGTTTTTTTCCTAGAGTTTRGGCTCCTTATTCAACACTTAACTGCCAAGTAAAATTTACATGTTTAATTGAACAATRTAGCTTTTACAAATCCTTAGTATTTAAGAAAAATTATTACATGCACAAAGACATTTTCTTCTCTGAGATAACTGTTCAAGAAACTCCATTCATTAAGAGGATTCGAGAAGTCCACGATGACAAATTATTTTCACCACATGGTTCAAAAGAAGCTACATTTGTTGAACTCCATTCCTTGCCACAAGTCTTACCTGACCAGGCATTCCCTAATGGAAAGAACAAAAATGAGTGAAAAGAGGAATACAAAACAGACATAATTACAAACAAGTTGTTCCATTTGTTTATCCTGGAGAGGTGGATGTGCATGAAGAGAGAATTCTTGCCTCATGTTTTTTTCACCTTTGAATAAAATGGCACATATTAGTTTTATCAGTAGTTGCCCACAGAAATCCTCATCCCATGTATCGCCCTGAGGAACTGACAGTGTAACTCTTAATTCAGAGAAACTGAACAGAGGCCGTGATGGGAAGAATGCAGCTGAAGAGCCACAACATTAGCCCTACATATAAATCCTCAATTATTTGAAAATTTCAGCTGTCACCAGTAAGTCTTAAATTTATGACATGAAGAATATTCATTAAATGGGAAAAAAATAGTATTTGTTGTAGTATATTGCTAACCTTTTTTTTTTTTTTTTTTTTTTTTCTCTCACCCAAATGGACATTTGACAGTATTATCCCATTTATTTGGTCATAAACACCAGACTTGCACTAGCTACAACTGGATGAACCAGATGGATAGAGGCAAATATTCCTCATATTTCACTATCAGAATCGACTGTGTTCAAAGACACCAAGTTAATAGCCAATTCTAGGCAATAATCCCTTCCCAACTCCATCTAGTATATGACTTTAGAACATATTAGTTGCACAGACTGTCTCTAGCTAGGCTGAACTAAAGTGAAATAAAAGAATCTGTTTTCCTCCAGAATATTCTAAATACAACAAAAAATTTCCTTTCTTGGTTCAGAACAAAATGTTTTGTTTAGAACATCCCTACTGAAAAGAAAGCAACACTTTCACAGGGATTTTTTTTGAAAAAACTTATTTAAACCATRTTTTCAACAGGAATGTGATTGCGTTGAGAAATTCCTACCAACTGTAGTTTACAAGGAATTATAAGATCCTATTTGCATCCAGCAGTCTCAAGAAAAAATCCCTGCTACATTCATTATAAAGCAGATTTGGCCGGGCAGAGCGTATTACACAACCCATTCTATTATTGTCTAGCTTTGAGTTCTTACACATCTTCTGCTGCAAACCAACTGTGGCTGGGCCAAAGTCCTGTAYGACCAGAGTCCCTGCATTCTGAAAAAAATAACATTGCCAGTAGTCTATCTTCAGAAGAAAACCAAGAGCTTTAGGGATTCTGAAGTGACTGGACACACGTTGATGATTCCCAATTGCTGTCTGCAAGCAGCTGTTTTATCTCTGCTAACTTTCAAAAGAACCCAGGGCAAGTAAACTCCTTTCCAAAGCAGATCCTCAAGGTTAGCTGATAGGCGGTTGTCCACAGAGTCTGTCCATTTTGAGCACCCAGAACTTGAGAACTCAGTTTTGAGAAACCAGATGCACCTTTCTGCAGATAACCAAGACCACACAGCGCTCCCCATTTTTGTGTGAGGGTATCTAAAAGATCACAAACATCTTCTCCACATCTCTTTGGTCCTTCCCACACCATCCCTCACTCTCCAGAAGTGGCAGGGACAGAGGCCTCAAGTCTGCAGAGACGCTACCCTGYTTGGGGACCTACTTGCTATCTTTGACAAACATTTTGAGGTATTTCCTATAACTGAAGTGGTCTTCTGGAAGTCATCTATTGTTGTCATCTACTATTGCTGACAGGATAATATAAAAGCATGAACAACTAATAGAAGAAGTTGTTTTTCTCTGAAAAGTGACCCTATATGTTACCTACACGTGACCTTCCATTCAAGAGGGCTAGTATAATACTAGTGCKGCTGGAAAATTAGTCAGCAACCAGTGCTCAAGATGAAGGGCCCTATCCTGACCAAGGTAAAGTGAAGAAATCTTTGTGTTTTCAAAACAAAAGAAKCTGCTTCATTGACCTTAACAGGTCAGATATGATGTTAAAATCATAAACATGATTAATTTTGCAGGCATCACTAACAGCATAAGTTTAATGACAAAATAAATCATGTCCTGGCAASCTGGGTTCCACGCTGTGAGAAGGGTGGTGGTGATGAGTTCACACCACATGCACCTGCTGAGGACTGTACCCAAAGCCAGGCCCTACAGCCTCTAGGACAGAGGACAGGTCCCAAAAGGAGTAGTGTGCAGCAGCACAAAGTAAGTTCCTGTGGTCTGTGGGTCAGATTTATTTAAAGCCACTGACAATTAAAAACAAAGCTGTACGAGGTTCTGAAAACAAGAAAACCTGAAACAATGGAGTGGGACTCCCACAAYATCCAACGTTTTTCTTTTTGTTCTGCAGACTGTAAATTTAAACCAGATTTTGAATCCAAGTTGAAACCCAAAGCCTAGGTTCTGTTCAAGTGAACTTCTCCACCTACTGACATCTGGACAAAGCTGTCAACATCCTCCAAAACTATGTATCCCGTAGCCTTGTGGCTTTCTACAAAAGAAGAAGAAGAAAAAAAAAAAAAAAAAACAAGTTGCCACTCTTCCACAGCCACAGATCTTACTGGTTTTTACAAAAATGTCCTGGAGAGAACATTTAGGTACAGCACACAAACTGCCTCCACCCAAGCTTTATACTGAACAGAGCTGGATACTGGTGCTGAAGAAGCCCATGTAGAAGAGGTTATCACAGAGCTAAAGGAAAACACATMATTATTCTCTGCTCTGTTAAATGGAATAAAATCATTAGTTCTACACTGTTATTTATACCTGTCACATAAGTGTCACTGCTCAGCTGATGTATTTTGCTGCTGTTGGTGACATAGGAAAAGAGAGAGAAATTTACTCTTAAGGAAATACTTCTGAGGCAACAGGAGGAAAAAATGTAACACCTAGACATTTAGCTGTGAAACATTTATATGCTATATATATATATATTATAAAGAATGGGTATAAAATATATGAGATGCAGCCTGTATTAAATGTTTGCTACCAGGAATCAGCAAGGGAGTTGCAGGCTGTGTTCATGCTGGTGTAGGAAGAGCTGCACTTGTTGTCACCCAGTCACTACAGGAGATCTCCTGTAGGAGACACGACGCTGTAGATCTCCACTACAGGAGATCTGGCAGATCAGTTATAAACCACAGGGCCAGGAAGGTCTGGGTCTCTGCTCCGGGTCCCAGAGGCTGTCTGCATTCTCCTCATTTCACCTATTCAACAGCTCTTTAATTGTATGGACGCAAGTTGAAATATCTCAGAGRCTGCTCCATCCACCCTGCCACGCAAGTCCCAAGTTCCCAATATTTACCGCACACTACTTTTTATTGTTTCTGCCTTTGACCCAAACCCTACGGAATTCCTGCTTGCCCAAACCCGTTGTGTGAGCAAAGTGGTGCAATGTGATTCTGGCCTAAAAAGGGTTCTCTTCTGAGAAAAAGCTAAATATACTGAATAGAACGGACAGGTGGGGAAGACTGTTTGGGACAACTAGCAGACACATTCCAGTTGCACTCAGAGGCCTCTATTTTCAGTCTTTGTATCTCTAGGGATTTAAACCTTGCCTGTAAAGGTACAAGGAAATTACTGTAATCAACATGCACAGTTCTACTAGCTTCATGCTCCGGATCACATTTATATTGTTTTAAGGAATAAAAGATTATCTGCCTGTCTTTAGATTTTTTCAAAGTTAAATTTCACAGCAAAAGCTTGGAAAAAAAAAAATAAAAACCTCCACAGAGGAGAAAAGAAATACTATTCTAGGYTGACTTTCTTTCCTTCTGGACAAAGCAGTAAAAACTCAATATTTCCTAACAGTGAGGTCAATGGCAATTTTGTCAGGTTGTCAAAGGTGAAATAGGATTGAATTCTAAATCTCAACCTTTAAGAGTCAACACTCCAAAAATTATTCAGATCTTTTCTTTTAGAAGCCTTCAATAGGTCAGTGCAAGCCTTTCTTAATATTGAATCCACCATAATGAAAACTGAATCTCAGTAAGTAGCTCTTTAGTTTGAAAGAACAGAATTGTCACACAGGTTCTAGGTCACATTTCCTTTTATGACAAGTGCAGAAGTCTGGTGGAAGTTACCCAAGTGCTAAAGTTACCATCCAGAAAGAATGGGAGGAACTCGTGCCCTGTAAGCTACCTTGTGACATTAAGCTAATGAAAATGCTGATATTTAAATTGTCTATTTAAGACCTTTCCTTACCTTTAAACCAATTTTATTTTGTCTAGTGCTCTGCCATTCTTCTGCAAACAAAGGGATAATGAAGTACTACATTTGGCCTAAAGCTTTCAAAGGTTTTTTTCCTTTTCTTCCAAATCCGGGCTGAAGTTCAACTTAGAATACAATATTCCTCCTGCCTTTTTTTTTCCTGAATATTGCTGACTCAGTGAACTTGTACGATCCTAAGAGATCAATTCACACCCAACAAGACTAAATATTGGTTAAGAAGAATTATGAACTTACATTGAGCAGCTCTACTGGCCTTACCTTTGGGAAAATCAGAAGTTTCACTGGATCAGTGGCATGGCTTTTATTTAGAAATATAAAGCAGTTCTCCTTGCCCCTCTATGCTCACCCTCCCTGCCAAAGCACAGCCTGTGAAGGAGTGTTTAATCATTGATGTATGAGGAGGGCTCTCAGGGAACAGCAGCTCCAGCCCAGCCTTTGAGGCGGGGTACCCCCGTGTATCTCTGACCTACAAACACAAGCAGTACATTTTAAAACTTATTTTATTAGAGGAGGAAAGTTATGGGGCTTTAATTGGTTTTCTCCTGCTTTATCCTGAGATAAATTGGAGAGTTTCTTTCCTGATGTTGTGAGGACAAAGATCAGACTTAATCACTCTGTCACATTCTGGAGCACAAATTGGTCCCTATGCCACAAAAGGCAGCCGAGAAGGGCAAAGCAGCCAGATATGGCCCGGTCAGCTTCCCTCCTGTGACAAGAGGTAGCTCCARTTCTGGCAGAGGTTGCACATTTTAAAGAAATGCAACTCTAAGCACATTTCACAAATATCCTTTCCATGGCCAGCGCCATTTTAATATTAAATAAGTCCCCTGCAATATCCAGAAAGTACAAGAGAGAATTGCCTTGTACAATACTGCAGTTTCCCTGCAGACTCTTCCAGGTCCCCAGCTGGAGCAGGCACTTCAAGGCAAGGGAATTACCAAGGGCTTTCAGAGCCTTGGCCAGCAGAGATGCAGCCTGGAGAATGAAGCAGGACTCCTGGTTTTTCAGAGTACGCACTTGCTAGCAATTTGAGGACCCACTTACACCCTGAATCACAATCAGAACATGAGAGGCCTGGAAAGAAAGTCTTTAAATCRGCAGATTAAGAAACTAAGATTATTTCTGTAAAGAAGGGAAAAAAATAAAAGAATTATTAACTTAAGCCTCTAGCATTCGGTGCTCATTGTGTAGCTCTTGAAAAAATTTTGGTAGTCTTTTTAACTTACAGAATTTTCTAAGTAATTGTGCTTTGTACTTAGAGGGAAAGATTTTATTGTCTGAAAAACACATTTCGCAGCTGCAATTTTCTACTCCCGCATCTATAATTAATCTCTCCTGATTGCAGCCACTCTCTGGCAAGATTCCATGTTATATTTAAACCCTGGATGCCACTTTGCAGAAGAAAAGAAGAACAATAGGATCATTTTCCAAGACTGTGTAGCAGGATAAGCTTTAGAGTCAACACAATGCTTTAAATCTCTGGTCTCAACCTACTGATCACCCCTCTCCAGAGTTACCTTTTACCACCAAAGCGGGTACAAAAATCTGTTGAGGAATATAAAGAGTAGCAGTTGTACTCTAGGAAAGGAGCAAGTCTGTCTGATGTTCTATTGTACAGATGTACTGGGAACTCAGGGACGCGTGGTTGGAAAAAGTACTTCTGTCAAAGTTTTTTTTTTTTTTTTTTATAGGATTGGGGGGACTATATGTGCTGCAATTACCGATTGAAATCTGTTAAAAATCTATCTTTTAAAGAAATAAATGCATCAAACCCTGCAAAACTTGCCAAGTCATATAACAGCAGGTGAGAAGATGAGGAGATGAGAAGATGCTTCTTTTAGTATTTGTAACAGCCCAACTTAAAAAAAAAAAAAAAAGAGAGAGAGAGAGAGAGAGAGAGAAAAAGAATATATTTCTCTTTAGGGACAAGCTATCAAGAAATTAGAAGCCCCAGCCTCTTATACTTGGTTTTCCTAGAAGAAGTTATGTCATTAGACCTGAAGGGAAATACCCATTTTAAGTACARCATATAGAGTCAAATTAATCCCTCACATACATCCAATGATCCTAGTGGATTCATTTCACTGAACATGTTGAGTTGGACCAGAAAGTACAAAATAGGAATATTTTATCCACCCACATACGCCTCATCGTGTCATGAGGCAACGGGAAGCAAACAGTCAGGCTGCTTGCTTTTTATTAATTTCATTCTGTATTATATTACAGCCACCCAACCAAGATTCGAGCCCATTGTCTTGAGAACAACAGAACAAGACACAGTCCTAGACACAAAAATGTATTGTCTAGACGATTCAGACATAGCATGTGGGACTGGAAATATTAATCCATTCACTTAAAAGATGGCAAACAGAGGCAAAAGAAACTCAGTGACTTGGCAAAGCGTCAAAGAGGAAACCTGAGCCGGACCCCCGAGGTGAATCTGAACTGCTAAGGCTCATTCGAGTGACCTAGGCACAAAATCACCCACGAATGCATTTCTAAACAAGTTAGCTGAAAAGCTAGCTAGTTTTAAAAGCTTTTTAAAAAAAAGGGAAAGGCTACAAACATTACCCCCAAAATCATATGGCAAAATAAAAGGAAAAACTGGAAGTACACCCTGTGCTTGTAGACACTTCAGCCCAACAGCCTGCCCTCTGGGCCTCCCATTGCACAGTGGCAGCAGTGCTKCTTTCAAGCTCAGTATGTCAAGCAAATCAGACTCCTGATAGCAAATCCAATATCTCTTTCAAATAAGAGTTTATGTTTTTAAAAATATACTTTCTCCTGTTACCTTCTTCAGGCAGTTAAACTAATATGCAATTAAACCTGCAAGTAGCAGCATATAGCTTTCCTTTGGTAGCCTAAGCTGGAGCAAATTTACCAGAGTTCAAATGTTCACTAACAACCAGAGAAGTTATTCAAAGGATTATGCAAAGTCTACAAGTAACTGAGGAAAAGGAGGCCAGGTTTCATGCAGGCCCTCTCTCCAGCTCTGGATGGGGTCCCTTACACCACATTCTCCCAGTTCAGTGACTACTCCCGTCCACACACGCATCCCCTCGCACCTCTGTTAGYGCAGTTGGTCCCCAAACTGCCACACGCATCCTCATGTCTCTTAGCTGTTACTATTAAGACTGTTTCTCGACAGAACTGACAGCAGCAGGGGATAGGTAGGCTGTATTTTCTAGCCCCCTACAACTTCTACCTTCTCCTGCATGGGAAGCAAGCAGGGGATGGGCACCACCATCCCCATGCCCATGTAGCAACCATGGAGATAAGGAGGTGACCGTGTCACGTCCAGCAGGCAGCAGTGCTGACAGGACTCTGCATGCAGAGGCAGGTACAGCAGAAGAAAGAACCATCATCCCAGCATTCTCTCTCAACATGTTCTCTATGAAGGAGCATGTTATGAAATATTCCTATTGACTAATCCAAGACTAAATAACCTATCTGTTCCTGATTTCAGAACTGTGGCGACTACCCCAGCAAGGCACTTGAGCTCATGTGCGAGTCTGAAGTCCTGAAGAAATTCCACTGACGTTAAGGGGACTCTCTGCCCCTGTAGCACCAGGCACGCGCTCAACTTCTACGCCGAATTAGAACCTAGGCTAAGTGAATCCAGAATAGAAGCAGGGAGATTGGCAAGGAAAAGAAAATATTAATAACTACATTTTCATGGGGACTGATTTAAACTACAACTCCAGTGCTGAGCCCTCCTTCTTTGCTCAGGCAAAACACCTTCAAGTCGTACTCAGGACAGAATGACAGGGTTTGGCTGCCGTGCGGATATGAATCACAAATGCACGTTACAGATTCCTGCAGAGACAATGAGGTGTTCTCTTACCTCCTGTCACAAAAATTAGTTCGGTGAACACATTCTTAAAATCTTAAGTCAGTCCTACGTACAAGATAGATTTGATCAAAGCTTGCATCCATTAAAATCAAATTTAAAAATATCTTGGAGCGTTATATATTAATGAAAGGCATTTAAATCAAAAGCAAAATGGTGCATTTTACATCATATGCTATATCATATGTTTTATTCTTTTACATGGCAGTCAATAACAGTGTACCCATTTCTAGGATATATTTTATAATAATAGTAAAGGTTCTCGTTTATAGTTCTTTGGAATTTAATTCCTGTAAATAAAAGAGSAGAATAAATTTTTGAGTAAATTACAAAAAGCAATGAGATTAGCAATATCTCACCATCTGGTTATGAGAGAATAATGCAAGGCAGAAACACTATTTAAGTTTGTTTTCACAAACCAATCAAGAAAAAACCCACAAAGCAGAACCATGAAGGTTTCTRAAGTTGACAAAAGGGGGAAGTAAAAAAGCATATATAAACTTCCATAAAGTAAAGGCAAGACAACCAGCTTATTTACATCAGCAGCAAGAAAGTGCATACAAAATATAGGTGGTGAGGCAAGGAGGTGAATACACCAGCTGAATAGGAGATGAATACAAAACATAAGGATACAGAACAGATAAACTCAGGTGCAAGGGTTTGTTCCCTCACGATTAACAACGACATCAGACCAAAACAGCCAGGAAAGCATCATACACCTGAAAAAGTGTGCAGATATTGCTGGGATCAAACCCTCAAAATACATTAAAAAAAAGAAAAAAAGAAAAACCTGTAATGTGTAGAGGAAGTATCTAGACTGTTCCCAATCRTAACAGTAGAGTTATATAACATACAGCAATATATTAGCAATATTTTAGCAGGAYTAAAACAAATTAGAAGCAACCGGACAAGATGAGCCTCCACTCTGACCTGTTACAACTATCAAACAAATCAACTCAGGTTCTTGGAAGACCAGATAGGAGGAGATGTTATGGTAATGATGGACTTTTGGAACCTGCTACACAAGCACAGAGGACATCAATGGTTTTGATTTTCATTTAAGTCTTAAAAACTACTTTGGGAATGAACATTCACGGCTGAGGGAGAGCGCTAACCCTGCGTGCTGAGCAGGGCAACGTCTCTGCTTGCCCTACTCTAAACCCTGCGAGAGGTGACGTCCGAACCAGAACGGTGGAGATCAGCACTGTTCAGAACTCTAATGAACTGCCATGCAGTTTAACACCACCAAAATRTTTGTCTTTCATTTTCTTGATACTTGAAGTAAAATCTCCCAGCACAGAGAAGAAAGGATTTAAAATTAAATAACTTTTTAAAAATTTTAAGGAGAAAAATTAAAAATTAGGATTTTAAACCCCCTGTCAGCTAAATGAGAATATAAAGAATGTCATTGAAATTTWAAAAAAAATGCACAAATTATCATATCTGTGTGTTTTACCAAAATAAATGATGGAATTAAAAAGATCACCCTTCATAAAAATGCCATGCATTTTTACATGTCTGCATTTTTATGTTGGAGAAATTAAGAACGTCGTTTCAAAATGTAATTTTACAAACTACCATCTATGCGTGAGCTTAGCCCTTCGAGCAGTTCAGTGCGAGTAACCCGATCTGAACCAACAGTGTCTTTGACGTCAGCTGAAACATTTATGTGAGGCAACTCACTCGTTCGCATAAGCAACTGCAGGATGGTGCTTGACTTATTCCATACAAGTTGTCCTTCCTCACTCCAGGAATCTAAGTCAGCAGCAGCAGGCTGCACGTTCTGACGTCCTGCGTAATTAAGCCGTTTTCCTTAGCACAAAGGTCACCTCGACCAAAGAAAGTATATTAGGATACAAAGTATATTAGGACACTGATGTTCTACAATGTTCTGCAGGTGCAAGTCCAACTSGGTGCCACAAGCTGCAGGTAGAACCCTCTAGCTCTCAGTTTCACTGAGTTCTCTTGCCCTGACATGCACAGATGGCAGGAGAATGAGCAGGATCTCACACAAGATCTGCAGACCTGCAGTACAGATACACAAGACTGGGCTCCAATAGCAATAATAGAATCATTATGGTTGGAAAAGACCTTCAAGCTCATCAAGTCCAACCATAACAACAACAACAAAATGAATAGCTAAAATAATCTACATCCAAGTCAAAAAATAACGACTGCCACGTAAAAGGTAGTCGTTAATGAGAATTTTCTGGAAGAAGGAAAAATGTGTCATCCATGGGCTAGAGCGAGAGTACCTTAAATACTAAGTTGAAAGTGCTCATGTCATGTCCCAGACTCTGACAGATTATTCAGTTGGAGCAAGGCATTAGAAACTTTTTTTTTGTCAATTGATCTTCACCAACACACAACTTCCTCATAAACACTGCTAAATGGTATTGATCAAGAACTTGCAATCTGCTTGTTAAGTCCTTATTTGCCTTATGTAAGAGGTAAGAAGTATCATCTTCTGCTCCATAAATGGGCAAAAAGTTCAGAGGAGGATATCGAAGCATGTACAAAGAACAGTTCTCCAAACATTCCTATAACCAACGGTCTGCTCATACCAACATGCTTGGACAGCAAATAAAGGACCCAGACCAGCAAAGCACTTAAGCATATGCTTTAACTTTAAGCACGTGCCTAAGTGCTTTGCTGGAAAAAGGCCCGAAGAATGAACATGGTTAACTGAAAAGCCCTTCAGAACCAGACTGACTGCTTTGTTTTTCCATTAACTCTAGTTGCTAGTAAACACATTTGGTCTTACCATCCCGCCCAATGCATTTAATCCAGCTCAGGAATAGCAATCTGGCACAACCAATCTCTTCACTCAGCAAAGAGTTGTGCACCAGAGAGCAAGGGATCTGCAAGACATGCTTGGGATAAGGCCACAATCCCCAAGCTAAAGCAGCAGTCTAATGTCCTGATGATGATTAAAAAAAAAAAAAATCCACAGGATTTGGAGCCCCAGCCTCCAAATACTCCTTTACATGGCTCTTTTCCACCTCTTGCCTCACTTACTTTGCAGATCTTACAAAGAAGACACAAAATGTTGCCGCAGCACCAAGGCTCTACTTCCCCTCTGCTATGCATACGGAAGAGATCCAAGAGTTTCTGACCACAGGCCCTAGGAATGTGACAGTCTTTTGATTAGTCCTAGTCTGCTCCATTGATATTACATTTTTATTTGCATCAAATCAGGGGAAAAAAAAAGGAAATTAATTTCCCTAGAATATCTAAGTAAAATGCTTAAGCTATAAAAGACTGAAGAGTCAGAAAAGAAAAGATTAGGGAGGTAGGTGAAGTTGAACAAAATAATAATAAAAAGCCCTAAGAACATATCATATATTCACAGTTCCTGAATCATTAAGGCTCTGGCTGACAGCTCTCACAAGCACTGGTATGGCAAACTCGCTCATTTTTTAAGCAGGAGTGAAAGTGGTTAAGCCCTAGGACAAATAACTTGAAAAATCTCAGCACAATCTGATCTCAGAGAGTTTAAAGGAATGCAGACTGCCCAAAAACACGGCAGCTGTTTGTTTTTTCTGCCACCTTTCCAAGGTTCATGTCTGGAGTGAGGATAAACAGTTCTGAAAAAAGTTATGTGGAGCTCAGACTTTAAGAAAATAAAACATCAGACTAACATTTCTTGTAGAGAGATTTAAAAAAAATAAGAAAAAAAAAAAAAGGAAAACTCTAAATTACTCAGCCCTGGAAGTTTTCAGGTAGAGCTCTCAGAGGCAGAGGTCGATGGCTCGAGGCTTCAGTACATTAAAATGCTTTCTCTGAACCAGCCTGCACTTTCAAAAGCTCAGGCTGACGTGGTTTTCTTGAGCAATACCACTCCAAGCAGACTTTTAAACTCAACAAGGGAAAACTGTATTCCCTATTGCAGGCACACACGTGCACACACAGAACTGGAGGCCCTTGCAAATAAACTGTAAAAGATACAGTGGGTGAAACCGCAAAGCGTTGCTGAAAGTGGTTCCCATCACTGCTGCAGATACCACGGTAGGAGACAACTGTGCTGTGTCATGTTGGATGCCATTCCTTTTACTCCCTCCCCCTTTCTCCCCCTACAGTTCTGTTTGTGCCAAAGCAAATGAGCATCTACTTTCAGCGCTTACTATTTCTCTTGATAAGTTAAAATCCCTAGACTCCAAATATTTTTTGGTAGGTGGAACTTTCCTTTGATCCACATTTAGAGAGACACAGTCCCAGGCAGAGAGTTAATTGGAATTTTACTTACCTGGAGCATCCATGGAGCTGACAGCAGTAAACTTCAGGCACCACATTGCATTTTGACATCAGTTTATGAACTGTATGCATGCAAAAGGAAGAGCTGATCCAGGACAGAGTAAATAAAGCAAAATATGGGAGGCTGGAACATAAAAGCGCCCCTCCAAAGAGCTCTCCAGTTATATTCATAGCTGCTGTTACTGGAGTAGCAGCACAAGGAACACTGAACACTAAAGGCCTCTAATTGTTTTTTGAGATACTCATATAAATTTTATGTATTTTGGACTGATGTTACTTAATATGGTACAGGAAAAACACTGTTCACTATGAGAACCACAGCAACTGCTCCGTTTCATATCYAGACTGCACATTTTGGGTCCATAGTGCTTAGAGGATGGAAGCAGAGAGGGCAGAAACAGCCAGGGATGGGACAAATGAGGAAGAGGTGTGGGCAGAGCATCACACTATTAAACAAACCTATTTTCCCTTCCTCATGTAGAGAGGCAACCAGTACTGCAGCATTAACTTCTCAAACAAATACTGCATTCAAGGAGTTGTGGACAACATCACACCTACTTTTTCCATTAAGACAGGAAGCACACTGTATTTGTTTCTTGAAAGTACAATATTTTCTTAASGTTGTGCTTTCTCAAAAGATCCTTTTTTAGGTACATTAAATACAAGGATAGACCAACATCAAAAGCTTGTGAGTACAGGTTCATGGAAGGAATCTCAGAAGGTGGAAATCATGGGAAAAGCGCTCTCTATGTATTCTCAGGTAGGCTCTGCTCTTCCTTTCTCATCGCTTTCCACTAAATATAAAAATACCTTATGGTGCTGACCCAGGCTTTTCCTGAAAAAGAAAGAGCTCATCTTGGATACTGAGGCAGGAAGGCGGGGACAGTATTCTAAGGCTTTCAAACTTCAGTGAATGGAAGTTGAAGTAATTTCCTTCATCCTAGTAACACAGGCCTACTCATCCATAGCCCCGATTTTAAATCCCTTGCATCTCTCTCCTAGATAAACCTTCCCTCATCAACTAAGGTCCCCAAATGGCTCACAAAAATTCCTGTTGCAGGGGTATTACACAGGCAATTCACAGGACTGAACCACTGCTCCAGGATTCCAAGCTGCCTGCAGCTCCTCGGGTAACCCAAGGCTGGACTCCAAGAACCGCTGGTTGTTTCCAAGCCCTCCACTCGGGGCAGTGGAAGGTGAAACACAGAGGATGCAACGAACGGATCCCACAGCACAGCAGTGCCCAGCCCAGGCTCCTCCATCTGAGATAGGGTGCCTGAGCCGAGATGAAGTGGGCAAATGCAAGACTTAACTTATATAAGTAGCCCCACRGGAAGTGAAACTGAACATCACTGAGCCAAAAATCAAAGCTGTTCATTCATATTATAAAGATATAGATGGACATATATATAATTTAAAAAACTGAATATTATCTGAAACCAGAAACTTCTTAAAGATGTAATGAAGATCTTCCCTCCCTCACTTTAAATCTCAACTATCCAGAGGAAAATTAAGTGTCCTGTCCATACAGGATCTGGCACTGAGAACCATGACTTAAGTCACCATGAAAGTATTTTCCTTTCAAGAAACCAGATCCGAGATCTTGCTGTGTCACACTGCAGCCATCATTGCTTCACCTGATTTTCKCCAGTCATTGTGCGAATTTTACCACTGCAATTTAATTAAAGAAGGCAGTAAAAAATAAATGAATAAACAAACAACCCTTCTTTGAATGTCTTTGATTCCATAAATCGCATGTCATCCCAGAAGACTAAATTACAACCTTTCACCTAGTGAGCAGCTTAATGGAACAGCACTAGAATAAAGAACAGGAGGAAGGGAAAAATAAATCCTTGGAGATTTCATATAACGCATTATATATTTATATAATACTGGTCTCGCTAACTGGGAACATCAATTTGCAAGCAACAATAAAAGTGTTCACTACCTTAATGTGAGTAGAAGGCGTAGCCAGGCACTTATAATTAATCAATAACCAGATTTTACTTAAAGTGGCAGATGATCTATCATGATGAGGAACTGACAGAGCACATGTAGAAGATGCTGCTTTCTTTGAAGGACCTGCACCAYTGATCTAGGATGAGTTTTACAAGCAGATGACAGGTCAAGCATAACAGTACACTATTTTAAAGGTTACATAGCTGGCAAAATGGGTATCGCTGCTGTGGACAAAGAGTGATTTTCCTTTGAAGTCTGAGTTGTCGGGTTATTTACACTATGCAGCTAAAAGGCTCCTCTCTGGATAGCACAAATAAAAAAACGGAGAAAAAGTATGCGAGCTAATGCTGCTTTAAAGAGATAATGTAAATCACGCCGACTCTATCAGTGTCATCCAAAAGCATGAGCAGAATTTCCAGTGAAAGCTGCTAACATTAATTGGATTTAGATAGACGGCCAAGGAAAATAAAGCAAAGATGCAGAAGCAAACTGCCTCCTAGGCCAAGGCTGCTGTTAGAACCGTGTGCTACAGAGGATGAACACTCAAGGGATAAAAAGCATTTGTTGGGAAGCCTGTAGGAAAGATTGGTCCAGGACAAGTGACTTACAGGCTGATCTGCAAAAACGCCWAAAAAATCTAATTTTTCATATAAGATGGACAGAAAGCTGGACACGAACTAARCACTCAAGATTTCAAAGAAAACCCTTCAAATTACATGGTGGGGGAGTTGGTAGGGGGCAGTTGGGTTGTTTCTAAAGCCATTTGTGGACTAGTAAGTTTAAGTAAGCTTTAATACTTTAAGCACTGTATGTGCCTAATACACATATACATTGTGCAGACTTCACGCTACGTGGCTTGCTTTGCCTTCACTGGATGAAAACTCCCCTGGAATGTTACTGTTTTCAGTTTTGGGGGTCTCTTTTCTTTAGAATTTACTGAGAGAATATATGCATTATGTATATACATAAAGGCTGAATGACCCAGGAGTTCATAAATACATCTGTTTTCTTACCTGGTTCAAATTTATGCAACATAACACTGTTCTAACTGAAGAAAGGGACCCAATTGCACAAAGGACAAGGGTTTTATGGGCCTTTCCACAATACTTCACATAAAGTACAGCTAATGAAGATGACAGGTTGTTTATACCATGAGAGTGTGATCCCTGATAGCGTTCTCAGAAACTCATGCTAAAGAAACATAAGCCCTGAACACTCAGGAGTGTTCAGGAGGAGAACCTGAGGAGAACCACGATAACTGTAAAAAGATTAAAAAAAAAAATATGGCAAATCCCTCTGCACTTTCTGCCTTGTCTTTCTTCAGAACTAAGGCCACAACACCACAGGCTCCCTACAATACCCTCTGTGCTCGCTATGATACTGCTGTARCTCCCTACGATACTGCTGTTATCCAGTGCTAAACTGGGTTGGCAAATCAGCAAAGCAGATCCAAAAGCCTCATCTCTTTACAAACTTTATTAAGGGAAGATTATTATCTGACCTTAGAGAAACTAGTAATTACAGTGCTCAGATATATATTGCATCTGCACAGGATCAACAAGGAGTGGTTGTTTCAGTGCAGCTCCTTTGCCTTCATGGAAGACTATGTGTCTATTAGCCATCAACTCCGGTGAATGTTAACGGCTATTAAGGAGAAATGAAAAATAGAACCACTTTCTCATATGTAATAACACATTTCTTTAAAAGGCTTCTTAGGATATAGGATGCTGTCTTTTGAGGATGATGAAAAAAGATCTTTTAATGACAGAGAATATATGAAACCTGATTCTATTTTCTGGTTTTAAGTGCTGGAGATTGTCTTACCCATCACACAGACACACACACACACACACACACACACACATATACACTCTCTCAAACTACCACACTAGGCAAGATCAGAGCTTAGCAGCCAACAAAACACACATTCAATCCCTGAGATCATTTTCCTGAAATAGAAAACTACATATGTTTCTCAAATTTCACATCAAGCCAGTGCACAGCCCGAACTGCAGGGAAGGACAGCGCCAAGCCAGCCTTCGGGCTTGGGGTGAAAGCACCCGAAAACAAGCAATTCCTTTCATACCGCCACATCTCTCGCTCACAATCCAAACTTACAAGCACCCTCCCTTAAAGAGCATTTCCAGTGCAGGTTGCTTATCAAGCAGACTTTGCTTTGTCAAATGAAGACACATTGCCTTGGATTAGCGAGACTCCCTGAGTTCAAAATGACTTCATGGTTGGCGCAGAGTTCGCTGTCTCGGTGGCAAGCTGCCAGTAATCCATCCAGGGCTGCGCCGGCCCCCGCTCCCTCGCTACCCTGACCTGCCTGCCTTTCTCTCCGAGCAGCAAACGAGCGCAATACAAAACTCTGGGCTAGATGCTGTCACGGCTAATTAAAAGCCCAAACACCTTTTTTAAAAAAAATCTGAGTGGTAAATATTTGACGATGGGAATGCAAAGCTCTGMAGTGCAGCGGCTCGCTGTGTGGCAGGGCGGCTGCAAAGGGACAATGCAGGTTTTCTTCGCCGGGCAGATACAGTTAGACACTATGAAGAGCTCTGCTTCTCATGGAAAACACATTAAGTTTCTTTTGCTAATATTTTGTAAAGGGCATTTGTACAACAACAATAGCTAAAGCTTCCTGTTTGCCTGCGTGCTTCCTGGCTAACGAGACCTGCTAACGATTTTCTTATTTAGCACACAGGGCTCCTTCAGACTGCTCAGTAACTCACGACCCAAGGACATGTCMATTTTAAATTAATCATAAAAAAAAATCTACCAGTAATGACACGTACTGCACCTGCCCTTCATATTCCTGATAGTTTTTGCAGCTACACATTTCCTATTTCCTTACATCAGATCAGCCTGTGTGTCACCAGTCTCCAAAGAACATGTTTTGAATTTATTAAAAGCCTGATACAAGTGGAATTCTTTCTTGTCTGGCAGAGAGGCAGTCACCAGGACACTTGCTGTTGGCTTCGTGACAGGAAATTCATGGTACTTTGTTTGTCCAGTCCACAAAAACACCATCCCTCCCCTGCCATTAGCCCTGCAAGATAATTCTCTCTCCTCCAGAGACTTCTCCAAACAAGTCTGCAGTCTTTGGTTTCCTTTCATAAACAGGACACAAAACCCAAGTGCAATTCAGGATACTGTCACTGCCACATAGGCTGCAGTGTTAATCTGGAAAGCTTTGTGAAAAACTCCCCAGAGCTCCTTTTTTTTTTTTCCAGAGAAAGAGGCCTAATTTTTCCATCAGGCATCTTTTGCAATAGGCATAAAACATAAATAAAAAGAAGCCAAACACCAGAGTCCCAGCCGGGGGATATACATTAGTCATGGCAAGGCTAGGAAGGAAGGGAAGGGCAGCTGGCCCCAAAAATCTGGTGTCTGTGCTGATCCACCCCACTTCTCACTAACCAGGATTGCCCAATCCCTTAAAAAGACACAGGCAGCCTTCAGATAATCACTGCACTTTTGCTAGTTTGTTTTTTCAACCGCATCTCTGCGCATAAGCTCTTCTTCCAAACTGTCTTTCCAAAGTTTTCAGCCTATGTGGATTCAGTGTTTCGTGAGGACTCTGCTAACCACAGCAATTAAGTACCTCCCAACCTTAAAAGCAGCCTCCTAACAGCATCTAATGTGGTAAGGCTGCAATCTCCTATTTACAAATGCAGAACAGAAACACTAGAATGAATAAGCATCAAATCCTCAAAAGCATTCAGCAGCCTAAACACTTTTGAAGATGGAGATTTAATTCACTTCTCCAGCCACACAGAGCACATGACATAGCAGAGCTGTATCCAAATTCTTGGATTTGGAAGCATCTGCCTAGCTTTAAGGCTTTATTAAGAACCTCCATCACTGCAGTTCAGCAACGGGCTGCATTCTGCTTCTATTAATCCCAGCACACATCTGCACCAAGTGATATCAAGGAGCTGGATTTAAACCAGCACAACAGAGCCACCTCCAGCCCTAATGATGTGAAACCGGGAAAAGATGCAAACAAACCTTAAGGACTAAAATATTGCTTAATATAATTAGTCTKCTATTTCTGTGTGCACAAAACAAAGAACTAGAATCTTTGTTGTAAATGAAAGAAAATATTTTTCAGGGTGTTTTCTGTATATATTTCTGCACTGCCCTCTTTCCTTCTCTCCCTCCCTCCYTTTCTCTCTTTCCCATGTGCTCACACACAGTCCAATACTAGTTATGCAGTTCCCAGAAACACTTCTTAATAACTACAATCATTTGTTTTGTGGTCTGCGCAGTCACGATAAATGTAAGAGTCTCTTTCTTATAAAACTGTTTTTCTCTGGACAAATTCACAATTCCAAGATCTGTGCTGGCAAGAGACAATCTATGAGATCCACAGCAGGTAACATTAAAACATCTTTGTGACTCCATGTTCCCTCCTCTGCAGCT
Source organism: Nothoprocta perdicaria (assembly GCF_003342845.1). NCBI lineage: Eukaryota > Metazoa > Chordata > Aves > Tinamiformes > Tinamidae > Nothoprocta > Nothoprocta perdicaria. Next base: position 19,568,883 of record NW_020454092.1, on the reverse strand, counting down.
AGCAGATGAAGAGTGACTGTACAAACATTTTCACAAGAAAAATCCTTTAGGTCAACATCTCTATATAAGATGAGGCTTCCTTTTTTAAAAAAAAAAATATTTTATTTTTTCTTTACTTCTCCCCATTCATTTTGGTTCTTCTTTAATTCCTACTTATAAATTAACTCCCAAATTCTTCTTTAAAAGGTATTGAACAATTTTTTCTTTTCCAGTGACTTACAGTCTGATAGTGGGTATTTGCCACCTCAATTATAGGCAGCCTGATAGTCTTACCTATGTTTCCAAATCCTCCACAGGTTTAATCTCTCTCTGGTTATCGTTCATCTTAAAACAAATAAATCCTATAGAGACTAACTGTTTTCCCAGCGAGTGAGCTGCTTGTAATTGGAAGTAGCCCTGAAGCAGAATCCTGATAAAGACACATGAGCTCTGGAGAAATCTGGGTGTGAATTTTATCTGATTTAGAAGCTTAGCCCTATTCTTGTCTGCAATGTAATCCCTCACAGGACTTCACAAACACAAAATTGCAAGGCAGAGGTGCACCTCTGGGAAGAATCCTCTGTCCCTCACACAGTCACCTGTAACTAAAGCAGATATGTACTTAGATTATATTAAGATAGCTTCATGGCTTCATGAAATACCATCTAAAGGAAAAGTTACCAGAGGTTTTAGATGGCGGGTGGAAGAGAGCAGTGAGTCACACTCACCAGGAGTAAAAGTGCCGAGCCTCTGAGCAGCATTGCTAACGTCTCTGTGGAAAACAACTTTTCTGAAACAAGTCAATTGAGTGTCCAAATGGCAAGACCAATACTCACTGCTGCATTTTTTGTTTTGTTTTGTTTTTTTTTCCATAAAAAAAGGGGGGAATTCAAAGTTTTAAAGTTTTTAACTGAAGAGCTGTCAGTAGAAATCTGTAAGGTCTTTAATCAGCCCACAGAAGAAATAAGAATAAAAAAGGTATTTTTAATACGGACTATCGCAAGCAGCAATCTTCCAAGGACAATGGGAAGCAGCGATTTGGAAATTATTCTATGTTATTAATGTGTGGATGTTGTCCATTAAGATAAAAAAATTTCAAAAAATATTGGAAAAAAATCTCCGAATATGTCAGTCTCTTCCTGCTAGGTAAGAAACATTATTTATTATATACTCACTGGAAAAATCTTCACCTACCAGCAAGGCAGTTCAGACCAGCAGAAATCATTCGACGGTGAAAGACAAATTATTTCATTCTCGAAGACACACCAAGAAGCTGCTTTCTAATACTTTAAATCCTGATCACACACACTGCTTAAYTTTGAGCACTGAGTAATCTCACTGAAGCCAAAGAGACTGTACACAGTTTTTCATGTCAAATGCATACATAAGATCTAAGAGAGACTCTTAAGAAATGTAAAAAAGCAAGAGTAATAGCTATAACGCATGCAGAAGTATTTCCTACAAAAGTGCCTTTGAGTTGCATTCATTTTAGTGAAATCTCCACCAGTGAAACAAATTCAAGAAAATAAATCTTTCTTATATCAGGGCCAACTTACGTATCTGATTCGCAATGACTAACATGGTGCCTTGCCCTGTGAATAGACTCCTTCGTGCTCAAAGGGAGAAAAGGTGGAGAGAACCTAGCCCTTGATAAATTGACACTTTCATAGCATTATGAACAGATGCAGGACAAACTACTTGGTTCCGAGAAAATTTGGTCACAAAACGAAAGGGAAATTCCAATAAAAATCCAGATGTGCAGCAGGGAGAGAAGACAAGAAAAAGAATTAGGTTTGGCATCAACAAAAGCTTTCTTGCCATTGTTTTCCTTACTCCTTTATTCCCTCCTTTCACACAATGTTATCTATTCCACTCCAGCCAAAGTAATCTGCTTAATTTGTGCAAACACAATAAGAGAGCAAAGAAGGACATACAAGGTAAAGACTTGTCCACAAAGTCTTCCCTAACATTCTTCTCATCCTTACAGTGCTCACCTGTAAACTGAACATTTCAGAACAACCTAAATGGCATTTCTAAGCCAATAAGCTTGTGATTCAGGGAGCTCTAATTCAGAACATATACTCTTCTACAGCACACTGCAAAACAAAGACTCTRTGTCTCGCCTCTGAGAGCCAAAGCCAGGTTTGACCAAGGGGCAATAATCACCACCCTGATACCTCTTTGCAGATTTACTTCCAAAGCAACACCTGAGTCTGACCAAAYTTAGGCAGTCCCAGAGCCCTACACAAGCCAGGGCTGCCTGACACCAGCTGAAACCACTAACTTGGGTCCTTCTACCTCRGTTCCTTCCTGCACACCCACAACTAACACTGCTCCTGAACTGAATCATCCAAAGAGACCGTGCATGAAAATTCTGTTTCATGTTCTGAGTTTTTATATACACATTCCTTGCTTGCTTTTAAACCTCCCACTACACATTTTGCTTGCATACAAAGGCTGTGGAGAATGCTGAAAATCTCACCTCAAACACTGAGTAGCTGCGTATCTAGTAGAATTCCTATACATCAATACAATCATTTATTTCCCAGACAGCTAGAGGATTAGTCACAATAGCAGTTACATTTTTAAGTCTGAGGGAAGGCATTGTTACTCTTTTCCATCTGCTCTCACAGCTACACGTGGCATTAAGTAGAAAGAAACACAGTTGGAGGGGCCATGTGAGACGGCAAGAGAGTGCACGCAAGAGAGAAGCTGTTCTTTTCTACAGCACTGCCACAACCATTAGAAGCAAAAGCAGCAAAACATGGCTAAAGATCAAGGAGGACTGCAAGGAGAGCAGGAACTCTGCCCATCGATGCTGCGGATTCCTTTGCTCAAGGAACAAAAGAATTCTCTTCCAAAGCACCTCCCCTCTATCCAAAACCCTCTCCCTTCCTTCACCAAATGACTCGCAAATAGTACAAATAATATTCAGCTCCAATCCCCTAYGGATTGCAGAAATATATCCTATTTTAGCTTCTTCAGCCATTAGCACATGGCGAAYATTTCATGGCTTGTCCACAAATGTCATCTCGCTTATGAATCATCATCTGGCCACAAAGCCAAGTTAAGACTGTGTTTGGAACTGAATTCCAAGCAGGGCATCTAAGCAAGTAAGAAGGGTAAAACAAAGACACTCCTTTCACATGTAAGAGCAGGTGAAAATGTTTCTCCATCCTGTTAAGCAGAACCATTAACACACAGGTTGCTAGGTTGAATCTGTAATCAAATAAAAATGAKATTTAAGCATACCTATTTTCTGGGCTAGCAGATCCCTAAGCTTTAGGGGTTTAGCCTTTAGCAGGCTTCCTTTAGGACAGAAGGCCACTTTTGTCACATATGACTATGCTTAACCCCCTAAATTGCTAACCAAGGAGTGTTCCACCTGCAGCAACCTTAAGCAGAATATGGAAGAAAAGCARTTGCCTTTCTCCTTCTAGTGACCTGAGGAAAATGTGCTGGTTTCAAATCAAAGTCTTGGTACTTTCACARGACAGATGATCGACACTGCACATCCTCGAGCAGCCTGGAATTTATCCTCTTGACATCAGAGCTGGGTCTGGTGACAAGACCACTTAGATTGAAAGATCTTTTGTGTTAGAGCTTCTACATAATTTTGTTACATAATTCTGCAGCACACAGCGGACCTGACTTTCAGGAGAGTATTTGAGATACTGCTTGTTAGTGGAAAAGTAGTAAGTTCTTATACAAACATACTCTTTGCTCTCCCTTTCTTTTCCTATACAAATACACTTTGTGCTCGTCCTTTCTTTTAGTCAAACATAGCACACTCCCATTCTTTACAGCAAGACACTTAACAATAGCTGTCAATTATGGAGACTATAAGAAGACAGAAAACACCGAAAAACAACTCTACTTGGTGAGAAGTATCATCCATTTCCAGAGAGAATAAAACTAGCCTGGAACCAATTTTCATTTCAGACTAATTTTGCACATATGTAACTGCACGGGCAGTATGGTGAATTGCACTGATCTAGAGGTGGAATTGGGCCATAAGACCTTTTTTAAAATGACTAGTACTGTTCTTCAGCAACCCATACAGGGACTTGTTACTCTGCAAATGCATTTCACCTGTACTAATCCAGATTCAAAAGGGCCTGTCTCAAAGGGTACTACTGAGCTACTCAGCAAATGTTCCGAGACGCTTTTTGGTAGCAATACAGCTTCTGCTTTACACTGAAGTAACCACTTTTACCAAGAATTTACCAGATCTCTCAAGATGTGTTTTGTTTGATTTTCAAAGAGCCAATAAATTTGTCAACCAAAGATTTCAAAGACCCGCTGGTAGAACATTTCACAGTAACCACAGCATTCATATGCTCCGAAACACAGTGCATGACCAATTAACTGACAGTTGTAGCAACATACTGTATCTGTGAATTACATTGCTCACAGGAACAACTGCGCTCAGGAATGTACAATGGAAGTAGGAGATAGGTTCAAGATGTTTGGGAACAGGCTGAATTACATACAGATGCACACAACAGCACGCCCAGTGAAAATGAATTAAAAGCRGGGATGTGCACAAGAAAATAGATGAAAAAAATCATATAATTAACATACCTTGCAGTGACACCTGTTGCTTTCCAAGATAAGAAATCCGGAAGATCAAAGAAGTAGCCTGCCTTCTCCCAGCATGATTCTTGCAAATTCTAGCAACAACAAAAATTATAAATAGAGATATTAGAGGCCAGATATAAGGTCTGCTTTTAAAGAAATCAAGAAACCTGCCAGTTACGTTAAATAGGCTTTTCTTTTCCACACTCAATATTCTGATCACTCACTCTGCTGCACACACTTTGCAGTTATTTACTACTTCAAGAACTCCGTATTTTCCCTACCAGAGGCTAACAGTAAAAAGCAAGTTTCCCAGAAATAATTCATGGAGGCAAAAGTTTCATATTAGTAATATGGGCTCAATTCCCAGTCAGCTGCTGAATATCACAGCAGTCTCAAAGTCAACAGACAACTTACTCAAAAAATATTTGTTTGAAGAATTCACTACTTTCTCAAATTATCAATTTCATATTTGATACTTTTGAATTTTAAGTAGAGGTAGAAAACTAAGTTCTGCCAGCACCAGAACAAGCAAAGCACCCAGAATTCTATTGTAAGGTCAGTTGACCTAAGTGTCTAAATACTTGTAAGCTTTCAGTTGAGCTTTCCCTATGGTTGGAACCTCCAGAATCTCTCAGCTGGATGTATTTAACAGTAAAAATGGGTGTTAAATCTATACTACAACCCTACAGGCCTCTGTCAAAGCATGTAGAGGAGACCCTACCAGCAACCAATACAAGCTTAACTCTCTGAACTCTTATCTTTCTGCAAAATTTGGTTGAATTATGTATGAAAGCAATACGAATGCCCATGATAAATGGGAAAGTAATTTACCTATCTATTCCAGTGTGACAAAAAGAGTGAGAATCACTGTGCTGCGATACAATAATCCCAGTGGTCACCTCTGGCCACAGTACGTTAAAATAGTAAGGAATACCAAAACCAAAGCTGCCAGCCACAAGGTTCACAAAACAGGCCTCTACAGAAAGAGAGGATCACTTTAGAAAACTCCACTAATGTTTTAATTACCTGAAGCAGTGATGTGTTTGATGATTGTGTAGGAGCAGCTGTACTAGAAACCCACGTTCTAGCTGGGGTCTCTGGGGCACAAAGCCCAGCTAGATGGTTAAGGAGCAACATCACAACTGCCTGCATCCAGCAGGCYGAGTCAGAGTGCTGGAAAAGGGCAATCTATGAGAGGGGAAGTTCAACACAAGAAATTCAGAGGATGATTTATGTCCTTTTTCATCTTTGAGCTTTCAGACCCTACCTTTTTCATCTACTCTCCACAAGTTTAGCCCAAACTCTTGTACAAGACTCCAAGAGCAGAGGATTATTTTAGGGAAGGGTATGTATCAAACACTAAAAAATCTCAGTAATATAATGAGCATTCTTAACAGGAAAAATAAATAAAACAGAGACTTTAGCAGGAGGCCAAAATTGCAGCAGGAAGACGTGAATAGTTCAGCAAAGGTTCTAATACCTTTGCAATTATACCTTTCTTTGCAAGTCTCTTTGTTTCAAAGTAGTCAATAGAAGCAGCAATGTCTATCATGACGATTTCATTAGTTGCATTATAGAATCACTAATTGTTTYCTGGAGTTAAAATTAATTACATTACCAAGAATGTGTATGTTGAATTAATTCTAATGATAATTAAGTTTAAGAAACACTATTTGGTTCCACAGCTTATTTCAGATATGATGAAATTTCAATTCAAAATCTTTTAAGTCCCAGAAAATTACTGAAATATAATCTGTGAATTCCAGACACTTGCAACTTTATATTACATAAAGCACAAACTGTAGATACCTGTCACAAATCACTTGATTTGGACTKACCTCCCTGGCACAGGTGAGCTGCTACTCGCTTCAACTTTAACTTGACATGTGAATGCAATGGTGGTTTCATAGTTTAGTACACTAAAGACTACTCAGCCTGATAATTGGACAATACAAAGCAAAATGCACTGATAGCATATTTCATAGTCTTCAAGAAGCAACAGAAATAGACTGGCCATTAATTTAATGTTCATGAAAAAAAGACCCTGGATTAAGGATAACTGTCCTCTGCAAACAAATCTGTTTATCAAAAAAACCCTCCCTAGGTCCTGTTTCTATTACTTCAAGAATCCCCAAAGCCACATGCTAGCGACACTAAAATATGTTTTTTCATAAACATCCAAATGATTCATTCTTTGTCATCTTGATGCTCTGTCATCACTAATTAGTATAGACAAAAAAAACGTAATATGCCCGGATGCTTTTTCCAAACAAATTTTAAATTCACCATGTTTTCTACACTCACTGAAATTCATTCTAATTTATTTTCACTCACACTCAGAAATCTGCAACCACATTAAAAGCCTTGTGGAAGAGATCCGGGAATGTTCCCAATGCTGTATTCATATCCTGCGACTCACCCCTCAAACGTACTTGCAGAGAAGAATATTCAATTTTTCTATTTTCTAGGGGTACTTATGGACTGCACTTCCTTTTTTATCATCATCTTCTTTTTTTACACTATTACACCTCCAAGCTTCTGCAATCCTCACAGATAAACCTATCAACATCAATCCTGAATATGCTGGGARCAACGTGTTTAAGCAATATGAAGTGCAATATCCTTTAATCTTCTTAGATGAGAACGGTAAAGAGAAGGTAGGGGAGAGGATGAACTGATAACAGATTTCAGTGAAGACTGAAACTCTCCATTTATACACTGAAAAAATGCCACAGCAGATGTTCTCACTGTCTGGCTTATAAAGTTTGACATGAAATTGGAGGACTGGTGTATAAACGTATGTTTAAGCCTCTCTTGGCTGTTTATTTTTTGGCAAGTCAAAAGATTATCATGAATTCATACTGCACAGTTCTGTAGTGTTATGCATATTTGTTCATTTTTAGATTGGATTAAAAATACACATGAACATACAAACAAATGCACAGAATTTCATGARAGAATTTTTATGTGCATATCCAGGAGTGTTTTTTGGAGACACCTAGAGGCACATTCTCCTTGGAAATGCTGAAAGGCACTTTCACACTAATAATTTTACTGGTTTGTTAAGCTAATTTGAGTTAACTCATTTTTATGAAGCCTGTTATTTGTACTCTTACTGGGTATATGATCTCATTTAAAGTTTGTGCAAAGGCTTTTTTTCCACCGGAAGTAAAATATGAACACACCACAGAACTCCTCACTTCGTTATTGCTAATACAGAGTAAATATGAATCAAATGATCTTAAATTTTGTAAATAGCCTTTGCATCAGCTCCCTTTTGGCTATGTGAAAGATAGGCTAGAAGCAAAACGTCTGATTTAGCCCAGGGTATCAGTGAATTTCAGAGCCACTTACCAGCCCAAACCCACAAATTCAAAAATTATCCCTAAGTGAGTGTTTCAATTCCACATCAGGGCAAAATCCAAGTCATCTGAAAAACCAGAGAGAGCGCCTCACCCACTGACCAGTTTGCCTAGTCTAATTCAAGGAAATTTTTAATCTCAATCTCTAGGCAATCCGTAATAGCAGGCTATACAGTGTATCAGTCTTTCTAAATTGCAGAAAGCAATTAAATATGTACTCTGTCAAAGCCAGACAGCACAACTGCAGGCTAGCAAGTCACATCCTCTTGGGGACGTAAGAAACTGATGTCCCAGATTCCAACAAGAACTTGGATCTCACCCTTCCGATGAGAGGGCAAACCACGTGCTGTGGTTACACTGATGGTACCTTGGATAGGCTCTGAATCCTATCCTGTCCTTGGCAGAGCCCAAACTAGAGACTGATAATTTGTTCATCTACAAGTTGCATACATAATAGTTGGTTAAAATATAACTAACCAAATTATCAGATATACCCTGAGGCTGCAACTGTGCCTTTGGAAGGGTGGGGAGTGGAAGCAGCCTGGGAARTGTTCTATGAGGAGGGTACTGCTGGCGGTGAAAAAACCTGTCTTGCTGCAACATACTCTTTAGCTCCAAGGCACCATCTCAAACGTCTGCAGGTACTTTGAAATCCCAGGCTCCAGAGGTGCCCTTCGGGTAGCACCACGAGTCAGGCAAGAGTGGGAGTCTAAGTCAGACAGAGGGACAGACATAAAGGTTGAACCGCCAGGAGCCCTGACAAGGCAGGAAAATYTTTGTATGTGCTTGTAAACCCACCACACTAATTGAGCTGAGAGATGTGGCTGGAAGGCAGACCAAGTAGGACATATGTGGAGAAGTGGAGGTGTTTCAGTCCTTGCAGCTGCTAATCCTGTTTCTGAAAGGCTATTTCAACTTGATTAGACTGCACTTGAAAGCTGAAGTCAGCAGCTTAAAGTACAACCTATAAACACATGTCAACAAAAAGCTGTCCGAGAATTCATAGCCATTCCTAATCCAGAGTGCAATTCTGAACCCAGTAGCTCTGAATTCAGCCCATTCTCACCTGGCAGGAGTTGAATTTTTTTTTCTTTTTAAGTGCAAAATCTAACCAACCACGTTCAATAAAACAAAAAGTTGCAAAGACAGCAAGTGAGAAGACATGCATGAACGAAGTGAGTGCCAAGCGAACACCAGCACAGCAACTATTCTTCCTCCTCCCATAGCCAGGGAAAGAGCAGTTTTAATGATTTCTGAAAACGATCCCACTGGATGGTAGCTGCAAGCCAAAAGTTGACAGAAGGAAGGAAGAACAAGGATTTATTTAAAAAAAAAAAAAAAAAAGGTAGCTGTAACTGCATATGTAAACAGTAATGTATAGAGACATCACTGGGCAATGTTCCAGAAAAAGTATAAAGAAAATTATTCAAGAATTATCAATCTTTAGTGATTAATTGCCAAGGGATGATGTGCTTGGCATTCCCTCTATGATTTTCTGCTAAAGGGAGGCTCTTCTTTGCCCTTACTCTCCTTAAAAAATGAGGTGCAAAAGCACAGTTTAGAAAGACTCATCTCATGCATCTCCAAATGCATCTCATTTGGAGGCAGTTACCAAAGAAATACCTAKCTCTAGTCCAGCAACCCCCACCCACTTAGAAAATGCTACAGTGCCTCTGATCTAATGACAATAGTATATTTTACAAATAGCTGATTTGCAATGTCATTACTGTGAGGAAAACATAACAAATATCCCTCTGTTTTGGCAGAGGCCATAATAAAACTTCCAGCCAGGAATTAGTAAACATGGTCCTTCTGATACCTCTGGGTGGAAAAAAAGCATAGCAAGCTAATCCCAGAGCTGGACAAACATCCACCCCGCATCTACATCACTCTAAGTTATGCTCTGCCTTTCACAGCGTTCATTTTCTGCACCATAGACACTCGTACAGTCAAGCTGCATTGACAAACATTTGCAGCAAGATAATTTCTAAGTTCAAGAGTACGTACAGACGTTTTCATAGTCCATATGCATACATATACATGAATCTACACGTCAACACCCTCATCCAGTCAGTGAGCATTCCCGTTCTCCAGCCAAAGTCAGCAGAACACAACGTGCATAGCAAAGCCTTAAAAAAGAAAAGCACTTGCAACCACGGAAGGGAAGAACTATTGCAAGAATATTTTGCCTGATAATTCTAAATGATGAAGAAATCTGAGGAAATACCAGACAGAGGAGTTAATTTCATTGATTATTTTGAAAGACTGCTGATGCAACTCGGGACTACTTTCTCTTTTACTGAAGTAAAATTATCTTACAGGAAGACYTTGTTAGAATTACTTATCTGCTAACTTTTAAATATTTGTGAAAGACTAAAGAATATTTCTTTCCATTTCATTTTCAGCTGATGTTCTTAATGGTCATATTTCCAAGTCCAATGTGATAGTGTGCGTGGGAAAAAAAATCATCTGCATGTTTTGCTTTAGATTACAGAATTAACACTGAGGACTGCTTATCACCACACAGCGTCAACACAGGCACAGGAACAGAAGGTTCTTCAAGGTGGATTGCAAATGTTTGCATTTTAACAGAGCACCCCTACACTGCACAATTCAATTGATCACTTAGTGCAAATGGCTGCCCCCTAAAAGCAAATTCCACTTGCAATGATGCCTGTGTTTTACCATCTATAACCTCAAACATCTAGACTACCCAAATGCTCTTATGCAGACTAACCAGTTGTCAGCACAGGGTAAATTAAGTCAGCTCCCACCAAGCTAAACTGAATCTAAGTCAATATAATTCAACTAAAAAATCTCAGAAGAGCTATCAGAACCTCCTTAGCTCAGATTCTTCATTTGAAACTAAACAGGAGAGAGAGAAGGAGTGGAAAGAATAAGTTCTGAAGTCTCTGGTTTCTAGTATGGAAATTAAGGAGAGGAGATGAAACATTATATGGAGAAGATAGTCATGAGGCAGCATATGACAGTAACTTATGATTTGGAGGAAAGATGCCAACGTCCCTCTGTAAACAAATGCAAGTCTCAAGTATTAGCAGGAAAGCAGCAAGAGGCAAAGACCAACATCTACCTTCTGCACAGTGAGATCAGCTCATTTCTCATGGTGAGTGAGGTCATCTTCAATTCTAATAATGCAAAGGTAATGGCAATGGAAAAGTACAGTTAGGTCATCGAAGCCYCTGCCCTCCTCCCTCCATTACCTCCAACCAACTCAGAACAGATTTACTAAGCTGTGTTCTTTACTGTTACCTTTTAATTGTTCAGTAGTAGTAGAACTTCAGTTCTTTTCCTTGAGGGGATGTGATACCATTTGAAAGTTAATGAAAGTGCTAAAGTGACCTCTGTCAGATCCTTCCTCAGAGTTAGAGAGAGGGTACAGGAGGGTCCATGGCAAATAGTGAAAAGATATTTCTTTTCTAAAAGATCATTAATTACCTTTTCTTATTCAGGTTAACTCAACTTTCTGATTGCAGTTGGTTATTTTACCATAAATTTATGTCTGAAGTAGTCATTTTCTCCACTGCACTGTAGCTGCAAAACCTACATAAATGCAAGCAGACTCAGAACCTAAGGGCAAGGATGTATGAGGCAAAAGTAGCATCAAAATACGTTTATTTCCTAGTGAACACAAAAAAAATCCAGGGAGTTCAAGGCAACAGTTAACAGTAAATCTTTATAAGCTATAACAAACATGCTAAGTTGTAGCATGACTATACAAAACGTAGATTTGCTTTTGAATGGAACATGTTGTAGCCATGTCGTGCTTTCTGACCAGAAGTTTTCCAGAAATGCAATGCCTACCCAGAGGTAAAAGCCCCAAGTACACCTGAATTTAGATTTCATAAATAACTCCTTCCACTAGACTGACTAAAAACCTTTTGTTAYTGAAGATAAGTTGATTGTCTTGGGAAGTTCCCAAGTTCATTTTTGATTAAGGCTAGTCATAGAAGAATGTGCCCAACCCATTCTTTGCATTAAGTTCTTATGATGCTGTCAGGAAATCATTAAACCTTTCCAYGTAGAAGTAAACTCCCTTCTAAAGCTGAAGTACAAGCACACGTTTGCATTAGCACACTTCTTGATAACAGAGCATGAAAGCAGAGGAATCTAGCATACGCTCACAGTAACCTCATGAGAAGCTGGATTTAGAAAATGCAAAAGAAATAAAACTTCACATGTATTTATTGAGGCTCTTCTTCCTGTTAGATGTGCAATGATGTGCTAGTGATGCAAAGTCAAGATGTATGAGCAATYCTCGTGTCATCGCATAAAGAGCTGCTCCAGCACACGTATCAGCTGGGCAAACCACTCAGTGACGGATTGCTGGGATCAGTGGTGCAACTTCATCTCTTTCCTAACAGCTCGGTTGCAGCCAAAGGGCTGGAAATAGTTCTGGAAAGACCAAGGCCTGTTTTTAGAAATAAACAGGCCAATCATAGGTACTTGCAGTGGCTGACAGAAAGTTCTGTGAGCGTGCTATAAAATATAGCAACAGAGTTTGGGGAAGATTTTAAAGGGATCTTATTTTAAAGCAGCTCCTGTGAAGGCACTGCCCACTAGGCAAGCAGTAGCTTGATAGGAAAAGTTACTTCACATACAATAGAGAAAACATAAGCAGAGGTGAGAATTGAAATAAGACAAATAAGCTACTCAGACCTGTAAGTTACATTGGGATAATAATCTTGTTGGGATAATATTTGGTGACATTYAGAAGTCAGGAAGCTTGGAAACTAAGGGCCATGATGAGAGCCAGGCACACAGCATGGGCAGACACCCTGTAAACTTTCCCGGGCGGCTCTGCCAACCAGCTCCCTCCTAAYGCACAACGCCCATAACGATCCCATTTTGGCCCTCTTCTCAGCAGCACCGAAGGCCACATTTTTTAAGAGTCTCATTTTGTGCCCATGAAGTTCCCACCTAGCCAAGTGACTCAGTGTGTGGCCTCCACAAATCACGTATAATCCTGTTGGGTTTTGAGTAGCAGAGATCAAAATTAAATAGAGACACGATAGAAGTTCCAATTTCAACTGTGCAAGGCTTTCAAATACTCTCAGTTAAAGAATATAAACTAAAAATAAAATGTTTCCTTCTACCTCCTAATCTTGTGAATCTCCCCAGGGATGTGAAAACCAAGCTTTCTTTTTGCCAGTTTGTGGATTAGCACTAGTTTATAAAATAGAGCTGCAATCTGAACAGAATATTTTCCCTCACCATGAGCTAGATCGAAATCTAACTCAGCCTCCAGGAATCGTGCAGCACTAGCAGGAGGGAAACATGCTAGAAACAGAAAAGAAAGATGATACAACTCAAAGACACAGGGAAAACATTACGTAGCTCTTTGTAGGTATTTTTCTGACTATGCCATTAATACCTCTGTGTCATAGCTTACTCATCTATAAAAAATTAATACTAAAGAATCTGAAGAAACTTAATTAATTTACCATTTGCAAAACTCTTCAAGGCATTCTGCTGAGCAGCAAGATATGTGCAAGCCGGTGTTGTAACTCTCACTCAAAGAATGAGAGTTTCGAAGTGTCCCCTGTCAAAAAGCCAAAACAAGGGCAAACGTGCACTGGAAGAGTTTTTCTCTTGAATTACATGAAGGTAAATGTCAACTGTGAGAGACTGAAATGAACCTTTGCCCCTAGCCCTAAAACTCAGGTAATTCAGAGGTATATTACTGTGACTGGCACTTAGAAGAGTCCCTCACCGTTCATAAAGTTCTTTTCACCCTCCTATTTTCCACTATTTGCTAGCCCACTCATTTTGATTCAAGCAGGGAATACTGGCTGGCATGTTGGGTAAGGAGAATTGTGTTTCCTACCCACCTGCTCCTGGAGGCAACAAGAGCTCTATGACACTTGCTCTCCCTTTCACATCACAGCAGTAATGTGAGAGGGCTTGGGGGCTGTCACAAAGACAGCATCTGTGGGTGGCCACATCAGAAGGCTCAACAATCTGGTCTTCATAAATAAGGCATTTGCCTCATCAGTCAAGTACTGATATTTCAGATTTTTCAATACAAAAATATTACAAACACAACAGCTTTTTTTAGAGCTTGAGTTTTTACTATTTATAAAATAATACTCATAGGAAAGTACRCAGAAGATCATACTTAAAATTCAGTGCAACATCTACAAACAACTTAATCTTTCAGTACTTGCTCCTGCCACTTAAGTTCCTTTCACTTTGTCTAATCCACACCTTGTCACTACATGATATTTCATGTTTGTAAGGACAAAGATTTTGGCTGCTTGAAACTGGCAAAAAGTCTTTTGCATTTCAGCTTTGTTAAAATGGCAAGCCCAAATGTAAAAGCCAGACTGGAGGAGGTTATGAAAAACTCAAGTTATTATTAATAGCCATATGTCACCTCAAAAGACACCAAATTTAAACATGAGACAGAGGTAGAGTTCAACATTATGAGCAGAGTAGCTTCCTCCTACAGATGTTCTRCTCCCTAAAAAGGGACTGAACAATTTAGGACCTTTTGGGGATGCTGAGCAAGCTCTGACTAACTGAACAGCTTCTCTACCGCTAGCCAAAGACATCTCACATCCTGTCTGTGCTGGATGCAAGGCCTCAAATGCAGTACTTCTGGCARGGATACTCACTTTTGAGATAGTGCTGCCTCCCCAGAAATAGCACCCTCACCCCTGTAAGCATATCCAGCTACAGTATTTGGAGCAGGAAGTAGGACAGAACTCAGTCCTGGTACCCTTCTAGGCTGCATTCATCAACTGCATTTAACTCTGTATGTATACTTGATCTTAATATTGTGTAAGAAAGGCATATGAAACATTTTGGCCAGGAAACACTACATTTGAATTAACAGAGATATGTGTAAATAACCTATAGGAAAAAGAGAATCTCAAAATACTTTTGTTGCAGCTTAAGCCTGGCCTTGCTCTGCACTCCTTTGGGATCAAAGTTAAGACTCCTTTTAATAGCACAGGAACAATTCAGGTTACTGCTGAAGACATTTCAGAAATCCCATTCACAGAAATTAATAAATAGTCTACAAACCTTTAGAAAAATGTATTACAGTGTTAGCTGTACTCACTTCCTTGATCCACAGCAATTTAGGTGGCTGCATTTCCACAGACATGGTTCCCCCAACATAGCTCAAAACCTTGTGCTGTGTTTGATTTATTCGGTCCACTTGACTGACTGCACGATGGTCCATCCACATAATAACATTCCTATGATTTTGTCCTTGACATAAAAAAAAAAATGTTATTTTAGCTCTGCTTTAACTTAGTACTGCTCTGCTTTAGTAGCTCTGCTTTAACTTAGTACTTTAATTTAGTACTGCAAGTTTCTAGGCTCTAAGCAGCATCACACTTCCATTAAAAACTCAAATACAATTTTCTTTGATAATCCACAGTAGGTAGACAAAGACAACATCCTGACACCTCAGAGCTATTTTAAGAGATGCTGGGCACCAGGCATCCCAACTGAAAACAGTCAGGCTTGTGGGTGCCCRAGAACTTTGAAAAGTCGTACGCCTGTACAGCATGTTTCATTCAAAGCCAASAGCCAAGACTTTTGTTCAAGTAAATATATCCATTTTAAAATATATATGAATCCTGTAAACATTTGGTGATTATGAGAAATAAATGCATAACAAAACTCAGACATAATTTATTTATATAAAAATATATTTATAGTATAAATATTAGGTATTTTATTTATTTATAAACTGAAACAAAATCAATCAGCTAGACAGACAGCTACAGGGATTCTTTATCCTCTTTCATTTTTATGGAAAGAATCATCACAAATGCTTTCAGAAGTACAACTTCATATGGTAGTTTTTAAAATGCTTTCATTTTGGAGGTGAAAGACAATAGCATTTGGCAAGTGTGCATAACACATCAGAAGAAGAAGAAAAGACTGTTTTTAWCTAAGTTTACCCCCAAAAGTCTTTCGAGGCAGGTGGAAGAGTAATTCAGGAAACATTTCAGAGTTCTGTCTTGCTGTGTGCAAAGCAAACTCAACCCCACGGAGTAGAGAAGCCACAACTAKGAGGCACACAAATATAACCAACTTGGATTCAAACATAACCTGAAACTGTMTGACTGTATGAAACTAGACAAATACATGCTCATATCAGTGATACAGTATTCGATGTGTTCCTGGCTTTTTAGTTATCACTTAACAACAATGTTGTGTATTTTTTTTTCCTTTGCACACATTTCCATTCTTTGGGATATCAGAGAATAGGAAATGAAAACTGAATTTGATTCAATTGACGAAAGTAGCCCCAGATAATGTAAGACATCGAACAATCAGGGTATCTCAAACTGAAAAATAAATATATTTGTCTTGTCTAAATATAGCAAAAGATATTTTGGGGGCAAAGTTTTTGGGGGAGTTGTTTATTTTTAAAGACAGACAGGAGATGACGAATGTATCCCAGAACAGAAAGGGAAGGTCAACACAACAGAATTATGATTATGGCTTTGTAAGTACTGACTGAGTACAAAGCTCACCTTAGGTGGGATTCTCTGAAAAAAAGATACGAACTCAAATTTTTCTTGACTTTTGTGAATTATTTACATAAAAAATAATTAAAATTTGAAATTTGCAAAAACAGCCTGGTCTTTTTCTAAAGTTTAGCTCTTCTAGACAAAGACAGAACACCAGTGTAACGATACATAAGCTGAACTTCTTGCCTGCAACTCCACAAAAAAGCAGGCAGTTAAAGTACACTAAATCTGCGTTTTTAACATTCCTTTAGCCAGTATGGATAGGCATTTGCACACACAATAAAAGCAGTGATTAGTAAAGTCTGAGGGAGAAGAAAACACATAGAAAAGAAAAATGAGCATAGATTTTAAGTAGCAGTCTCTCTTGGAACGATAAATGAGTTTGATCTTAGGATGTCAAATATTTAGCCAAGCAGTAAATGATTCCCATTRTAAAATTTATTTTGCAGCAAAATTAAAAGAGAAAGAAAATGTGTTCTTAAGAAAAGAGTTTCTGTCACCTTTATCTTCAAGATGTAACCCTACAACTTGGCATTGGTGGTGAAATTTTAAGTTCACTCATGTCAGTGGCAAAACACGTTCAGTAACATTAATTATGGTGTTGGAGTCCTACCTTCGCAGTTCACTGCCAAGGGCTGGAAGTGCTTATCCACAACAACAAGGGAACACGTAGCGTCGAAACCAAGCCCTCGAATCCGGCTGCCATCTACTCCACTGACAACTTTCTGTGAACACATTCAAAACACACTTTGATGTAAATATATCCATATATATGCAGGTCATGTGAACTAATGGGAAAAGAGAATGGGTGTAAGTTAGAATCACAAGCACAAATCCAAAATTTCTGAGGTTCCAGTGCACTTTAAAAACTCAGTCTGAATGTTAATCAAAAATCAAACCAAATTACCATAAGTCTTTCAGTTTTCAAAACTGCATTCAAAGTTTCATGAAAAGTTCTTTACCAGCTTTTTTGTCTGATTAGCTACACCTCTGGATAAAAAGCATGAAGTACAAGTATACTGTTAAATAAAGGCAGCAGGAAACTAGCAATGCTTATTTTCTTCATTTTCCAAAAGCTCTGAGCTGAGATGGATGTGAAACACGAACACAGGAATAAGGCCCAAGTGTTTCTTTGGGTTACTGCATTCAATCCATACATAGTATGAAAGCACTCATCTTCTGGAATGGCTTTGGCAAAATCATTCCATTGATTTATTTTGTCTTGCCATGGTGAAAAGTTCCAGAAAACAAATTTCTATAAAATTTATACCTGTTACAGGTTTTGTAGCAGCAGCATTATCTCTGCAATACACACCTTTCCAAAAACTCTGCTATCAAGATTTTGGAGAGGTTGTTTTTTAGAAAATGCTCAAAAGGAAAATCCCCAGTCCAAAAGCTCTGGACTTTGTGTCCTCCAGAAGCACTGGAAGAAAAAAACACTGCACTCACATGGATTTAGGGCCAAATGGGGTTGCAAAACACCTAAGAAGTAAGGCAGTGATAAACTATTACTTCTCAGCAACAATAAGATTATCATTATTTTAATTAGACTTGCCACAATGCCAGGCTCTTACAGACTCTTTAAAGCTACAGTTCTACAGACCATAATTTATTGCTTATATGAAAAAGGCTACATTTAAGGAGACCCAGAGCAAGAACAAAGTAATTCTCAAAGAGAAAAATTAAATAAACTGAATAAAAGACTGACTTTGCTTTAGTAACTAGCTTCCTTATCACTCCTTTCACTCCCCTCTTTTCCTTCCCTCCCCCTCACCTCTTGTCTCCTTCATCTCAGGGCACTTTCTGCAGAGCCAAGCTCATTAATGTTTGAAAAGGCTGATCAATAACGAGAGAATGGGTGAACTGTCCATCTGCAAATTACCAGGCATCTCATGAATATTTAAAGAACCAACCTACGAACATGGAGGGGGCTGTGGCTTTATTACGAAGGACAAAACAGCCTCCATGCACACTGCCAACCAAGGTCACTAATTTACTTTTACCACCAGCATGTGTAGGTGATAAAGGACCAAAGGGTACAAAAAGACAGATTTTCCCTCATAGTAAGGTTTATTTCCACCTATTTTTATGCTTGATACTGCCCACAAATATATGCMATTTATTTTGGTCTTATAACATTGGTCAGACACCTTAAGGAGGACCACATGTGGCCTTATATGAGGCACYATCTTCACAACAGACTGCAACCTGTCGAAAACAGATCCTGCTTTTTGACTCCGCAGCAACAGACTGCACATCATCAAAAACAGATTTACCAGGTTCTGAGCAATCTTCATTCCCAGGGATCTGTTTTGGTGCTAGAACACACACCAACCAACCAAAACCCTTACACGTGAATGCTGGAGGCAGTGGCAAGCCCTCCCTCTGAACTAACAGTGCAAAGGAAAGACTTTGGTTCTATTCCCAATTTTATCACAAACTTCTTTCATAACTTGGGGCATCCTGCAACCACTCTGGTCTTCATCTCCTTACCAAAAAAAAACCAGACATCGACAGGGTGTATCAACCATATTCAAAAATGTCTTTAATACACAAATATATAGCATGTACAGAACCAAATAGGAGTCACCGTCCAGTGACTGGAAGACTTGAACCCTTCAAAGGGTTCAAAACTTGTAAGTGCTGCCTGCAAAACCCTTCCTTGGTGCTCTGTGTTTTCACATACCTTTGTGACTGAGCAACAGGCAGCCCATATGTCAGAAGAGGATTGTTCATAGTGATCTGTTTGGGGTTCC
The DNA here is from genome assembly GCF_003342845.1 of Nothoprocta perdicaria. Lineage (NCBI taxonomy): Eukaryota > Metazoa > Chordata > Aves > Tinamiformes > Tinamidae > Nothoprocta > Nothoprocta perdicaria. The sequence goes on along the minus strand of NW_020454092.1, from coordinate 19,549,692 downwards.
CAAATCTGGATTGGCTGATCTGCATGAGCCACTACTGTTCCAAATTCATCTACCAAAGCCGCACGAACACTCGCCGATCCGACATCAATTCCAATGTAGTAATTTACTGGAGCCTGCTTCTCACTGTGCATTTTTACTAAAGCCTGCAGGAAAAAAAAAAAAAAAAAAAGGAAAGGGTGGGGAGAAATAGTGACTTTAAAAACACAGAGATAAAATGACTGATGATGATGAAAAGTGCAGAATACAGATGCTGTTTAGGCACTTTGCTTGATAACTTTGCTGAAAGTCTTCACACAACGTTTTTAATTAATCTGCCTTTCCAAGTCTCACACTAGTTGTGCTGAGAAAAGTTTTTTCTCAAACTTTTGTATTTAAGTGGCACAGAAGTTCCTGAAAAGAAAACTGTGAATCTTCATATAATACATATGCTATAAAACTCATGCACTCAATGAAGGCACCCAGCAGTGGCCACACAATATCATGTCTGAATGAAGTGAAAAAGAGGGAGGGAGAAAGGAAAGGGTAAAATTCCAAAAGCAACAGAAATCAGGAGCTGGCATCTTGCAGGAAACAGAAAGCCCAATCCAGAGACTCCTAGGTTTTCCCGACTTTCGGCAGGAGCAGCTGCTACCTGGCAAGCTGGATTCACCTCTGGATAAGAGAGCAGCAGCTCCTGCTCAGGAAGCAAGTAGCCTCAGCACGAGAGATGCCATTGCCACAGTGCAAAGAAATTAAACTCTTGAAATAATAAGAGGTGGGACATGCCTGGCTTGCTGAATCCTGAACTCAATACGAATGAAGAGCCAGAGCTGCTGCCTCTTACAGAGCCAACAGCTAGTAAGTGGTATCTTACTTGGATATGATGCACTGAGTCAGGCTGGATTTCTGCAGAAGTTTGCAGATATCCTCTCCTCCTAAAACGTTGCATGACAGTGATAATTAAAATAACTGACCACTCAGCACAGATCACCTATTATCCATTTTTGAGCCTCACAAATTATTTAAAAAAAAAAGAGTGCTTAGCTTGTCTAGGGAGCTTTGGAGCTTTTAATGAGTTATCCTCCTTCATTCCACACAATTTTAAAGCTTGAAAAAGAAAAGTGCTGAAAATGTTTTGAGCTATGACAACATTCAAGGAAATCTCTGTCTCTGACAACATAAAAGAATAAAGTGAGACTAAATTATCCACAATCAATTGCTTGTTTCACTACATTTTAATAGATGATGATTACTATGGAGGCAAAATCATTGTAGTTAATTTCTCAGATTTTAAAGAGATTTTCTCAGATTTTAAGAGTAAACGCTACTCTTGACTAAATGACTAACATTTACATTTTCATCCATCTGGGAGAATGCTAAGAGCTGATACAAAGTATTTGACAGGTCAGATAAGCACTAAGCCTGGTGCTTATCTGAATCTCCTAGCAGACTTCTGAAACAAAAACAGRGACTGGTTATTTATTTTCTGATTTCCAGTAAATGAACTGATGAACTAYAATTTTATAAGTACACAGTATTTACAGAGCATCAAAATGGCTATACCTAAAAGAAAGCCAATCTTTCCCAGGGAAGTGACCTCACTTACTTTGTGTGTGGAAGATGGGCTGTTCAGAAGAAGGGACATGGGCAGAGAGGGTGAGGTTCGGAAAGCAGTACATAGCACAACACTGGAATTACTCACACGACTCACAACACAGAAAACTGCAGGACCCATTGCAGTATCAATAACAGCTRACCATCCAGGTAAACGCTACTCAGTTCTGGAAGCAATGGTTTTAGCTTTTGGGTTTTGTTTTCTTTAATGAAGCATCTTGAGCACAGATCTAAATCTATCCCTGGGTGTTGAACACAGCGCTGTTACGACATGGTGGCTGTTCACCTCGGTGGTTTGCTTGTAACCACCACTGTGGATAAGGTATTACAAACTCATTATTACCGAGGGCTAGAGGGAGCAGGTGGAGYAATTAAAAAATGCAGGTCCCCACCTCAGAACACTCACAATGCGAGCACAGGAGTGGATAACAACTAAGCAGYGTAACAGCTGAGTTACGCTGGTCTAAGCACAAGTGAAACGTTGGCCCAAGCCAACACGCTGGCTACAGAAAACTACCCAGTCTTCCCCTTCCCCTATCCCCTTAAATGGTTTGTGGAAAGGTAGTTAACTCTGCAGAGTTCAGTAATCACAAACTGTACCATACTACCATTTTGTCTGCCTGATCCATCACTTTCTGCTTAGTTTCCAACTGCCTGGAGCCAGGAATCTTCTCTGTTCCAGGTCTGCACAGCGCCTGCCCAAGGGAGCACACTGCCATCAGAGAAGCTCAAGACAGCCCCGTTCAAACCCAAGGCAGGSATCACACCCTGTTCTGCAGATACTAGGGTCACTGAAGGAAGCTGTACAGATTGCTAGTTATTAATAATATCGGAGACTGGAAAACCAAAGCTGAAGAGCACACTGAAGTACCAATGGGAATGCCAGCYACAGGCTTGAGCACGCTGGTCCTACCCAGTAGATGAGGTGCAATACACACTCATCTTGTCAAGTACAGTCCTCTGCTCAAGTGCTGAGCAATCAGCTAAAAATATGGTCTGCCATGAGTCTAATCCCTAGGAAGACTGGCAAGAAAGCTAGCTTTGTTTTTGGGGTCCTGCCTACATGACCTGGTCAGACTAACAAAGGTTAATGTCTCTGTGACAGGACGGGTTTCCTGATCCCAGTGATTAATAGTACATTAGGGGTTGGGGATACTTAGAGGGCACTGCGTTAGCCCTCAGCTGTAAAGAGACTTGTAAGACACTCTTTTTAACAAATGATGTTCACATTGTAATTTTGCACGCGATTTCCTCCAATAAGTTTAGCAGTCTGGCTGCAGATGCTGCTAGCTACTTGCTAGAAATTTTACTGTGAAGAAATTGCACAAAATAAACTGTTCCTGATATTATCTCATGAATTTCCCTGTTTCTCCCAGTTTGGCACTGCTCCTAACTGCTGACTCATAAAAAGAAGAGAATAAACCACAAGTCTCTAAGCAGATTTTTCTTCTCTTTCCCCCGTGCCTCCTCTTTTTTCACATGGGCGAGTGTTCTTGCATGCTTTTCACAGAATACAGATAGCAAAGGCAATGCTTTACATCCTGCCTCCCTCTCACGCACACAGTATTATTCTAATTTTTATTTCTCTTCCCTCTATGGCAGCCTTGATTTGAGCCCATTAATGTGTTTTTGCCACTTTGAGAGCAAATTTAACAGATGTTAGAGAATTAAGCTCATAGTACCTCCTACTCAGCACTTGAAATTATGGCTTTGCTCTGGGTTCTTCCCACAAACATTTGAAACCTGGAACCCAATCAACCCATATAATTTTTGCTTTCTTTTTTTTTTCCCTTACTAAGCAAGCAGGATGCACACGGTAGTAGGGACAGGCTTCACAGGAAGCAAAGTTGGTTTATGTGCCCATGCAGTATATGCCACTCTATGAATATCCATTATTTTATTTCTGCAATTTGATTGACAGCTAGCAAGGAAAAGTTAAGTGACAGAATCCAAACCCAAGAACTACAGCCCATTGAAACTGCTCCTTCTCTTTGTAAATTTGTATATTTACAAATCCATACTTCAATATCTTATTAAATCTTATTAAAACACACTAGAAGTAAATATTCTTCTTCAAGCATAGCAAAAGCCCTATGAGTTACTGAGGCTGTTCAAAATCTAATGTCTCTGCAACAGGATATGATTTGCTTGCAAAACCATCACTTGATGCCAAGGGTTTTTCTGGAACAGCAGTCACTTGGGATTTCACCTACTTGTCAACTGAATCCACACGAAAACACTGTCTTCTTTAGCTCATAAGTATCACCAATTAAAGACTCTACCTAAGAGCAATTCTTGAGAAACTGGAAACTCAACAGTGAGATTTGTGGAAAATATGTAGCTGAAGTACCTTACTGAGGATTAAGGTTTAAGGATGAATGTTGTCATTCAGTTTTGTTTATAAACTTTCCTTTTGTATAGGTTCCTTTGGTATAGGAGAAGATTGCAAATCAGAAATGAGACTCCTCATTGAGTTCAGAGCTAGAAGACGGTCTCGGTACAAACCTCCTGTCTTGGAATCCTGTCACCAGTTCCCTGCCATGTTCAAGAAATAATAATTTGTTTTATATTTTGCATTTAGTGCATTTACTTAGTCTCTGCAACCAATACCATTATAGGAAAAGCAGTAAATYAATCACAGTCACTTCTCAAGGAACAGTAATCCTAAATATGCCCCAAAACATTCCATGCATGGATGATGTACATATACGCCTTTCCAAGCAGTGGATAATACCATTACTCTATCTACCCCTGCAGTACCTAAGCTCGGAAGTTATTTTTTTGTTGTTGCTCTCACCTTCTTCCTCAATTAAGCAGGGATATAAGGAGCCTGGTCTATGACAGCACCTTTGTCAGCCATAGCCTGAACAGATGATGATGCCTCCGCATTTTGACAGACCAAGCAGTGACACAGTATCTGACAGAATGGGTAGAGTCCTGCAGCCATAAGAAAAGGCCCCAGAACTTAACAGAGCTCTGCCTGTCAGCTGCAGCAATAGGGCCTCATATTTGCATGTTGTTATTTGGACTTGTAAGCAGGAGAGGGAGAGAGAAAAACAAATTTAAAACGACACATCGAACTTGACCGTGTTATTCCATGACTTTAGCAGCTAAGACAGAACAAGAAGCCAAAATTTCCTCCGAGCACTAAAGCAGCAATTGCCTCTTCCTTTGCAAATCGCAGCAGGGACAGAATGGCYTTTCAAACAAGCATTTATGATCAAAGGCCTGCAGCATATGATAAATATTTATATGGACCATTAAATAATAGTCTGTATAAATATTATTCAAAATGTGTGTGCCGAAAACCACAGACTTCCAAGTTTATCCTTAAACAAATGGGGTAGTTTTCCCACATTGGCAATGAAGAAAGGAGCAAGGGGAGGGAAATATCATTTGCAAAATTATTCCTTAAATAAAAAGACAAAAATCCTTAACACTGTTTACTTTAAAAGGAAGAACTACTCAGTGAGATGACTGTTTCATTACAATCTCCAAAACTAGTTTGCCTTACCTTGCTCAGTGGTTATCAAATTGCCAGGACATACCTTTCTGTTATGGCTACAGGGCTGCACACTCGCATACAGGCAGGCAAAAGCTCAGCAGAAATATTTATCAATTGTCAGCATAGATTGTGTGGTAGYGTATGCTTAAGTACAGAGAATTATGAAGCACTGACACGTCTGTTTTAAACTTTGATCTTTGGAACGCTGCAGGCTGCGCAGACCCAGAGATCACGGATAAACAGGGTGTTTTTAGTAGTACAGCTGTGCTTTTCTACAGATTACCAGGAAAAAGATTAATGGGGCATCAAATTAGGCTTCATAATCTTAATATGAAATGATCTAAATCTATTAAATAAAAGCTACTTGTCAATTGTAGAAAGGAGATAAAATGAAAGAAGCATTTGGGACATTACATATTCATTCAGCACTTTGTTGGTTTTTCAGTTAATAAATCAACAAAAGCTGGTAGTAGAGTGGCAATCTCTTCTTGAAGACAGTCAACTCCCTTTCCTCTTCCAGAATCTTCAATTCCTGTTGGGATGTCAGGAGACAAAGAACATGCATGTCTGCGTGGCAGAGTGCGAGCAGATGGGGAATTCTAACGCTGTGCTGAAAAGCAGCACTAATATAGGATAATATCCTTAAAYGCCCAAGGGACCAAGCTTTAACTATCAACAAGCATTTCCTTTTTCAGCCATCCAAAAGCAAACAAAACAAAAACGGAACAAAAGCACACCTCATCTCCTCTTTTCCCCTCCCAAAACAATAATATATACAACGCGTGAGATCTCCGAGACTTTGGAACATGAGGACGATGTCAGCAATAACAAAAATGGAATAAATAGAAGGCAAGCTAGGGAAAGTATGCTACTCACTGTTGTCCTAACCAAAAACCAAACACATCTAGCTAGTTTTATCCAATTTCTGGTAAACTCGGTGGAGCTATTTCACGTRTTGAAACAAGGGAAGCCAGCTGCATGTAATGGAAGAGATCCCATTTCAGGAGTAGAATAGGATGCCTAGCTCCCAATGGCAWAAGGCATAGATTGTTCACACAAAAGTTTATAACACTGTCTCAAATGAACCCGCCAAAGGACTGAAAATATTCCATCACTTTCCACTGTTTATCTACTTTTCTCTATATATTCACTATCTACTAGTATTCTTGTTATGTATTTCCATATCCTTTTCTCCTTCTCTCAGTCCTCAAGACAGAGCCATTTCCTTATGCCCTTTCATTCTACCTTTAGTATTTTAAGTATTTTCTGGACAAGCTGCTTCCACCTGCACTCACATAAAGCAGGGCATATCCTGGTGTAACCTGGTGTAACTAAGTTCAGAATCGGTTTTCTAAAGCCATTCTGAAACAGGCACCACCACCCTAAGTCACTGGAAACAATAGAGGAACAACACACAAGCTGAAAAGTTACAATGACTAAAGCAAATGATGCTATGAAATAAGATTCAAAGAATGATTTATTCTCAGCTTCTACTGCCTACACAGAAATCTCACTCATGAGCAGCAGAAAGATGTCAGCATGACCACTGTCAACAAATACCACACTCTTTTAAATGTACAACAGATTTGTTGTTGCTTTGCTTTATAATCTGCTCTAGAAGAAAACTGCACTAAAATAGAAAATTGTGCTCTCCTCCCAGTTCCTCTCTCGAACTAACCCTGGCAAAGAAAGCTCTAGTACTGCTTATCAAGCAAGAGCAATTGCATCCTGCACCTTTGCTGAAGGAAGGAGCACAGCTTCATTGGGCAGGATGAAAGGTCCAATTAATACAGCATCCTGCCACTAACAGCAGAAGCCACAAGAAAGGCCTAAACTTGCATTTTTCATAGCGATAGCCCCCCAGCTTCCAGCTAACTATAGCAGAGGCACTTCCTTACCCACAAACTGTATCTTCAGGATTAACAGACCATGGAAGCTTTTTCTTCTCTGAGTTTGTGCTCTTGCTCAATCCAAGGAAATTCTGCAGCTACAAAACACCAGTGCAACGAGTTACACAGTCTTAACTGCACGCTGTTACCAAAAGGTCCTTTTGCTTGGTCTGAACCTGCCACCTGCAAGCCTCACTCAGTGCTTTGAAGGATTGCTCCTGAGGAGGGACATTAAGCACTTGTTCCATATTTACCTTTTCCACACGCTCATGTTTACCTTGGCACCTGGAATTGTCTCCGGAACGCACATCACAGCTACCTAGAGATCATGCGTAACGAACTCRGCTCCTCATCTTAAGGTGCCCAGAAAGTCCTTTTCCTGCTCTCTCTCCGGATGACCTGTTCACTGGTGTGGCAGCAATAAGTAGCATGTAATGAGTGCAAGACATCTGGGAGTGAGATAACATCTGGCCAAGGGTACAGACCCTGCTCGAGATGCTCCCTGCAGAACAGTAACATTTTAGCATTAATTGACAGGAATATAAAGCTGTTGATTTGGAGCACAGAAGTGGCTACGGAAAGCTTAAGATTTCCAACTTTCTTATCTCCAATTAATTCCCAGTGCATCAGCCCTCAAAGTGTATGGAAAGGAAAGCAGGAGCTCCTCCCAGGTCAGACACAGTCGTAAGAGGCCAAAGCCAGGCTAGTTCACTCACTGCAAGGCTAAGAAGGTGATGGAGTAAGTCCTGCTTGTTTCCCTGGATAGAACTGTGCTCCATAAAAGGAATATTTCATCTCTGCTCCAATGCTTGTTTAACACAAGAACAGCAGGAAACAGCTGCAGACAGGATCTTTCAGGAAAAAGGAAGGCGAAGCCACATGAACATGCATAATGGAACTGAGAAGACACAATGTGCTGCGAAATGCAACAGCTCCAGTTCTACCTGGGGCCATCCTGTCCTGGCTTGGATGGATCAGCATTTCCACCACTGCAGTCAGTGGTGAAACTCCACTCGATATTTACAGTTCAGGATTAGACTCTTACTACTTGTGAACATCACAGGTGCACTCGCAGTTCTGCAGGATTTTGACTGCTTGCCATAACCTGCAATTTGTCAAACAGAGGAAACGTTGCTCAGTCTATGCCAAGACACAGTTCTCACTTGGGAAAACCTAAGAGAATCAACTAAAGAATTAAGAGTTGCACCCATTCGTCTCCACATGGTGGAAACCATAATCACTGCAATCCATGCACACCCATCTGCTTGGACAGGTCTATTCTCTCCTTCAATGGTGCAGTCGCATGCATCTCTGTAAGCTGTGAGCTGGCAATGAGACTTATCCCAAATGACACTGCAGTGTGCTTGAAGCTCCAGAAGAGGATGGCATCACGTTTGTATTGACACAGAAAATAAAAATCAACCTGAATACTGCACACATTTGAGCTCCAACAGCTTCAGGACTAGTTGAGAGGAAGTAACAGCCTCCAAAATTACTTAGATTTTCAGTCATGATTGGTTATTAAAGTAACGCTAAGCAACTGAAATTCATTATTCATATATCTTTATCATTGTAACCTAACAAGTTACAATGGGCAGATTCCTGAATTGTAACCTTTATCTATATTATGGTGGAAATGGAGAAAAAGAAAATGAGTCAGACAGTAAATAGATCCCTAGCACAATAGTGCCAATTAAAAAAATGGCTGATTTATAAAATTTATTAATTTACTTAAATATATGTACATATAGTGCAATGCAGTCCAAAGGACTTGATTACAGTTCACACAATCACATACACCGCAACTTTAAGCTGGAGAAAAGCAGCTTTGGCATCATGAGCTTCACTGCGGGATATATAAATTTACCTGGTATCCTGGACAAATAACCTACCCTACCAGAGCTAGCGAATCGGTCAGTCTGAGCTTGCTGCTGCTGCTCCACCTGTAATCACATCTGCAGATCGCAGTGCTACAACCGGGATGAGCTTGGCTTTAGCCGTGTGATTTCATATCAGTAGATCAGTATAAAAATAATTTGTTCTGAGTTCACAGTTCTGTGAAATGACAAAACATCAAAATTAGCATTTTGGCTGAAATCCACTGCGTTTCCCATCAAGGCTTACACATCTAAGCAACATCTGAACCAACTGTCCATAATTGCCCCTGGCAGATACTGGAACACTCAGGCCGGCAGTAGATGCAACAGTGAAATCAATGTTTTTAAAAGTGCTCTAAACCACTTCTTTTGACATGCTCAGCCCAGAAGCAAATATGTGTCTATACAATAGCCAATTCCAAAGTTTACTATGCAGTATTTGTTCAGTCTTGCATAGTAATAGCATGGAAAGAGTGACAGCCCAAGTAATCTGTCATTTTAAAATTAAACATTTATTTGGACTGCAATTCCAAATATACTAGCCCTGGAGTTCCTGTCACAACGACTTATGAAGAAGGGAGGTAATACATAAGGCTATGTTAAAAGAAACACATAATCCACACACCAGCAGATATGCACCATACGTCTGTAACGTCTATCTCCCTTTTTTTTTCCAGAGAAAGAACTACCTCTACTTATCCAACGCGGTGTGGTCTTTTCCCTAAATATACAGGTTTATGGAGTTATTTTTCTTAAAAAACACAAAATCTGCCTTCTTAACGATGTTTCCAGACTCACAATTTCAAAATCCCAACAAGACGAGAGCTAGCAACTATCAGGCCAACACCTCCCTGGAAGTTCCCTTCAATGGTTTTCTCACAGCGTTTCAGCAGACGGTCACAAGCACCAAGAGCTTGCAGGCTTCCTGTCTCAGATACCTGCAGGTCACCATTTTTCAAACTTTATCTTACAATCGGTGTGAATACTTTCCCTTTGCACATGGGGATGCAGAGGGGAATCTCCAGGTAGCTCAAGACATCAAAGAGAAGATACAGACAAGGTCCAAAGAACAGACACTTCAGTTCACARAGATTTCCATTTGTAAAAGAATTTCAGAAACACATGATTTTCACTAAGACCATGCCAATACTGTTGATTTTACAAACAAGACACATAGACATCCCAATAGCAGGTACAAGGGGAAAAAAATCAGCTTGAATCATTAGAAAAAGAAAACAAAATAGGAAACAGGAACAGAGGATACCTATTCCAATCCTCTCCTGTAAGCCGACCAGTTCTCAGAAAACAGATCAACCTCTAACAGAATTAAAATCAAAAGGACACTTAAAGGGGGAATGGCTTAAGGGAAGAAAGTAGGCAGATTATTGAGGAAGTAAAAGAAACAAAACAGATGACAAGTCACATTTGGGAAGAGGGTGATTTATTCCAGAAACCCAAAGTTTTCGAGTGAAAACTGAATTCAGGCACTGTAGGAGACAGGCTAGTGAGTAACAGAGGCTGGTGAGAATCCACATAAAGACTTCCCAGCGTAGCACTAGTAGTTTAGTCTCTCCTGATGTTGTAAATTTATTTCTGTCCCAATCCTTACAGCTGTGAACAGCTGTACCTACAAGAACGCAATTCCCCCTKCTCTCCTCTTTCATCCTCCTCTCCCTGGCACCCTTTCCAGAGAAAAGRCTTGGTTTTTGTTTTAAACACGTTATCTCAGTATACAGTCATGTAAGAAAAGAGATCATCAATATTTAAGGCCACTTTAAGAATTCAGTACATTTCAGCACTACCATTTCATACATCTAGTGCAAAGTTAATATTAGCAAATTAAGTAAATGGCCTTTAAGGATTAGCAAACAGATGAGGAAGAGAAATCAGTTCTGCGACATCTCCTTCACAGTAGCTGCCTGCTATTTTGCTTTCCAAGCCCCTTGGCAGTGAAAGCCCCTCTCCTCTCTTGGTATTTTCCTTAAGCATTCTCCACAATCCCTCTAGGTCCCCAGTTCCCAGTCGGTGCAGGGCACCCCATGCCCAGGGCACACAGGCCGTAACGGGGGTCTGCTCGGGAGCGCAGTGAGGGATCGGGAGGATGGAGGCAGTATGGAAKGAGGGACATTTCCCATCTGCCCGCACCGGGTCACAGCGCGCCGATATTCAGAGCTGTGCTTTGAGGACACATCCCCACAAGGAAACTGCAGGCAGGGCAACCAGATTGCGAGTCCTCCGCGGCAGCGGGGAGGTGGAAGGCAGGCTCTGAGCGAGCCCGCACGGGACAACTAAGCCCCCTTCCAACGCCTGCCCTGGGGCGGCAGCGCTGGGCGCCTCCCTTGGGGCGAGCGCCGGAAGGGGCGTCACGTCCTTATAAAACAATCACTCTTAAAACATAAATCGCGATATGACTTTGTTTCTTCACTCAGCGAGGGGTTTGCTGAAGGCAGCCGCGTTCTGAACACGCAGCAGGGCAGGGSCCGCGGGCCGCACTCGCCCCAACGGCCGGTGGCGCCGCGGCCGTTAACGGCCGCAACGGCGAGGAGACTGAGCGGGGGAGCCCGCCGGGGCCCCACTCACTTACTTGTCCGCACCGAAACACTATGAGGGGAGGCGGAGCAGGACGGGGAAACCGCGCTTTTCCTGACAGGGCAATTTCCCGGCGGCGGCGGCTGCCGGGAAGCCCGCGGCCCCGCCGCGCCTGCGCCGCCCGCCCTCGCGCGCGGGCGGGAAGCGAAGGGACGGGACGGGGGGAAGGGGAGAGGCGAGGCGGCCGCGCCGCCCCCGCGCGCCTTTGAAGGCGGCCCGCCCGCGGCCGGCATCTGGTTYGCATTTGGGGGCCCGCCTGTGGAAATGAACTCTCTCTCTCTCTCTCTCCCTTTTTTTTTTTTATTATTTTTTTTTTCAAGGCTCTGCTGTGTGTTACAGGCATCGCTGTCAAGCTGCACTGCCCTGGAAAGCGGGAGCGCGTGCACTGTGCCCTGTCAGGAATTTCAACCGAAAGGCGCAGCTTTGCCTCGGAAGGGGAGTCATATTTCTCCTTTATTTAAAGCCAAAATAAAGCAGACGGGAGCGAGGCAGAGGGGGGTTGGTACATTCTGTGAGAGGGGATGTTGTCGTAACTCTCCACTATAACTGTGTTAGCCTCCCCACAAGACAGCCGAAATTTAGGGATTGGCGGAGGCATTTTGCTTTTAAGCAACGTGAAAAGCCACGCTGGGAGCSGAGGGGAGGGTCAACACGAGGGAAGGAACAGAAAATTGTCCCGAACTGAGGGCGAGCTGGGAGGCGCATCACCCACCTTGACCCACAAACACGTTACGCCTTCCTAAACAAATAAATCAAGCCTGGAAGCGTCAAGATAGATTTTGTGCATGGCACTAAGAGTTTTACCTAAGGAAAAGCGTTAAAATTCCTGGCACAAGGAATAAGCCCAGGGTTAATTAAGGGCTTGTGTATCATCGAGAGGAGCAYGAGCCTCTGTGCAAGGAGCACCGGGAAGCCTCTTGCTCGGGATGCCCATGCGCTTTGCGGAGGAAGAGGGAACCATCCCCGAACTCTCCCCATATCCAAACACTGCAGCAGGAACACTTGTAACGGCCTGCAGCGTTTCCAGAACCTTCCCGTTTTTGGCCCTGGCAGAAGCTCTGCAAGAAACAACCTTGCTCAGGGAAAGATGAGTGTTGTCTCGTGGTCAGAGCGCAGGGTTAGTGGTCAGGAGCTGTGGGTTCTCGTCCAGCTTTGCCACTGAATCATTTTGAAACCTTTGCTAGTCACTTTATATTAGAACCAGTTAGTAATTTTCCGTTTGGAATGATTTTCTGAGAGAAAACAGCTTCTACAAAACTCAAATCTGCATGAAAATCAACCTTCCACTGAGARAGCCTTGGGAAGAGCATTTGACCCACACTGAAATATTTGGGGTTTTCATATACRAGCCCAATTTTCTTGCTTTGAATAGACAAATTTTAAAAAAATGCCACCCTCCTGACTGTGCAAGGTGTCCACACCTCCTGCAGCAAGATGCAGATTTCTGTCTTGCTGGGCAATGGGACCGTGGCCTGAGTCAGACCAGCCCGGGCATGAGGGCACCTGGCCTCGGGGGAAAAACAGTAGYAGAAGGCTACTAGTCTTGTGAAGGAAATGGGTCACTGAGAGTAAGTGTAAAAAGTCCAGAGACACAAACAAACGGTTTCATGCTAGTTCAGTAATCCAAAACAAAGTACAGGGGCTGGGGACATGACCAAAAGTTTTGGTCAATTGAAAAGCAGGAAAGTGAAACCCAGCGAGATGGACCTGAATGTTCCTTCTCAAAGAAAATGTGCCAACCCGTTCATAAATACACTMAGCTTCAGTGTGTAGCTCTTGCTCCTGCCCCCGCAGCTGTCTCCTGTCTTCACTGTTTTGTTGCAGAATCCCATTCTTCTGCTCATTAAAAATTAACTTTGTGATTTCTGCCCTCAATATATTCGTAGCCTAAAAAAAAAAAGYTATAAAAGGCACTTTCTTTTAATACAAATACTACTTGTTCTCTCCCATGGTGTATTTATAGACATCATTTAAATCTTTTCTTAGCCTTTGTTTGGCTAAATTAATCTTGTGAACCATTTACATTTTCTCTCATAACACCAAGTCTTGGATTATCTAATAAAATTTCTACCTGTTTCAGTCAGAATTCATCTTTGTTGAATGTGGGTGATCTTAGCTCAAGATAATGCATGATGTTCTGAAAGATGTCTTGCTGGTACAATGGCAGTAATAATTCCCTACGCACCTTTTTGGTTACAGACAGGGATCAAATTTGCCCTTTTCACAGCTAAATCACATTATTAAGTGCAATTTATCCAGCTGTTTTTACTCACAATATATAGCAAAAAAAATTATTTGCCCATATCTTTTATTATACATTATTATCTTTTGTTATACATTATTGCATTTCATTGTATCTCTTTAGTACTCACGTGTTTTCTTTCCAAAAAGCATGATAAATGCAAATATTTTCAAGAACTGTTCCAGGATCTCCAGTCTCCAGAGTTGAAGTCCTGCAAATGCTGCATTTTTTTGGAAGACTGAAAGTTTCGGTTATCACATATCCTCGTGATCACATTCAGCTTAATTCATTACTCCTTTGAAATATTCTGAAATATGAGGGTTAGGAGGTGTTATAATAGTGCAGAATAATGATGATTAATTCATGTTTCATATCAAGTGCACGAAGAGCAGACGTGTGTGCAGTGCATCTTCTATAATTTCAAAATCTATCTATAAACTTGAAAATATATTGTAGGTGCATGTACCTTAAGTGAAACACAAGCTTGCTTTTCTGTTAGCTGTAGTTTTGCTTCAGCTATTGGTACAAATAACCTTCTTTCCCTTGGTTCTGGACAGACTCTCTTTACACGTAGCCTTTTGTCTTTTCATTACGGAGTAAGTAATGAAAATTCCATTTCAAATGTGCTTTCTGTGAGGCAGGAACATCCTATTTTTTTCATCATTAACAAAAGCCCGTATTTCAAGCTGTAGTTGTACAGCTTCAGGTAGTGTAAATCAGCATTGCTCTGATATGGCCTGTGGTCCTTTCTACCAGTATTGTAGAACAATTTAGTGTTTTTAGATGACAGTTGGCATCTTTGAAATATTCTCTTTTTACAGAACTAGACTAGATGTGACACTTGCTGGAGAAGAATTCCTGCATAAATCTGTCTGAAAAGACTCACTTAATCATATTACTTCACTAGCAGTGGTGACCTTTGGAGGCCAAAGTCCAGACAGGTTGAGAAATGGAACATGAGTACATAAAGGTGACAATTCCATTAACTGTGATCAGAGAGGGAGGTGAATGGTGAGATAAAGATAAATGACTTATTCTGTAAAGAGAAGAAAGTGTGTAAAGGAGAAAGAGAGAATGAAAATTCCCCAGCCTTGGCATGGAACTAAAGATCCAATCCTGATCTGCTGAAATCAATGCTAAAACGTCTGATTCCAGGATCCCAGGCTGTGGCTGAATGTTAGTGTGAACGATCATTTCAACTATCACACGTACACAAATAGTTCCCCCACTAGAAACCTACAGGCAGAATGTCTCGATGAATTGTCATCGTAGCCTTTTCCTCTTTTCCATGTTTCCCACTTCCCTGTCTTGTTAGGAAAACCTCCACCTAAAACCAATACATTTAGCAAAATAAAAAAGGCATATAAGGAAATTATTTTATTATAGAAGTAGATCTGTAAACAAACTAGATCTTTGACATTGAAGAATTCCACTGAGCTATTGATTATTGTGACAGGTGAAGGAAAGAAAGGATTTATAAAGGGTCATGGCAAATATATTTGCTTAGGTGCTTTGTACAATCACTTGAGGTGGCTTCCAATCTTATTTTAAGAAGCGGCATAATATGGGGCTTGGGAATTGAAGCTGGGGAATAATATGGATAAAATGCCTACTGCATCATTAGACCAGAGCTGTTCATGAAAACGGGGAAAAGGGAAGTAAAACCRACTGACTTCTATGTAAAGACAACTAGGGAATTTTGAGTGGAAATCTAAACACTCTGAGGAATGCACCACAGGAAGAAAAGGAAATATCCTTTGGGGATTTTTTTTTAAATAGAGATATTAAGTTACTCCTAGGTAAGCAGCCAAAAAGGGAAATCCCTGTTTTATGCTGCTGTAAATATAGCTAGAAAAATAATTTGGAGCTCATCCATTTGTGACCCAGTGCACAGGTTTTGGGCAGCTCACCTTTGAAGCCTGAAGCCAAAGCCAAAAAAGCAACAACGCTGCAATACCCCAGGCCCCAACAAACTCCCAGAGTGTTGCACAGGGCCTCTTCCTGCCTCTGCTCTTTGCCACGTACCAATGTCCTTTATTCCTGGGGGATTCAGCATTCCCAAAAGGCTGCTCCAGGCTGCATTGCTCTCTTTTCCTAGCACACTCTGTAGGCAGGGTGTTTTCTGACTGCAATACCAACAGTGGAGCATTGCAGAGAGCTTGAGGATTTTTCATTTGAAACCACAGTGCCAAAGCCGTAAGTGAAGTTCAGTGACACCGTGTGATCCTAGTGGGAAAATAGGATGACTTTGTTGCCACACAGTGATACACAGATGGAAAATGTGCATGACTTACCACCTCTATCAACTCCCCTTCTGTGGTGCGAAGGCTGAAAATTCTGGCTTAAAGTCATATTTTCATCAACGTGCTCCCCTCTTGGAAGWCTGCCCAATCTCCACAGCTTGGAAGAAGGAGATCCCCCTGAAAGCACTCAGGAAAGAAGCCCGCTGCTGTATTGAAGCAGAGGCAGCGCTTCATAGTCTTTGCACATGTGTTGCTGTAATCATTTGTGCTGCCAGTGTGAGCATTTGCTCCCCTGAGCAGGAGTGAGTAACTCTGGGGCTCCAGACCTCTCATCGGTAGCACCCATCAAGGAGGTATCCTTATCTGACCCTCCGCACGCTTCAAGAAAGATGTGACTTACGCTGTATTCTCGGTGCGTTCAGCAACCTGATCGCTCACTGACCTGAGCTCTGGTTTAGCAGATCCTGACTGGGAACACACAGTACAGATCCCATGCAATGTCCGCCTATCACTGTGCACGGTAACAATACAAAAATCTTTATTTAGCTTTGATATCGAAGCATTTCACAGAATGTTCAAGGTTGGAAGGGACCTCTAGAGATCATGTAGTCCAACTTTCTAATCCCATTGACTAGATCTAGTCAATCTAGTCCCATTTCCTGGGAATGCTGATTTCCTGGGACTTTCCTCGCTGATGTCAAGGCCAAACACCACCAGCCCTGGTGAGGGTGGCAAGGAGCAGCTGCTCTGCACAGAGCCAGGAGGCGAGAGCAGATCCCAAGCGACAGACAACTCGTGTCCTCACTGGGCAGGAGCAGAGCTGCTGCCCCGCTGACCCTGCCTCCATGCTAATTCGATGGCAAAATCCAGATGTGCAAAACTGTGAAATCACAATCTGCAGAGGAGCTGGAAGAGAATTCCACAAGCCAAGCTGTGAAAATCTGTTGAGCCCTTTAAATTTCACAATATCTTACCTCTCATGAAAAATAAAACAGAGTAGATGCTTTCCTGCAATGTCTTTTCAAACTTTTTCCGTGGAATACGGCTGGCTGTGAAGAAGTAGTTCATGACAGTGGTGACATTATACAGCAATGTCAAAATCCAGTCAGCATGGAGAAGGGCTGACAAAGTCTCTAACACGTTTCAAGCAGCCTGTCCCGCATGTCCCCGTGACTGGGACTCGGTACAAAATGCAGATCGCGCTTTGCCCTCTAAATTCAGCACCTAGTGAACAAGGCAGGAAAGTCAAAAGTACCATAAGCATCTGTTAATCTGTAGAAAATGTAACTGTCTGCTCTCTGTGGGTAAGATTGTTAGCTGAAATCTGTACCACTATAAACAATACACAGCCCTTCTCCTAAAGTCATTGCAAAATGTACAAATGACATTCTAAAGCCAGCTCTATAATCTCTTAAAATCTTAAATTCAACAGGGGCTCAATCAAGTACGTAAAAAGAAGCTTGTAGAGTCATTTAGCCACCTGCAAATCATAGACAAATAAACCAAAGCGCATTAGAAACAGGAATAAAATCATCATATACGTAGCTGGTTCCTATAGCAGTCCCATTTTCATGCTCTGTATACAACCCAAAACAAATTGTCTGTTTATAATTAAAATACGATACTGCTTCCAAAAGTCTTGCTTCTAGGGAGATAATTTTATACCACCGGACAGATTCAGCTCTGGTGTAATATTTCTGATTTTCGTGGAATTACACCACTAAAGAATTTGGCCCCACATCTTACCCACACTGATGCAATTCAGGATTTAAGGGACAGTTATGGGGTTTCCTCCTAACTCAGGCCAAGTTTCTGGAACAAGGAAAAGTCTGTAAAAGAAACAGTTGGAGGGATGTTTTCGTCTGGCATTTAGGAACATTCAGTTGTTGGAAAATGTCACTAAATTTATTTTGTACATCTTGCATCTTAGAACTTCTTGCTTTTTCTCCTTTCTTTAAGATATATTATCAGTAGGTGGTCACAGAAAAACAGGATAATCCCCAGAGAAATGTAATGAAACAATTACAGACAGCTGTGAGTAGAAAGACATTTGTGGATTCAGTAAGTTTGGCTTCATCTTTGTTATTTAAATCTATTTTCCAAATTTAATACATTGCCTGGGCTTGTAATATGAGACTACCAGAATCTCCGACTCTGAGAAAAATAAAGGAGATTAATTCTAGAGTATTTTAAGTAACTTTAAATGTTTGAGGCCTGGCTGGTCTTGCACTTGCGCTTTGCATGACTAGATTGCACTTCACGCTTTGCATGACGGATGGAAATTCCAATACATGCACAATGCTGCAAACTCCTAAATTGTGCAGGATCGGTGGAGGGATGCACATCCAGCCCCTCCTCCCGCATAAACTTGCACTTTCCTAAAAATCAAGCAGCTTCATGGTTATTGTTTGGCGCCCGGGTCACGACCCAGAGCAGGGGCTATGGGAATATTAATTTGGGCTTGGATCAAAAGGAAAGAAGGAATCAACAAAATCAGTGAATTGGTATTTATCCCATCTAGACTGTGGATTTGATATGAAACAGAATATGGAAAACAATGACAAACATCATAGAAATAGCACAGGTACATTTGAAATTTCCTACGTGCATTTTTATACTGACCTGGCAATACATTTTAAAGCAAACACAGCAACTGCTACCAGTAATTTAAAATACATGCATAAATACATGTACAAAAGTTAAGCTGCCTTCTGGCATGCAAGGTAGCTGCCGATTCAGTGGGAAGCAAACTGCCTTAAGCATTCTTTAAAATCACATTCCAGATGCCAACCTTTGGATTTACAGTATTTCTTTCTGAAGCAAAGCTAAGATTATAACACAGTTTTATTGAGCATTTCAATTCACTGACCCTTTCGAGAAACTGAAAGTGAAATAAAGAGCTCAGACAACACAAATCAGGAATACTCTACTTTTTTTTTGCCATTTGTATTAGCCACAGCAAGGAAGTCTTGTTATGAAGTAAGACAAAACTTTGAGGAAGGAAATCAACTGCAACTGATTTTTTAGGGTATTTTCTGCCTGATTATTTTCAATAGCAGAAGTGCACGACTAGTTATGTAACTACCTTCAAAGAAGTGCCAGGATCGTGTCTGTGACTGTGAAATCATTCATGTTGCCAGTGCGAGGATTTGCAGGACCCCACGTTGCTGCTGGGCACACGGGGGCCGCTCAGACGCCCTCAGGCTGGTACCAGTATCTGGGGAGCGAGGCCAGAGTGGTCCACAGCCCTGCAGATGCTCTCATAAATCCACCTTCATACAAATTCAAAACCAGAAAATGATTGCTGGCAGAAAGAGGTTTCAATAGCCAATATCCCTAGCAATAATTATACCCCATGCTCTTTGTGCATTTCTTTTTTAATCTACTGTCTTTTACTGCACTCAGAGAGATGCTTTAGCCCTGCCCACTCTTACTCATGTAAATATTCTGCTACCTTATCTCAAATTCCCCCCAAATCCTTAAACTTACCCCTGAAGAACTGAAGGGAGAGAGGAGAAGCTTTTCTTGAACTAAGCAAGTTTTTCAGATCTTTACCTCATCCTTTTCACCCCACTGCTACGGTCAATCTATCTACCTAGGACCATGCTTTAAGTTAGTCAGCTTTTCTCTCCATACTTAATTGCTTTCTAATCAGCTATCAGCTACAAGTTTCATCCAAAGCTATTTTATCGACCTTTTTTTTCCCCCCCTCTTAAAAATGATGATCCAAAACTGTCTAATTCAGCATTGAACTTTAGAAGAAGGTCAGCTTGAAATGGGACAAAAAATCTGTTATACTTACTTTGTTTTAAAATCCTAGTGAAGGGAAAGAAATCCCAGATATGTCCATGGATGCAAACGTTTATCATCTTTTGAGAAGGTGTATTTTTTAAATTATCTCTGTGGTACTGGTGCCACTGGGTTTCTAAAACTGGCACCAATACCAAAATCTGAATAACTTTGGAATTTGAGCCAAGAATTATATTCCCTTTTAAGAGAAAAGACCTCCAGAATTAAGACTTCAGATGTCTCACCTTGAGCTGGAGAATTATTTTCCAAGCTACTGCCTGTATTGGGCTTAAAACCACGACTGAATGAATACAAAGGAGGAAGCCTAACAGTCAGCAGGTTAAATATATACAGGCTCTTGGGGTTTTGGAACATCAGTCCCTTCACAGCAGAAAATATTTGCAATTTGGTATTGCAAGCATTTCCCTTCCCRCTGGAAGGTTAATTTATCATAGAGCAACGTATTCCTCTGTCCCTCATTGCTTTCAGACAGCCTTGCAATCGTGCAGGGTTGTTGCTGCATTAAGTTGTTCTCAATCAGGAGAGGGTTGAGGTTGTCACCAGTGGTGAGGGCTGTCACTGCAAAACTGCTCTCTCTTCCGTCACGACTATTTATTAAGAGCACCAATGCAGAGATTATGAGCAACGTAAAGGATATCAGTGATAGATTTGGCCTTTTAATCATGGTCTTTTCAAGGTAATCCGTATTTTAGCAGTGGCCTGGCAGTGTTATCTCCATTTGGAGCCCGTTGCCATATTTATTCCATATGACCTTGCAACAGCAACACAGAGCCCTGTGACCCTGAAGGCCGCTGGCCGCAATTCCATCACGTGCAGCTTCCAGCGCTGCATCCCAGGCACTTCCAGCTTGTTTAGACTGCAAAAAAACCCACCTGGGTTCTCCGAGTTGTGTAATGCTGTTCTTACTACACCCACTCAATGTCCTTAATATYGGGCAACAAGAAACTAGGGGACAAAACAAACGATAACTTTGGGTTTCTAGGGTCCCAGCTCTGTGAGGGTATCTGCTCCCTGACGCTGCTTCCCCTCCTGCATTTCAGCTCCGAAGATGGATGTACCTTAACTGCAGTGAGTCATTCACTGAACCTAGGCCAAACTTTGAGGCAAATCTGGGCCAGTTTATCGCCTCAGGAGGAAACCTGCTTTTTGCATGAATTAGATGTGAAAATAAGCAGAGCCTGACTGACATCTTCTCTGAATTCCAACCGTGAGGGTAAAAGCCAGCGGGCAGGAGCCTCAGGCATGACAAAAATGAGGAGGGGAAAATGAGGCTTCCTGTCTCCCATCCGAGAGCTGGAGACACATGTTGCTTAGAACTTAGGGTAAATTGTTAATTATTTATACATTAATTAACGCAAGTTTACAGAATGTCTTACATATGTAAATTGCTGGGAATATGCTTACATTTTTCCTGCAGTCTCCAATTAAAACAATTTTCATTTTAAAGCAAAACCATTCCCTACCAACTTGCTACACCAGTTCTTTAGCCAGGCTCTTCTTACTGCTTTTTAGCCGACAGTCCTAGCTCAAACTGCACTATTGTATTTGCCTACCAAAATTTCTGGTCTGGTTTGTAGTTGTTTTAATTCCATCACAGCTCACATTCTGTCTAACGATAATTTGATTTTGCGTTGCAAGACCCAGTTGTACATTAGGAGGTCACGGCCTTTCCATTTATCTCTTAAAGTAACTATTTTTTCCCCAAGTTCCATCAGGTTAAAACAGTTAGCAATTTTTCTCCTTGAAGTGTCCCTTCAGCTTGGCCAAGATATATAATAGATCAGTGTAGCTACGAATGCATTACAACATTAGTCATCAATTAGTTTTAAACCATCGCTGCAATATATCATCTATCTAGCTTGCTGTAGCACTATTGTGAACATTTAATTTTTTAAAGGCATCTTGATTTTTTAACCTGACGGCTGCATCCCTCTTTTGTCTCCTACACAGACATCTCCTTAAGGAACAATAAAAATTAGATTTGTTTGACCTGCACTCAGGGTTCGTTTAAGCGAGATGGATTTTAATTGCTCTGCCTAGTCCACCAGACAGCTTTTATGTAATATTCCAGACATTTACGCACTGTCTTTTTCCCCTGCTGTAAGCAGGTGTGTGTGCCCACAAATGCCTGTAAAGCAGCTCTTAGGATTCATTTCACATCTCTGATAATCCTCTGGGAAGCTGCTTGCTCTGAGATGCCACTGGCATTGAATTAAGGGCTCAAGTCATTGCCACTTTTCTCCTAACATTGTTTTATTGTCTTTTAAGATTTAACTTTTACGTGGCTAGTTCCAGAAGGGCATTGCTAAAGTGTGTTGTCGTTACAGGATGCTAAAGGCTCCCCTCTGCATTTCCTGACAGTCTACAGAGCCTCACCTGCCTCCTATCCCTCCCGAAACTCCTACCATTTTCAATACATTTGACTTAGATTTATGATTTGAAGAGGTTTTGAGCATAAGATAACAAGACCGAGGCAAGTGTCTCTATGCCACAGACACTGAGTATCTTGAAGGATCCAATTTCAATTAATAAATCACACGACCAAATTGTCTCAGCACTGAGCTGGGGCCTTAGACACCCTGACTTCTCTGCCAGCTCCAAGTGGAGGCAAAATGAGCTCACGTTTGCCCATGATGAACCTTATTTGCTCCAGCTGCTCTGGTGGGGAGAGGAGAACCTCATGTGGAGCATTCGGTCCCTGCTGACTTTTTTTCTTCCACGGGTGATACAATCTGGAGATGAGGTCCTCCATCTTTTCTCTCCTTCCCATTCCTAAAAAGGAAGATTTGGCCATCCCGTGAGTTACCAATCAGCACAAAAAAATGGGCCTCCTAAGCGGTTATTTGTTCCTACAGCTGGTTCTGGTCTACTCTCTGTTGGACACACACATGTACTTAATTCCCATTTGTGCTGGATGCCTATTAAAAGAACAAATCTGCAAGTGAGGAGGGTCTCTCCTACCATGTCAATGGAAGTGAAATACGTAAATCTCCTGCATGCTGAGAGAGAATGTATGCTTAAAATGCTTGGGAGAACAGCTGTGAAAAAGAATAAATGGTTTGTGTTATGCTGCAAAGTGTCACTGATCCAACATGTTAAACTGATCCTCATGTAGTACATTGTGCTTGCTCTGTGCTTGCATTATACTGCCTACTACTTCCATGTGTGAGTAATTCAGAATGCATTGCATTTCAAACAGTGCAGAAAGAGGCACCAACCTGGCTTCTTTCACATAACCAGTGTGGTTCACAGCAGCAAGGAACGACTGGATTGGGAAGGACATTTCCAGACAGGGATCCTATGCAGTGGGTCGRGATGATGTCCATGGAGAGCCACAGAAAGAGCCCTGGAGGACTGGAGGGAGCAGCCTGGCCTCTGTCTGCAGAGCCATGTTTGAGACTGGAATAATGGTTTTCAGCACATCTTCTTTTTCTCTCCTTCTTATCCTCCAGGCCTGAACTCCAGTCACTCAGGAGACATGCTGGAGTGGAGACATGATGAGAGGTAAATCACAAACCATGCAGATAATAAAAAAGGTTACGTTTAGGAATGTATATATTAAAACTTTAGAGAAGATTAAGGGATTGTTGTAATTGGTGACTCGTTCCTACAGCTGTTTTACCTATTAGTTCTATATTTTACTGTAGAAAATTACCATCTGTGATCTCCATTTCTGATCCATTCATGCATTTCAGTTCAAAGGAAAATTCACATACAAGTTTATGTAACGGTACTTGCTATTCTTCTTCAAATAATGTTAATTTGGGCTGAACCACCAATTTTACATGCTCATTCCAAAGCTGGAGCAGTATGGAGTCTGTTTTGATTCAGCTCCATCTATAATGAATGACTTTTTTTTTTTGGTATCCAGAGCTATTTGCAGTAAAGCAACCTTTTCTCCCCCTCAAAAATGGAAACTACTTCTGGCACTTGGAAAGATCACAATCAACCACTGTGACTCTTAGATGTGGTGAGAAAGCCATCTGATAAAGCTGTTCAGCAGAAGACTGTGAAATGAAGTCCCATTTCCTTTCCCTAAAACTGAGCAGAATCCCACACTTGACCCAAACTCACGTTGTATCTAAAAAGTGCAAGGTGGAATCCACCTGCCCTGTCTCAGCTAATGCCCAAGCCCCGTGACAAACTGCACATGCTGTTTCTCTCTGAACATGACGGAGAAGAAACAGATCGTGTTCGTTAATAATGGTATCAATGGAAGAAACTCAGAGAACCCCAATTTCTCTACACCAAGAGAAATCTTAAAGATTACATCAAATCGAAACTATGAGTAAAGCAATAACATGAAGAGAGGTGATTCAATGCACTTGCTTTGAATATGAACATACAGTTTTTTAATTTCATATTCTGTGTTTTTTTCCTAGGTCTTGTATATCCATCAATAACACATATCAATACCTTTCACTTCTCTGACAAAAGCACCAAAAATTAGAATACTTACTATCAAACAAAATCATAAATAAGAGCAAGCCTTAACATTGAAATACAGATTTCTAAACCTCTGAGGACCAAATAGAGCAGAACTGGAGCATTCAGCAGCTGTAATGTGCCCTGAGAAGTCACATTTGCTCAAGAAAAGTCACTTATACTTTACTTATTACTTAAATTAATTAGAGGTGTCCAGCTAATCCTGAGTCCACTTAAGCCTTGGCAAATCTCTAGCTCAGAGGCTTAACGTAAGTATTAATATAGCTATTCCTTTATATTATTACATTTACATAATCACTCCCACCTTTGCAACCTAATACTTCTTTGGAACGGAGAGAACTATTGACTCATATCTGCACTGGAGTGCCAAAACCTCCCCAATTTAGAGATGTTTGGATCAAGAAAGCTTGGTTCAACCCCATCTGCAAAGTAAAATAAAACAGTGGTCATCACGACATGAGTGACACTTTCAGCATGTCCACAGAGCCAGGCATGAGCTTACATTCTTTCTCCCAGCAAATTTTACAGAATTTGCACATTGAAAAGTACTGAGGTAAACCATGGGGTAAGAGCCAAGTACAAAAAGTGACCCCTCCTTTCAGTAAATTACATATATACACACTGTAGGTTGTACCTACCCTTTTGCAAATTAAACAAGTCTCTGTGAGCCTGTGTTGACAGAAGGGGTGTTTGTGTCATATTCATGCATTTACGTTTTCTTTGCTAGGACTTTGTTGCAGTGAATATGTTGTACAGCATTTCCCTCTCCTCCATTCTCATCAGATACTAGATTAAACAGACTAAAAAAGAAAAGTAATATTAACGGTTTTGGCACATACTGCACTTTCTCATCAGAAATTGTGTCATTTGTACATTGGGTTGGTTTATATTACACAGGTCAGTTTAAGGTCAGCAAGAAGTGCAGGATTAGCATCCTTACAGTCCTTTACTCATAAAACAAGACCAGATCAAGTGATGTTAATTAAAGCTTCATATACAATAGTTCTTCCTCAAATCTGGCTTACTTAGATGACAGTTAAGTTTTCCTAGGCCAACTGAGTGCTTCCACCCTCTGCTTGTGTGGCTAAACAGAATGACCAGTTGGCATCATGATGAAAGGACTGACACTATCAAATTGCTTCTTCAAATATTGCTGAATTTTTCATGGACTGTGTATTTGCAGAAGTCCATGTACCTGTGAAATATCTGAATCACTGTCTTCCATGTGTCAAAATGATGCCATTTCTGAGCTGTTCCATCTTCCTCCCACAGATCTACCACATTTTGGGTAAAATACGTGGCCTAAAAACCCAGATACAGGCTGCAGCTTTCACTGGGTCTTGTTGACTTCRAAAGAACACAGTTCAGCAAACACCACGAGGAAGCCAACAGAACATCTCCAAGGGATCCAGCCTGCACCCTGGCCTTTCAGCCCTTCCAGTGGGGCTGTCTGTTGCAAGCTTTTCCCTATGACCTGGAGAGCCAGTACCATTATCTTTTATTTCCATGAGAACCAGGGCATTATGAAAAATGGCACACAGCAGAGGCTTCTGGATTAAGTCACATAAGAATAAATGTTGTRCATACATCTCCTGAATTTCCAGCTTTGCATTCATCTTCCTACCTGCCACCTACTTGGCACAAGTCATCTACTTGCAAAATTCTTTGGTATCCCACCTTCCAGGCTGCCTGATATCCCCGTGTTCCCCTCAACTTTTCTATGTCTCTCTTAAGGAAGTCTTTCCCCAAACCCGTAGCATTTCAGCTCCACAGTGTTCCACAGTGTCCTTGTGAGCAACTGCAGGATGTGCTACTTTGCATGATCTGTTTGGGTTCTTCCCACCATGTGTTCAGTTCCTCATGTCTCACGTGCAGGGTGAGGGAAATGACAGCAGAAGCAGTGTCTGATGATGCTGAACAGAGGGTCAGAGCTCACTTCCTTCCCCTAAGTCTCTTGCGTTCACCTCTTTGCAAGCAAACTGTTCTTCCAGAAACAAGATCAGAGCAACCCCTCCAAGCAGCTGCTTCTTCTTATCACCAGCAGATTTGCAGAACAGACTTCTGAACCTTTTCCTCTTCTTTTTCCATCTCCTCTAGCTGTTTCCTCTTCTTTCCAAGGCATGTGGGGGAGAAGTCAAGAGGCAGGAGGCAGAAACACGGGGATGTAACTCTAAATGGGGATGTTTCCTGTAACTGAAAGGCTTCCCTCCTCCTAATTCCTTCTAAAATTATACACACAGTGGTGGTTAAGGACAGCCTGGCTGGTGACAGAGTGTAATGAAGGGCAGTGCGGAGGAAATCCCATGTGTTTGCCTCCCAAAGCACTGTGTCCTCTCCTCCTTTTGGCATGGTCAGGCCTGGTCAAAAGTGGCCACCACATGACAAGTGCATTTATCTGAAGAGAGAAAGAAAATGAGGACAAATAAAGCAAGCTGCCAGCTCCCAGTTAGCACAGGAGAGGAGGACATGCTGCTGTCCCCTGTCCAAGCAATGGGCAGAGGCCAGCTTGCTGGCAAAGGGAAGTCCTGCTTCACAATTCCTTCCCCTCTCTGCAGATAGGACATCGGTTTCCTAAACACAAGCCTGACTGCAGGTCCCAGGCACATGCAGATCCTTTCTAATGTGCATCCTACTTTAAAAGAAATGCTTTCTTTTAAGCCACTCCCTCCTGTTACCAATAAAAGAACAGCCTGGTAGCAAATACAGCAAGCTTGTGGTGGGAAACTTATGTAAAGCCGTATCTAATGTTCACGGTTTTCTCCTTCAGTTTACCAAGAATGTAGCTAGAAAGGCCTGAATGCAAAAAAAAAAAAAAAAAAGATTCTTTGAGCACAGCACAGGAACTAGAGAACAAAATTATACTGACTTCAGGGCCTCTTTTTCTGTAAATATAGATTTTCTAGGAAAGAACGTAACAGAGGATGCCTGAAAACTGAATGGGTGTCAGGAAACTCGGAGTCCCAGCTCTACACTACTCATACCCTACTCATAGACCTTGGCTTCTGTTTCCCATCTTCAGACCAAGACAATAGCAATAAAAGACACGAGGAAAGCAGCTGAAAACTTTTACATAATGATTTAGCTCATGTTTGCATCCTTTTTGGTGGGAGAAGCAAGAGATTGTTTTTCAACTCAGAACAGGGAAGTAGAAAGTGGTTAGGAAAATGGGAACAAAAGTTAATTCCTATGGGATTAAATTCAGTTCCATAGGAGAAGTGAGGTGAAAAGCATCTCTAAAAGAGCCTACACATAAAAAGGACTCAGAGTCTAGTGGATGAGGTCAGGGAGTTCATACCACGTAGGCAGATTATGACACAGAGGGACGCATGAAAAAATTGTGGAAGAAGCTGAAAATGGGTGGACTAGGCTGGAAATACTGGTGGAGCTGAAGATGCTGTTGTGACAGATGTACAAATGATAGTGAAGATGACTATGCCTTTGGTTTGCAAGGTGATGAAGCACGAGTTCTGCTGACAAAGAGAGGARCAGCACAGACAATGACTGTTGGATTCTGCTGCTTGAGGGCAAGGTGCACTGGACTGCATCGAAATGAAGGGATGAAGGGCAAGCACTGCCTTGGAAGCAACACAGGCTCCGTGAGCATTATCTGCGGATCTCAGCTGCTTCCAAAGCCAAGTACCARCCTGAAGAAGATATTCCTTCATGACTATGCTTGATATAGCACATCTGCCCACAGGTTTGACCGGTAATTCATTTCAGCAAACAATCAATTCAATAGGGAAAGCCTGGGCACAAAACCTGTGAGTCACCTCACTGTGCAAGTGGTGCTCCAGCCCTAGGTTGAGCCTGTCTCAGGCTCTTACCCTGGCATTTTGCGATGATCTGCCATAGATCAAGTTCTCCATCTGGAATATAAAGTTCTGCCTAATCTGGGACAAATTTGCTGCTTTGGCCTTTAGAACTCACTTTACATGGACAAGCTAGATGAGGTTTCCTAAGCACATCCATGGAGACAGAAATATTGACAGGAATCAATGCAGAGATATGTCACCTTGGCAGATTTAACTTACTCTGTGCCCTTAAGGCTTTGGTAACTTGTAGCCAAAGCTAGATATATGATTTAAAACCTTCAGAAAAGGCAGACTGGAAATGAAGCTAAGGAGGAGCTGGATTTCCACATTCACCAAAGTAGTATAAAAATCACCCATCAGGAGGAAAATACGCGATAGCTGCCTCTGGCATTAAGATTCTTAAGATCATCTCCAGTCACAGGTTACAAGAAAAAGACAAAAACATAAAGAAGAACACATTAATCCAACCACCAGAGATCAACAAGAAAAGCATCTGGTTTAGATATTAATATTGACAAAACTCTGGCTGGCTACCAAATACATCCTTCCCACCCAGAAATGATTTGGACTTGAAGGGAGTATAAACATCCCTTATCATCCTATATCATTAATTACTAATTTCATCTGTTGTCCAAATGCTAGAACATTAACATCTAAATTCAAATGTGATGTGGTAGTAATCATTTGAAAATACACCCTCTGCTCCTCAGCACACTCCTTAGAGTTCACGTGGGGAAAAGCATGACTTGCCATATGGAAAATATCAGTCAAAATGAAGATGAAGTATTTTTATCTTTAGGAGTCTTTCACAGTCTCCCACTGGTGTTTGCCATAGGACAAAACACGTGAGGTTGTTTGAGCACTGTCTAATATCATAGATTGCAGGCTGATGTCCATCCAGTTCTAATGCCGTCTGGTGTAGCCCTTCTTGCTGCAACGCCCACATTTAGCAAACTACGAATTTCAAGGATGATTTTAGTAGAAGTGAGACATTGTAATACTGAAAGAGGACATGTGCCAGAAGATGTTCTATTATCCACATCCTATTAAAGGTCAGCGACAGCCCTTACCTCAGTGCTATAATGTGACCAGAAGCTTAATTGAAAATATACAAAAAGGTTATTAATAAAGAGATAAAGCCATAGCAAATTTAATATAGCTCACAGAAGGACTTTGGCTGGAAAGAGAAGGTTAGATAGATAGATAGATAGATAGACAGACAGACAGACAGACAGACCTTTAATTAAGGTGTATTGCTGGGTTAAGTGTAGATTTTCCAGGCATGCATGAAGACAGAAAACTGGTAATTGCTTCCAAGTTATATTATAAAAATCAGTCATAATCATTTTAATTCCTATGACAGCTTTACTCAATCCTAAGGTTCATTCACTTAATTGGAAGGGAGACTTCTTCAAGTAAAAACACTGGAAACTGAAGAAAGAGGTAGACAAATCGCAAGAAGTGAATGAACAGCACTTTAAATGAAATCATTAAAGCCCTTTGTCCAAGATTCTCAATAGCTTCATGTTTGCTCAATAGTTTCATGTCCTCAGGCCATATTTATTACCAAAGCTGAAGGGGATACAAAATCGTATCAGAAAAAAAATCTCAATAATGATTGAAAAAGTGAGTCTGAAAAATCCTCTTTGTTTCTATTCTATTTTTTCTACATCTCAAAATTAGCATAGACTAGAAACTGAGTCTTCAAATATTTCTCTCACCAAGACATCTTGCAACAATTATGTATGACTTAGCTGAGTATTATAAACATGTATATTAAATTTGTTTCAACCATACTCTTGTTTTTCACTTGCTCACAAAAATAGTTATATGAATGAATGTGTGAAAAAGTGCACTGTTGTTAGGATTCATACAGGTCTCCTTGCATAAATCAGAAAAAGAAAAAAGACTTACTACAGCAGTGAGTCTTCGTGGGTTTGGGAGTTATCAAGTAAGTGATAAGGAAACAGTACTTGGTGACCTAAGTAGCAAATAACAAGTAGTAACGATAACTGTGAATATTTAAGAGCAAAAGTCATGGAGAATAATTTGCAGTTCACAAGATTAAATACACTGTCTGAACCACTAATTGACCAGTTTTGAAAAATAATTCTTTTTCTCAAGTAAGTTGCCTTAATAAGGAAGATTCTGCTTTGTTATGGAGGGGAGGATTGTTTTGTTTTGTTTTTGAAATTTGGGGGTTCAGTGTGTGTAACTGTGCAGTTTCAGTGATATCTAGGTAACCGTCTGTCCTTCTAACAAAGACCTGCACGGGACAGCCACTTCCACGTTTTCCATTACTGGACAGAAGATATTAATCTGTAGTTACAGTCAACCAACATGCGCTGAATTTTAATCTCCCACTGCATAAATCAGAGCAAGYGCATCATAAATACCTCCATGGCATATATAGTGGGTTCTATTGCAGACAAACACATTAACAGTGCTATGCATGTCTTCCACAGTCCCATTTAAACAATCACTTGAAAAAGATGCACAGCAGAAAGAGGACTGAAGAAGCGGTGAAAGCCGAGGTGGGGACAATGATGAGTAGCGGGGAGCTAAATCCATCCCTGACAGAGCTCGAGTGATGCTACAGAAGTTGCACTAGGGAGGGCTTTTTATTCCATGCTGTGAAAGCATTTAAGATTTTCTATTTTCAAAGTGAGGAGCAAGCTTTAATGAACGAAGTAGGGAGGTTAGAGTAATTAAAAGCTCAGATGTTGTTAGGCTGCTAAAGTTGAACCGTAAGTTGAATGGATTATCTTTAAACAATGCAAGACTAAAAGAAAACACCAAAACTTTCCTCTGTTAACGTGAACGGAATGAGATCTCAGTATGTCAAGAACATTAGAGCTGGCAACAATAAATTTTTATCTGTCAGCAGGAAGCAAAGATGGAACTCCAGAAAACCCAGGGAGGATTAGGGAGACCAGTAGACCATCAACAGCGAAACAGAGACAAAGCTGGGAACATAACTATAAAGTGCTTGAGGAAATCCCTAAATCCCTTGGCATTAATGTGGCAACAATGACTTTTGAATTCTGTTGCCACTCTTGCTATCRGGAGAGTTCTGTCATTCCTGTCAGTGGAAGCCGGATCAGGTCAGGTCTTAATGTCAACAAGTTAAAAAAGCACTAGCAAGGTTTGAGCTTCTTTCCTGAAATACACCTATGGTGATTTAATAATAACCTCTTAAGTACTCTCTTAAAGTGGCTTTTAAAGTGTTACTCTTTTGTTTGCAGTAAAATAAAACAATAAATTGTCTCTCAGGAAAAGAGAGGTAAACTAATGTCCATTTTCCCAAGGGGACCCACAAGCATCCAGGCAGCTCTCTCAGCCTTGCTGCAAAGCGTGTGTTCACACTCTGCCTTCTTCTTCTCACTAACTAAGAGAGATAGAGCAAGCACATTCTCTTGGCACTAAAAAATTAGTCTGATAAGTCTGATTAGTCTGATAAGTCTCCATATTTACTAAGAATTAAATCCCCAAAAAAGAACTCTGCTATCTGGCATACAGTAAGATGTGAAATATCAATGAAAGTTGAAGAAATATGAAGGAAACTCCCTTTGCTTTCTGCAAAGGCAGGGTCAGATAATGTGTAAGAAGGAGGGAAAGGGTATGTATTGATTGTTTCAAGAAAAAAATATCTGGTATTCTTGCCCAGAGGCTCAGATCCAGCCATTCTGAACTGAAAGTAGCCCATATCACATACCAGCTTCTCTACCACCAACAGCTTCCATCAACAAAATAAGTGTTCTTAAATTACATCTCTATTTTACAGTGATCCTAAAAGGATATGGCACACAATGAAAAATGCAGCTGTCAAGATCAACTTCCTCACTCCCTGCTACTAATGTGATGCCTCTTTTACTTGTTCATGTGCTCGAAAACAACTGCAAAAAGCTCCATATCCTAATGCTGAGCAAGGCATGAGGAAAGGCCCAACCATCAGGTGTAGTCACGATCTCTCAAGGTTCTTCACTTGTCCTGTTCACTGCCACTTCCTTTGTATCTCTGCATCTGTTTCTTTTTTTTTTATCCTTCCTTTTTGTTTTTAAATCTCCACTTTTCTTTATGTGCAAAGTCACTTCTAGTATTGAGTGACATCTCCATCTCCAAAGCCCTCTGATGGACATTTTTCCTTCATGAAGCAAAGGGGCTCAAGTGGCCAATACGCTGCACTTCTTTTTGGAGAAGGAAGAACTCACAGCTCCRAGTGGGCACCGAGACAAAAGAAGCAAAGAACAAAATAGTCACCAACTGTTGTTTTGGCTTTGGAAAAAAACATATAACTCATGAAAAGYTCGGTTCTCCTTCCTGACACATCTTTCTCCTCGATGGTACAATGTTCTTTTGTGGATAGAATACTTGTTTTTATTAAAGAAGTTACAGTTTATCATATACGTTCTTTACCATTCCTGTTCATAAAAGAATGATTTTCTGGATCTCTCTTCTGATATAGGGAAGAAAAAGTGTCCAAAATTAAGTATTAGTCAACAATAAGCATTTAATGTAGTACATTTCTGAAATATCATAACAAATTTAAAAATATGCTCCTTGTTAGGGCCCAGCCCAAAATCCAATAATCTTTGTGGAAAAATTTCAATCAGATTTGATCAGCCCTCATGAATATAAATATTAGTTCTGACTGAAGGTTGAGATTTCAAACCGATGTAACCTGGGGCTTCGTTTAGCTGTTTCACAYGCAGGCATCAGCAGCATCAATGGGAATTACTCATGTGCAGGCGTGGACATAAAGCTAGTACACTATCTACGTCAAGTCCTCGGTTTATTTATTAAATATCTATGTGAACATATCCAGCATACCGTAAGTCAAGCCAATTGATTTTCTTCCCAAATAACAAATTGCAAGCAACAGGATGCCAAGTATTCCGAAGGATGCTACAGCAAAAACAAGACCCAAAACGCAAGCTGAAACCTCAAAGCAGACTCAGTCTTGTGATTATTCTGCCCAAAGTGCTGTCTAGCTCTCCCCATCCCCTTTCTTTTCAGTTCATGGTTGTATTCCTTCCCTTACACTTACCAATCTTCTGAACAACCCAGTAACTACAATCCAGATTTGTAAGCTGTCCMTAAGTCCTCCCATTTTGGTCTATTTCTGCCCTTATCATCTTTGCTATATTGCACTTTTATTACTCTTTCTCCTAGGATTAAAGGACGGATCAGTCTTAGTCTCAATAGTCCACAGGTTGTTTTATATCATAGTAGAGCATTCCATGTCCAGGGCTTAAAAGAAGAAAAGAAAAATGCTGYTGCTTCCTAAACTCCTAGATGCATTAACATTAGAGCGATATGAAACTGAGGGGCTGGAGWGATTTATACTGTCATCACCATACAACGTGTTACACAGTGTAAGTGGTTGCCTGCTCCCACGGATAGTACATAGCACTGGAATCCAGAAGCTTTATCTCACCCTGATGCTAACATCCAGTTCAACCTGTGGCAAATTTTACAGCTTCATCCTAGACCTCCTGAAGTCACTTGCAAAGGTCCTTGTGACGTAACAGTAGCAGATCCTGCTTATTTCTTCTTCTTTTGTTGCAAGGTTTCTCCACCATGAATATGTGTGAAGTATTTCAAAAATTTACAGCACTATAGTTGTCATTCCATAATTCTTTCTCACGCCTAGTAATTTTTACTTGTGGGACTAGACCCACTGGCTCCATATTGTCATCATCATTTGTAGTGATTCTAGTATTATTTRTAACTCATCTAGTTTTMTGGCATATTTTTGTTATTTTTAAAAGCAGAACATTCTTAGCAGCATATTTTACATATTGAATGGATGCATGATATAATTAAGCAAAGTAATGGGATTAGGAAATACAAAAAAAAGCTCTTATTATATCCAAAATCTGATTGCTCACAGTTATTCTCAAGTTAAATTTATTATTCAGAGCACCATCAMAGATCAGTTCTGGTATTTTGGTTTTTTTTTTTTTTTTTAAATGAGTCTAAGGCAGGACTCATTCTTTGTTTTAGAGTCTTACCATATGAGTATCAAAAAGAAGGAGCAAACTCATACCTCTGTATGATGTGCAGGGGAACTGAGGTGAGACTCACAGGTGAATGTCAATTCTCCAAACACCCTGCAGAGTTTATTTTTATTATTATTTTCTCCATCAAACACAGATCTACAAATTGTGGCCCAAACTGCATCTATATCAAGGAAATTTTACCAGTCTTGTAATATTCAGGTTTGAAGATCTGTTGAGGACCTGGATCCTCAATGAAAAGAAAAAGAAAGTTGCATCTGAATTCACAGATGGGTTGGGCCAAAGTTGACAAAGATTAATTTTAGGACTGAGTGGCCCAATTCCATTTCCTTCATTATCCTAAGAATTGGGATTGCTATTCCTTTTATCTGCACACTTGGCAAGACTGTCATATATTCTGTGGCTTTGTTACTACCAAATAAATCATATGTCTTTGTCTATGAAAGGACCTTAGAAGGCATGACAAGGTTGACTAGGTATTCCAAAGGTTAGATGCCTTCCACGCAGTCATGTGTAGAGATGTCTTACAGGATGGGAAATGGAAATCCTTTCTTTTGAAAGTTTGGCACAGAAAACATCAGGAAGATGGAAAAGCTCCAAGTTTTGTGAGAACTTCACAGTCCAAAAAATCAAACCAAACATGGAGCTAGTATTGAAAGAGCTAATGTGTCTCCAATTAACAGGCAGACTTTGAATGGTCCTGCATTCTAAATCAGGCATTTTTAAAGCTTGTGTTTCTGACACAGAATGGATTATCCTGACTAAATCCCTCTTCTTTTCCATCCCCAAAGGAGCAGTAATGAGATAAAAGCTGCTACAAGTGCCACCTACAAAGGAAAGGAAAGTTACTAACATACTTGCACTGCCTGGGCTTCTTTGGAACAAGGTTAAGTGAAAAATTTCTAGCATCCTCAGCACACTTGCAGAGCAGGAACAGATGCTCTGTTCTCATATCCATAAATCCATCAGTGTGACAATACGAYATTTCCAGGATCAGTTATATTTCATTGATTATATACAGTTTAGACAATCTTAATGATTGTTTGATACAACTCAGGCTTTGGCCTTTTAAACAATGTTCTCTTTTGTTAAATATGGAACATGGTATTGGTATTTCTCTTTATTTTACCTAMCACCAGCTGTCTAAAATCAATCAGCAATTATAAGCTACTCACCTCAGACTCTACGTATTTTGTGATATATCAGGAAATGTGCTATGAAGCACCTCCACAACACAATTCATTCCACCCTACACAGATGGGATGAATCACCACTTCAGAGTATTTCTCTCTCTGTTTCTCCCCATTGATGATAGATCAAGACCCGGATGGCTTCCCTTAGACTCAATGCTTAGCTTCTAGATTGCTTAAGTTAATTGAGACAAATCCCACTCAAACATAYTCATATTCAACAGTAAATTCTGTATCTCCCACCATCTAAATTATTTTAGTCATCATGTGCCTTACTCACAGCCTTTTGCTGTTTTGTTCTAAWAGCTGATTTATGGAGTAAACAGTCTTTCCTAGAAGGGAAGAAGAAAACGCTTCTTGCCTTTTTAACTTTGCTTTTGCTCACCAAGTGCATCCTGCACTATGGCAAGGTGTGGATGTGGTGAACTCTGTGTGTGTAGGAGATGCAAGTGAATAGGAGATAATTTTCAAATGCTGCCTGGCAAGCAGTTGGTCAATGAGCTGTCAGGAGAACACAGGAACTACCCAGCTTTGCAGCCAGAGCTGGAGAGGTTGGTGGAAGAGTGCACTAGAAAGCCAGCACTTTCCTGAGAGCATAAAGGAAGGAGATATCCAAACCTGACAGGTCTGATTCGCTCACAGACCTCTGAAAACCCTAGTGCTGGATTTTAAAGATTCACCTACTGAAATTCCTGGTGACTCAACATGACTAAGTCCAATTAAGAGCTGAATCAAGGTCTCCAAATTTGTCCCATGAAGCTCTTTATCTGAAGATTTCAAAGTGCATTACAAAGACTCAAAGTGCTAATGAGTACAATAATCCAATGATGATATCAGTTCCAGCATGACCCACTTCCCATGTGATCTTGGGTAAGTCCATACACAGACAGACGTTTTACAGATATTTAGAAGCCACACAGGGATTTTGAGTTGAAATATAATAAAGATTGCAAGACATCTTGATAATCTCTGAGGAATTCTATAAACTAGTAGTAAAATTTTATAGAAAGAGCATTCCACTAACTATTGCACTCCAGGGGCATTCCTATAATACATACCTGCRTTACCGGAATACTTAGTTCTGGAATATAAACAGGGCTTCGGTTTTCAGCTAGATCTATTGTCTGAACCATGTAGTCCTAAATTCACAATTTTGCCATCATCTTCTTGCCTGTTTCAGAAAAAAAAAAAAGACATAAAGCTTAACAGAAAAATATTACACCTTTTAACCCTTCCTTGGTGGAGCTGTAAAACACAGGCATTAATATCACACAAAGTAATCGTAYAGTTTTTAGGACTCAGGACTTTAGGACTTTTAGACTGATTACAGTCTGAGAATACACTACTGTATCAATCCTACAAAATAATAAAGAATTTCTTAAAAGCAGTGATTTAGGAGCACCTAAGTATGTTCAGTGGCATTGCTGTTGCTGTCACTGTGAACACATCAGGGCCTCAAACAGAACCCACTGACATCAACAGAAGGACATCCATAAGCACCAGCCATCCTGGATTAATCCCTCATACAATCCTTCATTTCAAAATACGATATGGCAAAACACATTTAAGAAAATTATTTCACTGGCAGCAAACAGTAGGTTCTATGTATTTCTTTTGATAAAGAATACATGCTATCGTATTATAAAACTAGGGAACATGTCAAACTCTTGGACAATACCTAAACTGTACGAGATATGCTTAAAGCCTCCTAATCACACAAGAGTACACCAAAAACGTCAGCAGCTGCGTGCTGCAGTAGGATGTCAGTGCAGCAAGCAGGGATCGAGATCCTACAGCTCCACGTACCATGCAGAAACATCCAGATGACCCTGAGGCAGTCCCAGGAAATCCTGGCCCCGCATGTTGCATCCTGCTCTTGCTGGTTTAAGAGGTATTCCCGTGTTAGCAACCACAGTGCTTGGGAGGCAGGAGTGGAGGGAATGGGTTTGAAAATAGTGGATAGGAGCCACAACTTGCTACTCGTGTTTACGTCATTCCATTTTCCAACTGGAGCCAGAGGGACCAGGCAAAGAGCGGTCGCTAGCACTGAGGTAATGAATTACTTTTCCTTAAAAAAGCTGCTTCCTGAAAATAGTGCTTTGGTGAGGACATGCAAAGGGAAAGCTCGTAGCTTTTGACTAGGTTTGCCCTGTGCTGTGGCTAAGCTGAGCACTGCAGKCCCGTAGGCT
The DNA here is from genome assembly GCF_003342845.1 of Nothoprocta perdicaria. Lineage (NCBI taxonomy): Eukaryota > Metazoa > Chordata > Aves > Tinamiformes > Tinamidae > Nothoprocta > Nothoprocta perdicaria. The sequence continues at coordinate 19,512,287 of NW_020454092.1, read as the reverse complement.
GCCATCCAGCTGCATTCACCAGCAATTCATTCACTAAAAAATGCAGAAAAGGAAACAGGAAAAAACTATATGAGGTTTCCATGGCCACCAGACCGTATACTTTCTTTCTGACTGTTATCACGAATTTCAACACTTGCTGGTTTGCCACCCAAACAAGCAACAGATGTCAGAAATCATGCTTGTTTTTAGTGAGCTTTCATTCCACATGCTTCACTGCGGAAGATACTGTCTTTAAGCTCAAGCAAGTGACACACTTTCATCTGTGCAATAAAATACAAAGCAGAGACAAACAGACTTCTGAACTCTGGCCTTACATCTCTTCTGCTTCTGCGGTTCACATTTCCCAATCATGTTAAACTTCTAAGGTTCGTGTCCTTTCATGGAAGGTTGTTGGTAATACATGTTAAGGGTAGCAGTATAAGGTTTTCTGAAGGACATTAAAAAGATCAGAATGAGAAACAGAAGTGAGCTGTGGCAGGATCAGAAGACCAAACAGGCCCGCATTCTTTTTATGGGGAAAAAAGTGTATGAATTCTATGTGAAGACACAAAGGTAGTGAGAAGTTTCCTCTAGCAAACATATGCTGCAGAAATTGCACAAACTTTAATGTTCTTGAAGAATGAAGAGAGGACCAGGTAATTAGCTCCTCATCAGTGATGCTCTACTATATAGCAGACCAGACCCTGCATCCATTGCTGATATATTCAAGAGTGTCAGGTGGAAGTGCAAGCGGTTCTGCACTCCCCCACGTGCCTGGCCAGCTTATCACTGCGATCCAGCCAACATAAAACACACTGCTTCAAAGGAAAAACTCTCAAAATTTCCACTAACTACTACTTTGCTTTCCTATTCTTCTCTTTCTGTCCTAATTCCCTATTCCTGCCCCMACACTCTGGTCTGCTTCTTGGAGCAGTATCTGGATTTTCCATAGTGCTACACAGCCTTCTTCTCTCACTTCCCTCTTTTAGACCAGTTTATTTCTCTAATGTACAYCCATCCTTTACAAGCTTTTGGATTAAAAAACTTCTATGAGGAATTCCACATCTCCGCCCAAATTGCAGTCTAAAGACTTCCCTGCTTCCCTAGGATCTCAGAGCTATCTATCTGATTTACTGTTCTTGTAACTCTGACACTTTTGCCAAAGTATAATGAACTCAAAAACCCAAAGTTTCCCTGCCCATCTTTGCTGGCAGAATGAACAGGCTATTCAATAGTTAATAACAAGATTTTCCCTCTATCCTCTTAACACTTGGTCTGAAACCACAACAAGCTCTGAGTCACTGTACAGTTGATTTGAGCTTAACCCTAATAGCTCTGTTATGCCTTGGCTTATTCTTAAATCTTCTTGGAAGCAGGAAAGCATCAACAATAAACTTCTAAGGCTTAGCACTCCAACATCAGGTAAAGGGGTTTATCACAATTAAAAATATCCACTACCTCATGGCGCTGTAAAGTAATGCTGGAGCAAAAGCATGTGCCTGCTGGTATATGCCTGAAGAGGTTCTGGGAATTAATTCGACTCTGCAGAACTATTCCAGTTATTCATGTGACTCAGCGGCTGAGCCCGGGATCTTCCTGCTCACATGCTGACGTGCTGATTCAGGCTGCTTCAGCAGCGCTGGACCCGAGAGACACCTTATCAAAAGAAAAGCCCTTCTGGGCTCTCCCAGAAGATGGGAAGGAAATTTCCACTGCRCTGTCCATGCTAGTCAGGGCAAGAACAACAAGCTCTTGTCAGGTYGCAGTGATTTTCTTAAGAAAGGGATCACTATTTTCAACCAATAAATACGTCTTGGCGTCACCACGCTGGGACGTCTGCCCARGGTGCTCGCAGGGTTAAACACTAGCACTGTGACAAAGGAAAACTCTGCACTTTTGCTTTCGGTCMTACTTCACAGGATTTCACTCACACTTGATATTCCAGTTTTAGTTACATATATTTTATTCATAAATGTTAYAGAAAGGACTAATACCTGGCTAACGCTTACTATAAGCGTGTTGCAGATGGAAATAGCACATTGTAAGTATTTATCAGCACCCCCTTAGACTTATTTAGCTCTTTAAGTACTGGCTGATTATTAAGACATTTACAATGCATTAACCCTTTAGAAACCATTATAAACCTTCACAAACCATTTACAAATATTRTCTTGACCTGCTGGGCCCTCATTAACCCCATTAGACACAGAAGAGAGACACTCTCTGATGAAACGTGGGCATCTAGGATGCAGCTTTACCTCGGAGCTGCTCCCTCCACGCTSCCTCTGGGGATAACATAGCCCAGTGCATACGCTGACATTTCCCAACATAGACATTCAAGTCAGGTCTATCGATGGCAGCCAATGCATTTCAAGTAAGCTGCACAAGGCCTTATTAAACAAATTGTAGCAGGTCCTGAATAACTCCTAATTCCTGCAGCTGCCTCGTAACCACATAATCACAGTCCTGCAAGCTCTGCTGAAGCTGCGACTGTGCTTAATCAATAGCCTTACACCTCCCAGCTCCAGAAAAACAGGCTCCCTTGAGTAGCACACACTACGTAGAGCTTTTATAGGAGCAGCCAGGGTAGTCAATATTTCAGCCACTTRAATACACGAGTATTCAGAAGTACCTGGTTAAGTGCTCGTGTTACATCTCACGCTGGGTAGCATGGTCTCATGGCTCGGGCTGGCGTTAAAAATAGCAAGGCCCAAGTACAAGAGCTAAGTATTGTTTCCTGCACTTACTGTTCCTGGGCAGCCTCCCTCTCCTCAGCCCCAGAGCTGGAGGTTCTTTCTCAAGAGAGGCTGTTTTCTTTCTGCTCACTTCCCCCATGATAAATGGGACATTCAAAATACCGGGGAAGCAGCACATTTAACCCTGCTGACAGATATAAGAATGATCATAGCAAAGGGGGATGCGTGGGTGGATAGAAATAAAAACAGCCGGCATGGGCTTTAGTAGGTATCTCTGCAATCAGGTAGAAGAAAGTACCACCTTCAAACTGTGAAAATGAGGCTGTGCACAATAGAAATAGAAATAGAAAATCCCAGACTATCTCAGGATGTTCAGCCTTTCCATCCTGAAGCCGTGGAAGACCTGAGTTACCTGTCTGACTGCAGCGGCTGGTGTAGGGCCTGCCTCTCCCAATGCTCTCCAGTCCTTACAGTTGTGAATTCTTACCCAAAWCAGAACTTGAGCATTTTTGTCTACATGAAAAGCTTAAACACCAGATACTTGGAAGCACCAATCCACATGGTATTTGAGGGTTAAAAAAATGAGGAAAACTGAAGCCTGGGAAAACCAGGGGCTTTCCATTCCCGCTGCAATGAAATGACAGATTTAAAGTTCAGAGCGAGAAAAGTCGTTGAAAGGAATTAGGTTTCAAGCTTCCTGAGACATACATGCTTTATTTTTCAAGGCTATTGATGAATCTATCAATCTCCTGATTACCACCCTTCAGACCCCCCCCCCCCAAAAAAAAAAACTCTCTACAAAAGAAATCTGCAGCCTTAATTGAGAGGAAAAGGGTTTAAAGAATATCCACTGTAAGGTCTCTCTTCAGAAGGAAAGTCCCTGGAGGCAAAACAATAATTGGTTTTGACCTTCCGCAGTTAAGGAGGCATTGGTAAAGACTAGACTTAAACACAGCCTGACAACTGTGAGTTCCAATCAAATTCAAAAAGAGACGGAAATTGGATAAGCAAATTCCTTTTTGTTCATGACCCCGGTCCCGCTTTCCTTTCCCCTGCAGCATGACACATCAGAATCTTTCCTGTGCACCATAAATCACTGGCAAGACAGCAGTAGCCTTTGAATAGCTGTCTTATATTTCGTTCCTATCTTCCAGACAAGTGGTATTAGCAGTCCCCTGTCTGCTCTGGAACAGCAAAAACACAAAATGCAGGGGAAAGGCAGCTCCAGCGAGGAAGCCGTGTATTTCACTGCTGTTTTCAGCACAATATAAATTCCCTGTCTCAAAACTTGGAAGGACTCTTCACGTCAGCCCTAGCAGCCACTTGCCAACGTAACGAAAGTTATTTGTTAATGCAGAAATTCACAGTCCTCRTTTTGTTAGATGCTGCGGCCGGCCAAACACTTTGCTTGTCTTAAACCCGGGCTTGTCAAAGACACTCTAYGCCAGCACTGCTCAGGGAAACGTAACGGTTTCTGCATTATATTCCTCACGGCAAGTGCATCTCAGCCAGTGTCCATGGGAACTCCTGGCAGCAGCTGGAGGCACCTCCATGCTTCCCACTGCTTGTGCCCTGTCGATATTCACCACTGCTGCTCAGCAGAGCCGCGCTGGCTCCCTGCCACGCTGCCTGCCAAGGCCCACTCAGGCTCCCCTGCGATTTGCTACCTACCAAATCTGCTCTTTGTAGGTAAATCAGAAATCCCAAAGCTCGTTGWGTTTCTTTTTCAAGGAAATCTTAATAATGCTTCAGAGGCCCAGAGAAGTTTTGTTTATAAAACCCCTGAATGCAAGCTTAAACTTGAATGCYTTTATCCTTAAAAAAAAAGTTTTCGATTTTCTGCCAGAAAAGAAAAGCAGGAAAGACTCCCAACACTGACACCATATACCAAATCATGCATGAATTAATGGTGAATTTTTCCACCTTAAATGGCCAGCTACTTTGGGATGGTGACCACTGAAATCCAACTCATGTAATTTGCAGATATGACTCACAAGAGTCGGAGGTCCAAGAGCAATAACAGCACCACTTGGAGAGGTATCAAGCCTTTGGAAACAAAAAAATGGTTATTTTTAGGGTCTGATGAGAGTGAGGTGAAAGTGCAAGTGGTGTAAAATAAGTTAAGTGTGAAGCCCATCTATTTGCTCAAGGTTGATAGGCTTCACTTTCCCCTTGAAGGGAGCTGAAAGCTGGGACTGGCCCCACACAGATAGAGTTACAGGGGTTAGCAGCAGTGGTCCTGTCCCAAAATATTAGCTCCATATGCTTTGACCCGTCTTCAGGTTCTGGAAAAGGCTGCTTCTTGCACGTATGAACCTAACCTGGTTGTCAGGCCTTTTTCAGCCCTTTAGGCGTCATGGTGGCTGATTCCTGCGTTGCTGGCAAGGACATTTCTCCTCAGTCCCAGGAGAGCTCCCTTCATGTTTTAGGCCAAAAAAAAGCCCAAAGAAACAAGGTGACATTTGGTGTCCGACAGCAAAGCAGAATACCCTGGCGCTATCCAGGCCAAGCTGCAGCTGCTGCACCCTACATGCTCTCTGAAACCAAATCTAGACCCAGCAAGTAGCAAGCAATTAGTATCCAAAGCACAACCACCACTGATCTTGGAAAGACCAGATTTGGAACAGATTCACAAATCTCTGTTCCCAACCACCAGCCCTACCTGCACTGTCTCATTCCTTGAATGCAATTCTCAAACATGTGCCTATTTCTTCTATCTGGTAAKGCCAAACATGTGTCTATTTATTCTATCTGGTGAGCTCCAAATCTGGGAAAAGTAGTAATGTGYCTGTTTAAAAGAACCTGAAGAATTCCCTTTAATTTGTGGAAATCCAGAAATKTATGGCTTTCCTCTCGCTCTGCATTTCTCCTGTGCACTGCTCCCAGTCTTCCTCTCCCAACCACTGCCCTTCAAAGGACTACGGATTCCTACCAGGAGGCACAAACTGAAAGGAGAATGAATCCTTGTGTGTGACAGTGTTCAAACTGCATGTAGGCAATGGGAATTAATAAAACTGGAACAGGCTCAGCCCTGGAACTTTATGTAGGACAATACGTACCTCCGAGCTGGGCCATGTGCCTTGCACGTCCTTGCTGAAGCGCCAGCTTCGCCCTGAGGAAAGCTGACACTTACAGGGGAGCTGCTACGTACTATAGTGGTGCTGAGGTCTCTGCAAAAAGGCAAGAAGGCAGGTTAGCTGGGAGCATATCAGAAATCTATAAATAATGTTCTATAAATGACGTTCCATAAAGATCTAAAAATACCAAGAGGGCAGTYTGTTGGTTGTTGGGCTTTTTTAATGTTATTTTACTTATTTAGAGGCCCTACTGAACAGAAATGGGAATGTTAGAGACAAATAAGAAAAGAAAAAAGTCTTCTAATATTCAAACTGYGAGATGCTCTGTATTTTTAATGTCCCTGGAAATCAAAGGTGCTACGCAGCCTTCACAGTAGCACAGTCAGTCCTAAAGTTGTTACCAGAAAAGAAACACCATTCACAATTGCCATTAGACACTTGCTAAGTGCGTCAAAAAGACGATTCTTGCTCCCAAGAATTTACTATCTAAGAAACCAGGAACTCTTGCTTTTTTATTTGTCCCTGCTTCTTGCTATTAATTTTTAAAGTATATAACCCTCAGTACTGAAGCAACAGGCTTCAACCATAGATCTCAAAATAATTCAATTAAAATTTGGAGACGAAACCTCGGCACTCTGAGCGCTCTGCTCAAAGCCCAGGGCAGCGGCAGCAGCAGAAAGAGGAGCCGTGTCTCTGCCGTCAGCAGCAGGGCCGCAGTGACTTTTCAAGCTTCTCCTATTTTCAACACCATGGGTTGCGAGAGGGGGACGGCGGAGGTGACATTAGGRCAGGAAATGAGCCAACGCAAGTGTCTTGAGAGAGTATTACTTCCTAACAGGGGAGTGGGGCAGCATTTGCTAGCACGAGCTGTTAGGAAGGGCTCTGGAGATTTCTGTCAAAAAGGTCGGATAAGGACAATTTCCACACAGGGCTTTTGCGTGAGGCCTCAGTGGAGAGTCCCCCGGCGYGCTGCCGTCTCCGTGCCACCCCAAGGTGTAAGATCTCCTGAGATTCCCRGCGTGGCCAGGCCAGGAAAGGGGCCATCGCGCTGAGGTGACAGCCAATCTGCAGAGCGATCCCCCAGCACAGCGTTGGCCACTTACTGCCGAGGGCACTTTGCACTCCACATCCTTTCAAGTCACCACACTTATTTTGGGGGAGTCAAGAGAGTGAATGCTCTCTTGACTCCCCCAAAATGCAGATGTTTTCAAGCTCACCAGGACGGAATCTGCCCTGCTTTGGGTGATCCCGCCGCCCAATTTTCCTGCGGCCGCCGAGGGGAGCAAGGGAGCTCTCCCCTGCCCAGACACCCATGCCATGAGAATGACACACCGCCAGTCACACTGTTCACACCAACTGTGGCAGTAAACTTTATTTCAACTTTGACATTTCGTTCCTGCACAGTGACTCATGACTGGCTATGATGCTCCGTTTAGGGATGCAAGGCTCAAACGCCAACAAATAAGCAAGCAAGCTATAGGGATCAGAAAGGGGCATTTGCTCAGGCAGACGCAGGCCGTCATTGCTGCATGCTGTGGGGAGGACACGACAGACAAGGACAAGGGACAAGTTGCAGTTGCCACGTACTTTTACAGAGACTAACAAGTTATATTAGCCCTTTGCTACCAGGGGTACTTTTTTCCAGGAGAAACTTGGGCAAGCAATGAAAAGCTGCATCGCTTCTAACCAGGTGTGAGCGGGTGAGACATCACCAGGAGAAGTGACAGGTGACAGCAGCAAACACGCTGTGATTCAGATGGGATCTATGAAACTGGATGGCTGTCGTCGTCCCCAGTCGTCGTCATCYGGTGCGAGGGCGAAGCCAGGACGTCAGACGCTCCGCTGCTCACCCAGACACAACAGATTTCCCTCCGCCCGCCCCTTCTAAATTTACTAACTGTTCTGGATCTATTTATGTAGCTGGGGCTCGGAGAGCATTAGGGAAAAATAATATTTCTTAAAATCCTAAATTAACTGCCTGTGTCTGGGTTTCTAGAATTGCTGTGTAGGTATCGATTAGGATATAGGGAACCATGAACCCCCATTTACAGGTGAAGCTGTTTCCCAAGGTGAAAACCAGCTCAGAGGCTTCACAAAGCTGTGACTGGTGTCAAGCAGAAGAGCCTTCTTAGCCCTGGCTACCCCAGGATGGCTTCACCAGCCCAGAGGGCCTACACGTGCATAGTTTCCACCTACAAGTATAGAGCACATTACCAAAACTATATGAGAAAACCAGTAAACAGCTAAATGTGTTCACATACGTATCTGCTGACTGGAAAAAGTCCAGGTTAACCTACTCAGAAACCAAACTCCTTTCCCTCATCTTGCACCACAGAATTATTTATTTGCCTAAAGGCACTTTGAGGCAATTGGTATATTTGAGGGTTGCTATTAAGACTGCTATTGATAGCGGTGTGGGGAAGAAAATTGCAGTGGAACGTCAGTAATCTCAGCATTTTTGGACTAGAACAGTGCCCAGATTAATGAACATTGATGCTATTTCAAGGTTGTGCTTGCTAATGTTAGTATAATAATATTACTCAGACATACCAGAATGCAGGGTTTTTTTTTTAATGTCAAAGTTTTGATTTAAGACAACACGTAGCCATGGCAGCAGGAGTAGCACTGGTAACAGGTTACTACTGTTCAGCTGGCCAAGTCATTTGGATGAACGAGTTTTGGAATACAGAGTTTTCACTCCATTTGATTAATTTGTCTTAAGAGCTCTTGGTCTTACTTCAAACCACCCAACCATTAACGTCTCATATGAGACAATGTGTCTAACCTGAGATTTGCAAGAGAATTTTTGAAAGTGCCTGTTTAGGTGGTACGAGARCTTATTGGTTTGAGGATGAATTTATGACGCAAAAGGCATTAAAAATGTTACTCTCCAGGATCTGAGTACTTGCCATCAAATGCAGCCAAACATAACTTATGTTAGTACGTCAAAATTATCTGAGTGATGACTATATTCCTTATTCTAATTTCTAGACGATGTCTTTTTGATTGATGTCTTTTTGTGCTTTCCCTCTTTTTCTAATCTCTAAAAAGTCTCTTTTTTGTGCTCTATGTATATAGTTTGCAAAGGTTAAATCCAAGCATTTGATGTAAGGAACAAAACCAAATTATACATACCAGTGCAAGTCTAGGTACTAAAAGAGGGTTGGGAACAACACTATTCAAGTGATGCTTATGCCAAGTTATATGCTATGAGCTTCAGTTAGACCATCATGGCAGAGGTCATGCTAGTGCTTCCACTATAAATTGAAAATGGGGCTTTTAAATGAACCATAAAGTGAAGCAAAAGCTTTGATAGGCAATATCTGTTTGAGCACACTGAGTTGTATCAGGAAAAAGCTAAATTTTAGCACTTAAGGAGCATGTAAAAAAGAAGTTGCTGATTCAAGCTGGATTTTTCACATTTGCATGAGGAGGATTGGGAGAAATGACGTGTGGTGGAAAGGTCCTGTTCACCCATTAGACCTCTGCTCACATATCTAACCCTCAGTGGAGTCAACCTGGTGTGGGAGTGAACATGCTGTGGTCAGGATTTACAGAGGAAAGGGGCGACAGGCTCATGAGCATTAGCTCTCTCCTTCTTCCCAGATCCTGTCTATAGCTCCACTTTGTTCAGCAGTCAAGCTGAGTAGTGCAGGAGGACGGGACAGTACTGATCTGAACGTATTTCTTTGTTTGTTCTTGTGGGATGAAGTGCTGAGCTGGAATATGTTGACCATATCTAAACTATCTTTTAGACCTGTGGTGGAATAAAGGCTCCAGCTACACGCAACCAAGTGGCGGGACCTCATTGCACCTGTACTTCAGGACAGGCTTGTGTGGGAGGTGGTCCTCTCCTTCTATTAAGCACCTCTGCCTGGAGGCTAGCTGGCCAGCTGAGTTATGACTAGACACAGCACAAACAGGAGAGACTGAGGAGCCGTCACACATATTTTTCCATCCAGCAAAGTCTCTGGAGAAGCCTCAGGCATTTGATATCATATAAATGTCATAAAGAACCCTGAGCTCACTGCAAGACACCGATTTGACAACCCACAACTATGAATTTCCAGGGGCAATTAGAACATGAAGATATACTGCTTTTAACTGAACCATAACTGAGATTTTAAAGAGGCTTAATACGTGGTACACAAGCTATTACATAAGATTCCACTTCTAAATGGAGAAAAAGCAACTCTGCCAAAGCCTTTGTGTTATCAGCAGTCAGGGCTTGACTTTCTGATGGTGACCACCATAGCCAGATCATATACTGCTCTTTCAGAGATTGCATTATYCAATCTCCATTATATTTATTTGCTACCTACCAATAGTTATTAAATAAATAATTATCTGGTAGGCTGGCACCTTCCCAGGCATATAACAATAACACCAGATGTTAAAGAAAACAACCTACCTTCGTATTTGACTCAAAGTTCAGAATGACTGTCTGGTACATAACATGCAGGACTGGGCAGGTTTCTTTAGAGGCAAATGTGCAATCTGGGCGAGTGGAAGACCGTGACTCAAATAAATAAACACTTTTGGGGAAGCAAAAAGCTAACATAAAGAAAAGCAGTAAACAAGAATAACAAGAGAACAATACCAAGGAAATCACAAGCATCTTAAGGAACTTATTGCCTGCTCATTTACACAGTCTCAGTTATCTTTCACTATTACACACACATCTTGGTAACACAGAAAAGTAAAATGACTTTCAAACACAGCAGTCTGCTATCAGTAAAACAGTTAAAAGTAGATCTCAAACATAACAGAAAGCATCTCACTGAACAGTCCTCCAGTTTAACAGGTGGCTTTTTTGTTTGTAGAAACACATTTATAATAATTTGTGAGACATGAAGTCCTTGGGGTTTCCTGCACTATTAAATAAATATGAATTCCTTCGCAAATGCTGGGGTAAGTGAAGAGGAATAGATTTCTTTCTATATGGATTTTTATATTATACTTCACTGTCCAGCTGACCTCTGGTAGTCCCTTAGAAGTGAACTCTTACATTTCCCACATATGATCCRTTCCCCAGATAATTTGATTTTATTAGATTTTACACAGACCCAGCCAACCTCCTCACCCCAAATTCAAAAGCAATCCTTCATTTTCTTCAATAAAGCATTAACTCTGGTACAGATGCTCTGCTCTGGGGTCATTTGAATTCTTAAAAAAACAAATTACTCATAGTACGTGTTCAGCTCATTATCAATGTGGGAGTAAGGGAGTGAAAATGTACTACTGTTTACCCACATAACAGCTCTGTAACTAGCAGATATCCCCCACACTGCTGTGCTGTTTTTCTTCCATCATGTCTGCAAGAAGATAATTTGCAAATACTACTCTGTGATCGCTCTGCTAAGAGGTCACCGTACCTGGTTAAGCAGGCCAGGGGCTACTAAGCAGGCAGGTAGATGTTGCAGGGCCAAGAATGCCAAGAATTTGGCATTCTGAGCTGACTGAAGAAAATTCTTCTCCCACTGACTTAAAGCTCAGGATTTCGCCCTCGGTGTTGAAAAACACCTTCTTTCACTACTACTAATCCCTCTCCTCCTCCAGCTGTCCAGTTGGAAATAAATCCTGATATTTATTGTGCAGTTCTGTATTGGAGAACTTTTCTAAGTGAATCTGGAAAGCGCAAAACGTTTTTAGATGGATGAGTCTAGAAGTAAAGGGGAARTGAAAGAAAGGCAGTTGCTTTGTGATACTTGAGATGGTTGGGATACCAGCTCTGCAGACACGCAGAGGACACTCTGGAATGGACRTTAGTTCTGCCCAATACTTCAGCAACATATAACTTAGGGTATTTTAAAGACCATCCTGGTGGGGAAGGACAGCACAGAGCTATCACGAGTGTCCTTAGTACTTAGTAGATTTTTCAGAGAGTTGTCTTTAAAACAGGTTGAAATTTCAAGTTGTCTCTGAAACTCCAAATCACTACCMAAAAATCCCTCCGGCTTCTGGAATCTGAGCCCTTTAATAGCATGCACTTGACAGCAGATTTGCTTTAATGGCATTACAAACTAATACTGTCTCCAGTCAATACTGCAAATTTTGACATGAGTTTACAATCTTTCTCTTAGAGAGACAACTATTTGCAAAATGCTCTTTTATTCAAAACTACTTCATGTCCTATTAAAAACCAGATCTAGTGTTACTTAACATTAAAGATCACAAAARCATGACTTTTCATAGCATTCTCCTCCCTAGTTCAGAACCTCCCCTCCTGCCACCTACATTTCCATCACAGATGCCCTTGTAGCAGTCCTGGACCTGCACGGAGTATTAACACCCTGAAGACAGCAGGATTCCTGACACTGAGTGTAGCTGCCAAGAGCCCATCTGCAGGCCCAGGACGCTGCTTTTGGAGCAGGATGAGCCGCATTTCCCATTTGRTGCATCCTTCCCATGCATTAAGCATGGAGCTGGTGGACATGGAAAGAGCTGAACGTTACTCTAATGTGCTGCATCTCCCATCTTGGTGCCTTTAAAAAGCTAAAGGACACTAAAAGTTAAACCACTACACTGCTCCTTTTCTGCTGTTCTTAAACCAGCCCTTCCATTTTGGTGCCCTGTGCCGGGCTTTTCTGTTTTGCCTTTACTTTCCTTCTGACTTTGAATCTTTTGTGACACTTTATATCTCCCTTCCACATGTCCCACCCACTCAGAACCAGCTAAAACAAAAAGATTAGATGTCAACTGGCCTCCAAGCACAGAATAAAAGAGAACAATAAATTCTACCGAGGGTCTCACTCAGACTGTAAAAATAAAAGATGAGTTTGTATTGGCAAAGGCCTCTCTTGATCTGTTAATATCAAGGAAGACAAAATTATCTGTGTTCTTTGTGAAGGAGCAGTTGTTTTGGTGGGGAAGGAAGCCAAGACAGCTGTTAGAYAGTTCAGTGCAAAATCCTGACAGTGAAACAGCACCAACAACGCTAGCYGGGAGCGACTCCACCAAAGGGCCCAAACACCAGATACTATTAATGCTGCTTTCAAAGGGTTCGACAAACTGCAGTAAGTTAAAATTTTCCTGCCGAGGGAAAGACCCCTCCTCAGCTCATCTTGGCCTAATGTGTTTTGAAAGAAAGTGCAGCAAAAGTAGCATGATCTCTCAGTGCAAAAGATGCTTTTGAGAACCATTTGGCAGGTCTTGGTCGGGCTCAGGATTAAGTGGTGAAGCAGCCCTCCGTGTTCRGTTTGGATGCAACGTTTCCCCGTTGATGAAGGAAGGGCTGTGAGATTTCAACAGCTTTCCAGGAGCCCTCAGTTTAGGCTACTTGAGCAAATGGCTTTGTCCACGTGACCTGCAGCCTGTCCAACCCCGTGACAAAAGATTATGAAATTTTTCCCCTTCTTTCGGGCAGGATGAAAGGCAACGTGCACTGTGGTCTGGAACAACCGGAGGTTTCTGACAGGGACCTTGCTCCCACCGTGTCCTCTTCCTTCCTGACTTGACCTTAGTTACACGTAATTTTCTCCATTTTTTTTCTAACTACCCAGTAAGTTTTTATTTGCAGACCCTCAAGGCTTTCAGATAGAACTAATATCTGTATCTGTTCTATCTAATATACATAGTAATATATATGTAAAAAGTATAATCTAATTCTGCTTTCATTCATCCTTCTCATGCATAAGACCAAAACTACACAGGGTTGCACTTATAAAGCTATACACAAGCTCAACAAGAGAGATGTCACTCAGGAGGCAAAATCTGGCCCATCATCTTATTGAACAGAGCACGATTTCCAGCTACGAGGGCAAAGCAGACCCTTGAAGACTGCAGGAAACCTGCCAAGTTTGGAAGGTTTCATGTCCAGTTTCTCCCCTTCCTGGCCCCTTGTGTCACCTGAAAGGCTTTCTTTATCAAACTACACCCTTCTGCACTCTGCTTCTCCCTCCAGCTGCACCTTCAAAGCTTTAAAAACTCCAATTCCTGCCCAAATTGCATTTATGGAAAAACGTTTTCTCTGAGTGCAGAATTACATGCTGCTTCTTTACTTATAGATTTGGGTTATAAAAGAACTTAGAGAGAAAAAAAAAAAAAAAAAAAAAAGGTCCAGCTTGGCTGTAAGTAACATCCTTTGTCCTGTATTGATCAATGTAATAGAGAGTGGAACATGATCTGCTTCTGTAATCAAGCACAAGACCTCCCAGCTCTGGCAGAAATCAAAATCTTCCACCTCACCACTGGCATAAAGCTCCCATTGATAACAAGGCCATGCTCCAAAATAAAATTTGGTCCTAGGACTTCTGAAATACATATACTTGAGGRTAAATTATACTGCATACCCTTCCCAAGGCATCAGGGACTCCTACAAACCTTCTCCCTCCATCTTTTCGCAAGAGGGGACATATCACATCCTTAATTCTGTAGCACATGTTCTTTATGAGGCAAGAACCATCTCCAAGCAGTGTGTTTGTGGACCATTACCCTTGTCAAGGTGCTGGCTTTGCAAGTGTTGGCAGCTTGCTGGTGGCATGCACAGGCAACATCAGCGAAAACCCCTGAGAGCCTCTAACCTGGAAACGGGAAGTTTCCTAAGACAGCGATGCATCTGACAAACCAAATAAGTACATAGAGACAATCCTTAGGACCTGAAAGTCAGTACTTAAATATCCATGGCAAAAATCACTTTTATCAAGATTTTTAATAACTTTTGTCTTACTCATGAGAGTAAGGATAACCTCAACAAGTGGGAACCTTAATGAAGGTGCCCACTGAATCACAGAAGATAAAGTTGCACTCATAACCACACTACCTGTGGTTAGAAGGGCCTTTACTGTTTGTAACTTTTCTGCAATATCTCTATTCCTCTATTTTCAAAAGCTGCATATTATACTGTATTCTTATGCAGGTCCAAATATAAATACTAGTTTCTCTAGTGACCCACATACTTGGCCTATATTCAGCGTCTTTAAGATGCTTCCATTAGTAGCAGAACAGTATCAGTTATTTCTCCAGTGTAATCTTATTTATGAAGTCCTGCTTCCCAGACCAAAATAGAACTAAAACAACTGAACGTTGATTTTTTTCCCCTCTTATCTTCTGTAGAAACCTACTCTTCTCCCCTGCATGGCCACATTTTCAGTTCTTATTTTCAGTTCTCACTGTATGTCTGCTTCTTTTCTGGCTACTCCTCAATGCTTCTGCTCCCAAATGCACAGTTTCCCTGAACAAGTCCCTCTGCCTGCACAGCTGCATTTTAGACTAGCAAATGATCATTTCTTTGGGGGTAATTGCTCCTTCTTCACCTTTTTTCCCAAAGGAACTTCATTGCTTTTGACAGCTATTCTTAATGAAGGACAGCTGTCACCACCTCTGGATGCTGTGAAATATGAAGAAAGGAAAACTGAAAGAAAAGCCATAGCTGATAGGGGGAAGAGAGAAAATAAGACTCAGAGAGGAAGCTAGGAGAAGCACATGGTTCCATAATGGTTATTTGTGAATATTTCATATGTGCATTCACTATATCATAGACTCATCTGGTCAGTGAAATCTCCAGAACTGGAGAAATCAAAGTAACTGATTAATTAATCTAAGTACAAAACCCTTTTTTGCAAGACCCAAATCTTCTGGCCTTTGTCTGGGGAAGTCTTTTATCAGAGCTTTCAGCTGGAGAAAGACTGCAAGGATTTGTGGCTGTGGAGTGGGCAGTTACAATAAATACATAATTCATTATGGAGAGGTTTGTTAAAACCGTTAGGAATAAAATACACGTCCTTCTTTCCCACTGAAAGGAGATGTCAGTTCTTCTCTTAAGATTGCTCAAAGAGCTTGCCAGGCAGCATAGAGGCTTATTACATTAGAAAGCATATAGAGCCCTTTTATGAACTCTGGCTGTTTGTGAGACTCTTTGTTTCAGTTTGTTTTTCAGCAGCTGTATCTGATCGGTATCGCGCAGCCTTTCATCCTGTGACAAAACACAGCTGCAACGTGCCTTGAAGCTCCTGCATCTGTCCTGCTGCAAGTGCACGTTCTTGCAGATAGGCCAGGTAGCCAGGAAAAGCAGCAACCAATTTGTGTGTGTTAAATCCACTAGGTAATATTACCCTGAGTCATGGGCTCTSGCTATCTCTCTGCTCATCGTTCCTGGAAGTATGCATGATAGCATCGTATCAAGAAAGATACTGAAGTTTACCAGTAAAAAGTGAATATCATTGCTGGCAAAATGGAATATGTAGGACTGCCACTCCTCGAAAACTGGGTTTTAGGACAGAAACACTCCACTTCAAAAGCAGAATGGAAAAGAACAGATCAGTGTGTGGTTAATCTAGGCCTTCCAGTCTGAAAAAAGCAATTCCTTTCCCAGGCTCTTTTCCCAAAATTTTCTCAGTCACGAACCAGGAGAGACCTGGCTGGTCCCAGATACTTTGKATAGTCTGCTGCTAGTCTTCACCTGAGTTTAACAGCCTTATTATGGTTATTAACAATTAATATAATAATATTAATATTAATGTTAATAATCACCGTGTTGTTTTGGTGAGATATCTGCTGTCTCCATGAATGCATTTGAGCTCTGCCAGTTCACCTTATGAAAAATCACCATTATACTATTTTGCTTTCACACACAGGGTCATTGGAGGCATGTGTCTGCCTACAATTGTCTCAAGCTATTCCATGCCAACCACACGGACAAGGATACAAGAGCATGGGGGGTTCCCCTCGCCCTCCACTCCCGGCAATGCCCATGTGATAGTTCATGCTGGAACCACAGCTCCCACCTCGTCCCAACCATACCACAGCTCTAGGAAGTCTTGTGATCCAGTTACATGTGATGGTTGCTGAGTATGAAGTACTTTTGAATAAATATATTTTAACATGTTCCTCCTTTCCAACAAGAAAGCCTACAATAAAATAAAAAGACATTACTTTCGAGTGGCTTTGGAGAAACAAACCTATCATGAGTGTGCACCAAACTTAGGCTTTTGTCCAAATCCTTTAATGAAAAAAGAAAGCAAAGGAATAAAAARCAAACAAAAAGATCTGTTTAAAAAAACACAGTTCAGGCACTGAATTTAGACACTGAAATTTCCAGAACAGAATGACAGGACAATGCTTGGGAGGAACTACTTTTGTGCTATGTCCTGCATATTAGTGACTCTGAAGGGTGTTAGTTTATTTAATAGATTAATTTTGGATTCAGATCTAAGGCATTAAATAGGAATGTCCTCATTGAGGCAGTATATCCAGAGATTTATAACGACTTTAAAAGGGTGTGCACATGAGTACACAAACATGCACAGATTCAAGCATGTTTCTTAACACTCAAACATGAGCATCAATAAACATAACTTATCCGTAATRATTTCAAGCATCCCCTTGCCTGATTTACAAAGATGTTTCCACAGCTGAAATATTGCAGACTCTCACCAYGTAAAATGTGTGTGTAAATTCTCCATTTAGACAAAGCTGCCTCAGGAGAAAATAATGCTTATATAAATGCAACCCTACGTCTTCCCTAGTGGGTGAGATGAGTTTAGAAAGCACACAGGGATCCTCACGCAGCACCACGCTCACCGTTTGAGGAGTGCCATCCCTCAGAAGCTGCTTGAGCAGGAAAGGAGATGAGGGTAAATCTAGGGCAGAAAGCTATGCCTCTTGAAAGTTGGATGCTGGAACACAGAAGGCACGGAGCAGGAACAGGCTGATACTCTGTAGTAGGKTTCAATGAGTTCAGTGCACCTGGGACACCAAAGAGAAGAACATGAGGAGCTCAACAGATTTTGTTGTTTATCAAATGCAAGATGAGAATCAACAAGAAGTATTTTGTATCTTTTCCAAGGACAGMGGTCTGYTCTACCTGTTGCAAAACCTCCAAATTTTGCATGAACCTATAGAGCGGTAGTCTCTAGAGACAGACTGTAGACAGWCTATCTGTAGACTATCTCTCTATCTAGACTATCTATTAGTCTATAGTCTGTCTCAGTACAAGTCACTCCTGTAAGCCAAGTCAGGTAAAACAAATCTATAGGTTATTTAAAACCAAGTTAACTTCAGCAGTGAGACATTTGTTTTTCATCTCTTCATGTGATTATGGCAATGTCTTCCTTGGTGTTCCACCTAAAGTAATTCCGGGGAATGTGGAGTACAGATAGAGGAACCATTTTCCTCAACTATTGTCCTGAACACATCATTACTCTTTCAAACATTTCCATGAACTTCTTCCAGCTTGACATTTCAGGCTCTCCAGCAGACAGATCATTCCTCATGGCTCCTTATCTAATGATATGGTCTCAGTTTCTTTTATGGACTTAACAGCAATCTCTACTGTTATTCAGCCTCCCCTTCCCTATTATGCCATGGTCCAGGAAGACACTCTTCCCTGTGACCAGAAATACCAGCCTTGTCACCTTGAGGTRAGGGGATGTGACCTGAATAAGCAAAAAGATGTCGATGATGAAGGAGGTTAAGGCAAACACATATCTTCATGGTGATCACTTTGTGATGGTGTAATGAGCGAATATTGTAGGTAGTCTCTGCAAGATTCCCATTGACTGTTAATTCTCAGAAAAGAACCAGGACATGGGTTGTGCTGGGAGTGCTAGAATTGCCCCCTTCTCTTGAAGTTTCCARTTTCTTAAAGCATCAGCTCCTGCTTATAAATGAGCTGCTCACCACAAATGGGTTAGCCCATACCAGGCCTGCGAAAGACCACTAGATACAGCCACTTCTAAGTACTCCCATGGAGTCCTTCCTGCCAAGGGTATTGGTCAAGGGCTGCTGCTTTACAAACAGGGAGCTAAGATGCACTAATGACTGCGACTCCTACCACTAATTACCACTTATTCAGACACTAATGGACTTCATTGGCCAGCACAAGTCGAACGTAAATGCCTTTGCACTTTGAAAAGAACCATTTAATTTACTAAACACTGTGGATCTTGGGCTCCGATAATGGTAAACATGCCCTCATTTCTCTCAGCAATTAAAAAAGGAGTGTCCACAGCAACACCACCTGCCTCTGCTTGACCCAGTGCATGTGACCTGAGCTGCACTTAGACATTTTACTGATATTTATATATATATATCAGCATACACATATATAGATATGCATAAATATATATATATATATATACACATAGCATATATATATATATACTCTACATATATAGCACTCTAGTATCTGCATCCCTCCTGGGGGCACGTGAGAGCAGAAGAACTTAGGCCTTGCAGAACTAGTAAAACCTCAAGAGAAACAACAGGCTCAGCAAAAGAGAAATAGCCTCATTCCCTTCCTGTTTTGCACCAGAGACATTATAATAAAACTGTGTCTTCGCAGGGAGATACCAGCTCAAATCCAGATGGGTTGTAGTGACTTAAAAGCTTTATTAGAGGTAGCCAGAAAATTGACTTTTTATCCCATAGAAGTTCTAATGCTGACATTTGCTATTTTGCTAAATCAGAGAGAAAAGCATCAAACATTTCACAGAACAGAAATTCTGAGTTATTTTTGATTTGAAGGCATCAAAATTGCTTCATTAAGAATTTCTATCTGTTAATGTCATAACATTCGTATCTGTAATTAATCTCTAATATTAGCGTAATTTTTAGAAGCTAAACTTCAGAACAAAGAGTCAAAATGAAAGTCGCTGCTTCAATCTCAAGCAGTATCAATGTTTCCATCGAAAACTTCACCAAGGCGAACTTCCCCCAAAAAGCCTAATTCTGCCAAAACAGCATTTCCCAACAGAAAACTGCTCTGCTGAGGAAACCGGCTGCCGAGCAGTCTCGGCCTCTCTGAAATGGAAGCCGAGCAAATCCCCGCGGCCCGCCCGGCGCCGCCACCTCTCGCAGTTTGATTACAAATCGCGGGACACTCTGTGGTTTTGCCGTGGTCCCGCTGGCAGGCCGGTCCCCGCGGCGTGCCCACGCGAGAGGGTTTTCTCAGAAAGAACCTGCTCAGACAGAAATCTCGGCACAGCTGTCTTGGCAGAGGGCTGCGAGGGCCCCGCGTCCCGTCCCGGCAAGAGCTCCCCACGCGGAGCGAGCGCCGGGAGCGCRCGGGCCGGGCTGCTGGTTGAGGTCCATCTCCATCGCAGCTGCTGTCAGCGCCCAGCGCTTTTTGTCACACCCTCACCAGACGCAGCTGCGTCCGCAGAGCTCTCCAGCGCACATCAGAGCTCTCAGTTAAGTAAGCAAGTGACTCTCTTGCTTTACGGACCRACTTTTAAGCCTATCTAATAATATCCTGTGACCCGAGCTCTGCATTTTTTTTGCTTGGGGGGAGTGGGCCRTGATAAAATGCACTATTTTATTTAAGAGACCAAACGAAATCAAATGAAAAAGGAGAGCTGTTGCCACAGGCTTGTTGAAATATGCTCTGGGAACCGATTAATTGCATCCTTACATCTAACTTTTTACTTAGTGAACATTTCTTTCCATTGGTACTCACTAGTGACACACGACCAGTCTCCCGATGTGAATAACTGGACTTGATCTGGTCATTAACAATCGTGCAAAACGCTCACAACTATTTTGGTTTGGCAGCCTTCACATTTGCTTTATCCCCTCGGTGTGGGCAAAAGCAACTTGGGAGAGAGAGAAACCAAGGAAAAAGAAAAACAAGACAACCTGTGCTAAGCACCAGGTAGGATGGCAGCAGAATAGCTACAGCAAGAACAGAGCACCCGCACTTCCCAAGGGCTAGAGGAGGTCTAGGTGAAGATAGGAGTCAGGTGAAGATAGGAGTCAGGTAACGTCTTGGTGAAAAGGAAGTTGTTTCCGGGTCACCAGAAATGCCAAAATTACTCCAAGTTCTCTCCCGTCGTCTTTTCCACTGCAAAGAGCAAAACCTGCCCTGTCAGATGCCAACCAAGCTGTTACTTGTTTTGTTTTGCACGTTGCTAAGTAACAGGCCTGTTTTTGCTTACTTGCCTCCCTTGGGCTATTTCACAACACTTTGTAATATATACTGCTCTTTTTTGTTGCACATCTGGTTTCGATTTGAAGTTTCAGAACCCCCTCTGAAAACTGAGATATTAGTTTTTCATATCTATCATCTAGACAAAGTGCATCAGCCTGTCAAACTGAGTGCACCGGTGAGACACGTTTAACCCTCTCAGGTCATTCTCAAGCTCCTCTCCAAAAAACTGTTTCCATTTGTTGTTCAGTTAAGGAAGCAGAAGCAGCTCAACTATTTTGTCTAATTTGCTGTGTGAAATTAGCGGCAAACAACATTAAAGTTTGAGACAGATAAAGATTACTGGTTCCTTGAAGACATTAAATCTGGTAGGAAACCCTCATGCCTCGCAAGTGCTAGCAAAGAAAGAGCAGTGCAGTGGATTAAGTGATCATAAACCCAAAGATGTGAGACCTGGGCTCACTTTCTTCCTTAGAAGGGAACCTTCCTTACATTAGGAACTTTCTTCCCAACCTTCTAGCCTTCCATTTTCCTTGGAAGCAATCGCTCACAGAAAAGCAGTTAACTAGAACCAAGAAAGTCTTTGCTGTGTTTTGAAAAACGCCAAATGTCAGAACACCACCTTCAGCTTCAGGTAGTTTAGATCCAGGCCTCAACTTGCACAGCATCATCATGGTCAAAGCAGTGCTAGAAGCATTTTCATGAAGCTTCTCATGTGCTTCAAACCTGAACAAACGGCTGGGGATAACAAGCGATCCTGCTCTGCCGCTATCTCTAAACCAAAGGGTAACAACTACCACAGCCCTCGTGTGAGCCCTCTCCAAAGACGTCCTCCACACTGCAAGCAAAGCTCAGATACTCAGGAGGTGGATGGAGCTGTTTATTCTGTCTTCACCTATCTGATCTCAGCATCATTTAAAGCTGCAATTAAAATTTATCCTACTAGGCTAAGGTTACTCAGAAAACTTCTGCCAAGGACTACAAACACTGGGCTCCATGCAGAGAAAAGCATCTCTGTCTGTTTTACTCCGAATGTTCTCCCATGAGGTGTTGCCTCCATGCCCTTCTTATGCCACCTGGGTAACTAACAGGGCCCATAAAGCCACATCCCTCTAAATAAAGATTGTGTTCCTTTTTGTTTCTGGAAGGGATAGAGTCTACTGTTACCAAATAACTCTATTCAAACCAAGGTAAGCTGGACCTCAGCCTTTAACATTAGAAAAGCATGCAAGCTTTGTACAAGGTTGTTTCTTTGCTCTATTCAGATCTAAATACATGGTCAGCATTCAAAAACATAAAAAACCCTACACTTGTAAAACTTTGCTCCCTCTCGATACTTTCAAACATATCCAGTTCCAGTTCCACCTTCCAGTTAGTTGTTAGCTTCCTCTCATGCCTTTTCTATAGCTGCCTCACAGTCCTCTCCCCTACATATTTGAAGTACAAATACTTTAGAGAAATCTCCTTTCTCAGTAGGATTCARGGTCCAACGGGTTTTGCAGCTCCTGTGCCAGACCTGGGCAATCCCTTCCAGTCCCGCAAGTTCTGGCATGTGACTCTGCTGGGCAGCATGAATACCCAGCAAAGTGCTGTCACGCAGGAGATCTGGAAGGGGTTAGTCTTTCTGGTGATCTTTGAAATTGTCATTTGGGAAAAACACAGCAGACGATAGAAAAGGCAGATCTATCATCTGCCCTTTCAGCTGGACCAGCTGCAGGCTGCTACAGGCTGTCCTGGAGCCAAGGTCGCCCATGAAGGACTCGCAGGTATCTACTGGCAGAGTAATGTTTCCCATAGAGTACCCATTTTCCTCAGAAACACCCAAATGAACCCTTTTAACATAAATCCATAAGCTTTATTGTGCAAATCTTATGTGGACGTACAATTCAAAGTCTGATTTTCACCTTTCTCCAGAGACTTACCCCTGAAAGTGTTAAAACATCCAAGATGGAAAGGTAATGAGAGCCAAGCATGCTCCTACGTTCAAAAACCAAAAGAGAATAAAAAATCCCAAACTCCTAAGTATCTCTCTTGTGGACAGAYTGACCTTCCTAAACAGAAGAACGCAGGGGGAAGGTTGCAGACGTCTCTACACTGGGAGGAGCTGTAGGTTCTTAACCCTGCACAGTGTTAAGACAGATTAAGGGAAACTTTTGAGGGACAAATAGGTGGTAYGTATGGTATCTTCCTCATGCCACCTTCTCACATCTGCTGCCAGACATAGTGGAAACCTGCAGAACATGGAGGTCCTTCAGAACAGCATCCACAGAGTCAAGGGCCTGGCAGCAAGCGTTTGTTCCTCTGGTGAGGGACCCAGGAGTGGGACTAGAGCTGACTGCTGTAGGCTCTCCGGGATCCACATGACCACGGGCATTGCAGTCCTACAGTAAGATCAAGAGTGAGAGCATACAGGGAAAAAAAAAACCTGAGGAAAAAGTTCCTGGTAAAACATACTCTTGGTGTCGTCATTCCCCTTTCATAGGTTTTCAGGTGCTCTGGGGAAGAACAAAACAAAGGTATTAGTAGTGGTAAGCCACATCTTCCCTTGCCCTCGCTTCAAATCTAAAACAACCAGCTGCCTGCAGCCCTCATATCCAGTTCTCTCCCCCACCCCTTTTTCCTTGGTGTGGTCAGGCGCTTCCTTCCACGCTCCTCCGTGCTGCTCTTGCCAGTTCAGCCCCGGGATGTCTCAGCCAGCTCCCTCCACCCAGAGAGTCCTGCCCAAAACGCGGTGCTCCCGCTGGCGTGAGCTCACTGTGACCTTTCTGCAGAGCACAGCCCTGCTCTCCTCCTCGCCTTTGGAGAAGCTTGGGGAGCGGTGGCTTCTTTGCAGCTTGTTCTCTTCACATTTAACCAATTAATCTCTCTTCCCAAAAGGGAAACAGTACTGGATGCTRGCGGGATGCACTGGCTTGATGTGATTGATGGATTGTAGGTGAGGAGAGAGTTAAAAATACCATGGAGCTGGGAGGGCAAAGGAGAGCTTTGTCTGGAAGCACTTTAAGTAACCTAAGGAGAATCTGATACAGACCAAAGACACACAAGTACAGATGCATTTAATAGAAGCCCCACTCCGGTTGGGCTCTACAGCTGAGACTCATGCAGCAGAATGTACTGCTGGGAACATACTGTGCTCCAGCCACTCCGGCTACGGGCGGAGCGGGAGCCAGCAGGATRTGCTGGCGCTGTTGAGTACTGAATGTTCATTTAACGCACACGTTTGGGAACRTATATTTATGCATACATTTTGGGATGCTGTCCCTCTCCTAGCAAACTTGGACAGCAGTTTGCTCTTCGATCTAAGAATTAGCCTGTGAAGAAATCCCAGGTTTGTGCGGTGACGAGCACGGCCCAAGGGGCTGATCAAGCAGCTCCGGAGCCAGGTTGGGAGGTTCCCACCTCCAGCCTGCCCCCCAGCTGCTTTKCCACTGCCCCCCATTAGGGGTTACCACCCCTCTGAGCGAGCCAAGTAACTGCATGTGCAGACACTCCCAAATCTGGCTCTGTCAGAGTGCTCCAGCTTAGCTTTTTTTATTGTTTGGGCTTTTTTGAACTAGATCATGTTGAGAGGGATTGTTTCTTGACTCCATTCAGCTGCAGCTGGAATAGCATCCCTGAGCATGCTCCAATAAAATCAGGACAAAATTGCATCTCTCTCTCTCTCTCCTAAGGCAAAACCTGCAAGACTCAGCTAAAGATAATGTGTGTAACAGTCACTCCAGAAACACTCTTTTAGCTTCTTATCTTGCTGTTCTCTATGTACTAGTGGAGATTCAAATATCTCATGATGAACTGATGAGTTATGTTTGCAGCTGTCTGTGCTCTTATCTGAGGACATCTAAGATAATCACCACTCTGAAGAACCCATTGCAAAAATCCCCTCCAATGCCACCTTCCTTCAGAGGATTTACACCTTCTGTTAGGTGCAGAATTGCAGGAGTGCAGTAAGTCACGGGAGAACGTTAATAGAGATTGTCAGTGCATTTACACTATTTTTTATTATTGTTTCACTTCACTTTTAGGTCTTGGCATATGGGACTTAGATGACTTGTCAAGCTTGGGCCTCATACAGCTGTGCCAGGAGGCAAAAAAGGTAGTTTGGGGAGACAAAAATATTTGCTTCACCAACCTCTATGTTTGGCTCCTCAGTAGGTTTGATTTTGTATTCCCGACCGGGCATGTGCTCTCAGGGAACACGCATAATTCAGGCCAATTGTATGAGATTGGAGTACAAAGAGAAGCCCTACTTAGGCTCTGACATTTAGCAAGCCAAGAGGTTTGAAAATACAGCCAAGTCAATTGCCTAGCTTGGCTGTACGAACCAAAACACAAGCCTCGGCACTGGAATTGATTATGTACACATGAAAAGAAAATACATAAAATGATACATAAGGTTCTTGTAACCTCCAAGAACTAATGCCAGAATATTCTCATTGGCTTGGTCCTTCCTTGGCTCACCAGCACAGGCGAGCACAGAACTCAGCTGAGGCCATGMTTAAGTTTTCATCAGATTAACTCTTCAGCTCAGGTCAAAGCACCCCTTTTCACATGCTCTAAGATCTAAGTTTTCCCCCAAGCYCCCAGGGAAAGCAGGTTCTAGTAGCTGGCTAGATGAATACAGGATTTATAACTCTTAAAACTAGTGCAAAAGGTACTATAGCTGCCCACGAGAGGGAAGTAAATTGAATTAAATGAGATTAGGAATCTACACAGCAGTAGCAAAGTCAGGAGAGTGTCTATGCTAAACAGACAAGCCTCCAAAATACTTCATGAGCCAACCTCAGATAAAAGGCATTTTTCCTATGATATAGATCACATTTATCTCTCAACATGAGTTGAAGTCCTTGTCTGTGCATTTGTTAGCTTAATTACACTTAATAATTCAGTTAGGAAGCTTAATCCATACTGACTACCACGCTGATTAAGAAAATTAAAACCTGTAGGCACTGAAATGTAATATTTCTTGGAGGAATATAGTCTATTAATAAAATTCTTCCCAATGCAAATATTTGTGCCTTTATGGAGTATTTCACTATCCTCCGGAAAGATAAATTTTATTCCATTTGAAATATTTGACATGATTAATGTAAAATACTTTGAGGAAGGGCTTGAAARCAGGCATTATTATTTTACCAAATTCTATTACAATAACAGGGACACTCAGCATTTCCCTGGAAAAGACCACAGATAACATGTGAAGTGTTTTCCAGCCACCCTTGTGCCAGGTGCTATTGGCAGCTGAGATGATCACTTTCGAGTTTCTCTGAAAAATGATTCAAGCCTTTATCCACAGAGCTAGATGACTTTCTAGCTTTGYTAGTGCACAAGCACCTTTCCATTCCAAAACACAAAGTTCCAGTGCTCAAAACAAGTAAAATTTTCCTGGAGGACAGAGAGAAGCCAAGGGTGACCCTGGGCGAACTAGTAATTAGCTCCCTTTGGATAATGCTCTAAGACCCAGAGTTTCTTTGCAATAGTCCTAGCCTTAGTGTCTCTCTAAGAGGACTGCCAATGCATATTGATATTGGCCATCAAGAGCTTGCAAAACGCAACACTTTGTTGCCCATTCTGTTGGAGTCCAACATTCAGGTATCATCATCTTCTTAGAAACACGCTGCTCTTGTGCCAGCTAATCCAGGTACAAATGATCTCATCTATAGGGTTAGACAGGGTAAAGACTCTCATTATAGCCCCTCAGCTAATACTCCGTGTGACTTCAGTCCAAGTTTACTGGCTCTTCTCTAGGTTTTTCTGCTGCCCTCATTACCTCACTCTTCAGCAGTGAATGAGCAACACACCAACCTGCCACCCAGCTGCTCTGACTACGTTGTCGGTGTTAACTTCTCACTCAAAGCTAGTTATGAACACATCTCCTGTTTTATTACCTGACAAGGAAAAGTCTTCATGTGACCTCCAATTAAAACTCAATCTGCATTTTAATTAGAACACTGTGGCACACACGATGGGGGAAGATGTCACTCACATAGACTAAGTCTCCTAGCCCAAACCCAGGGCCAGCTGGTAGAAAGCTACACTTCACTCCTCCAGGAAACCTCTGCCAGCTCAAAGATACCCTTCTCTGCCACCAAGCACTACTGACAGCGAGTACCAAACTCAAGCCACTCCGTCCACCTGGGTACTTCACAGTTGCTTGCTTTACGCATTTCCTTTCAGGATTTCTCAGCTGAATGCATGAGCTACTGGACAAAACAAGCAGCTTTGATTAAATAAAAGGGAGTAGTGAGAAAATCAGTCATTGCAGACACAAGCTTTATCCAACACAGTCTTCAGGCTGTCTCTCTTCCTTTAAATGCCTCCTCGCAATTAATTTCTTTGTTAATTAAAAGCAAAGAAAWTTCTGCAAAAACCTCCTCTTCACAGCCCTTAAGCCATAGCCAGGTTGAGCTCTTTTGCAGAGTGCAGCAGTTTGATGTTCTCACTACCCTTCTTCCTCTCCCAGGTCTCTCATTAATGTGTTATAACCAATATAGGTCTCTCAGCACACCCKTAAGCCTCCAAAGTGGGCCTGACTAGATAGAAGTAGACCTCTATTCACATTTTAATATGATTATTGGATTTTGTCTTTGGATTGAAGCTCCTCCAGAACAGGAAACTCACCTCAGCCAGCTTGACTGACTTCTCTGACACTCTTCACACACATTTATCATCAAACACTAAAATAATTTACTACTATTCCGGTTACTCCTAAGGGTAGTGATAAGCTAGCAAGCAATTCCTTTTCAAATTTTAAAAGCTGTATCCTGATAACAGCATACTGTAGAAATTCAACAGTGTATTCTTGCTCTTCTATGTAATATGAAGTTCAGTCCTTTCCAATTTAAAGATATTTCATTCGAAAGTGCTTTTGCCTTATAATAAACAGATAATAAAAGGATTCTTGGTTTCTTGCAATAAAAACAGCAAAGGCTATAACTGCTACTTTTTAAAGGGGCACATGGGACTATTCTTCAATTTTACTCATTGGCTGTGGAATCTGTACTCATTAAAAGCAAAATGTTGAGATCTGATTACTATTAGTAGTTTTAAAGCTTGCATTTCTACCCCTTTAAACAGAGGCAAAATGGGATGCCGTGCTTTCACTTTCCATTTTCAGACCTTTTTACTTCCTGTTGCAATGTGGCACCCTAACGCAAAATCTGGATTTCCTAGAGTGCAAAGGAACAAGCGACTATCTACGCATATTTCCTTTTAGAATTTTTTTTTTGTGTTTCCTTGGAGATGTAAAATATTTTCGGTTGTTTATAAATATACTTTTTTTTTGCTGCCAAGTAGGGGAGTGTATAGTAAAATGGRCAGACTCCTTACTCGTACAACCCTGGGTCCATACAAATCGACTCAACGGGTACAATTTTTCTATATATCCCCCATGTTTTTTATTTAGGACATACGACGTGACTGCAAGGTTCATGATGTATCTGAAATGATATTTGGGAGCTCTACTGTCTCCCACAGCTGAGAGAAAACTTAAGTTTATGTTTTATGAAAACCTGATATTTCAAAATCTGTTTTCTTTTCTAAATAGAACCAGAAAAATCTAATCAGCCTTCTTAACACAAACACTCTTAACATAAAATGTTTTTCTGAACAAACTATACATTTCAAGACTTACTGGTAACATAAATTGCTGTAAAAGCAAATATTTTTCCAGTGGTTTTTGAGTTTGTGTGATCAGGGTTGCAATGAATGTTACTATTTCCCACATAAAGAAATTAAAAATAAAAAGGTATGTGCCAACTGAATTATTTCCATTGGATCAAATGAACACATCTAATCCTAATTTCAGAATTTAATTCTGAGCATTTATTGATGGAACTAAGAAATATTAAATATGAGCAGTCATTCTGAGTGCAAAAATGCACTGTGCCTTCTGAAGATATTGCCATGAAATTACAGACATTATCAAGGGATGTYTTTGCCTTAAAAATAAATGGATAAATGGGACTAAATTGTTGCTAAAGAGCTTCCAAGGAAATATTTAGTTCAGATAAAGATATATTTTCAGAGAAAAAAATGCCCAGTCTCTATATCTCACACATCTAGTGCAGCTTTATCCCAAGAGTCCCTTCAGGGCGGTTCATGCAGGCAGGGGAGCTCTGTGCAGTGCATCACCTTTCATTCTGAATGGGCTTATTTTTAGTGCTCTGTGTCAGAACTCAGAACTTGAGGATTTTGTTTTGGCTTTTTTGGTTTTGTCTCAGCGTGAGTCACCCGCTCTGTGCACAGCTGGCCCTGCTGTTTGTAAACAGTGGGCTGTGATCTGTGCCTAAAAACCAGGTTTTACCAGAAGGGTGCCCAGCCACTCACCTCTGCTCCGGGCTTGCTTTCTCTGCCTCCGCTGGGCATTTAGCTCCCTAATTGAGTTGAAAGTCTTCTTGTAAATGTAAAAGCAGAATAAAATCAGGAACCACAGCACTTTCAGGTGCCCCACCTCGATGTCACACGAGAGATTTCTGAACTCTTCCCTACAGTCAGCGAGTACAGATATGCGTGAGAGGCAAGCCGCGACTGCCGCCTAAGCACTTCTTGTCTGCACCCTCATTTGCAGCCTTTTACTCAGGACAGGTCTTACGGGGTAGATTCCGGGTACACATTTTGCAACACGGTGTATTGAAACCAGTGAACTAGAATGCAAAAATAGTATTATCAGCAGAAACTGAGATGACAAGCCAAATTATAAGTTTTAGACAGGAATGTAACAGTTTTAAGGCTTTTTTTTAGGAATAGAGTCTTGTCAGTGCTAGAGTCAACTCTTTTGGCAATCCTTGGGGTCATATGGATCAGCAGCCAGGTAGAGAGGGCACCTCATTGAACGTACGTATCATTGGAATTCAACTTACACACCTATATAAGCTGTCCCTTAGATATTCCCCCTCTCTGCCAAGGCAAATGGCACCATTTATGTGGAAGTGTTAAAATTAGACTGAGAAAAATAAATAAATAAATAAATAAATAAATAAATAAATAAATAAATAAGTATGCCTTGTAATACTCACAGTAAGAATCACCAGCAGCGACAGTGCATACAGATCCCCTCTCACACTATGTCAGCGATTCTGCTGCCATGCTAAAAACTGGAAGTGAAAAGTTATCGTGTTAGAATAAGTCAGAATCGGGAAGAAGTAGGGAGCCAGGCTGCAAAATCAGGAAAAAAACAGAGGGAAGTAGGTGACCAAAAAGGAGGAAGAAGATCGTTTCTAAATAATGTTTGTCTTTGCCAAAGTGGATCCCAGAGTTATCAGCTAACCGAGTTTGATAGAAGAAAAACTACATCTTAACCCTGTTTTATATGGCAATGCACAGAAACATCTGTTCATGCCATTTCTATGGCTCAATTCCTCTACTGCCCCAAAGGAAACAATACCCACCTCAAAAGAATTATAAAGAAATTTTATTGCTATTTTTTTTTGCCGTCTAAAATATTGAGCTGCAGAAATGCAAGTTTATTTCATAACAGTTTCTCGATAACAAAGTTCTCGATCTTCAAAACATTATCCAGAAATAAGCCAGATATTTCTGCTCAGCTGAACCCAGCTGGCTGTGTGGAAAACATTTCAGAATGTACCACAAATCTCTTTTTTTCTCTTATGTCTGTTAATTCATTTAAAACAAATCAATTAAATGTCCTAATTATAACTGAAATATATAATTGTATTATGCACTCAATTTGGCGCATACTAATGAAGCAATCATCACCTTCTTATTAGTCACTCCTCAAAACTAAATCCAAATCCAAGCTAAAAAAATGTTTTCCTGTATCTTYAAATATGAGAGTTGATCCATTTTTCACTCCTTTCTCAACTTGCAACTTGAGCAAAACAGGCAGAAAAATACACCAGGTCTTTAGGTTTTCTTTTCTTTCTTTAGTCAAAATTTGAAGGAGTTCATAATACATTAAGCTCGTTTATAAATTAGTGACTATATTTAACATATATTTTTAAAAGGGCTGCCTGTATCTTTTTCCAAAAACCATTTGGAAAGCATAAAGTTAAMAAGACAATACAGAGCCATTTTAAAATTACTCTGCTCAAACGCCTACTTTGAGGTAGGCTCTTAACCAAGGAGGGTTTGATTTTTAAAAACTGTGAACACCCTTCACGCTGTGCGTTGACATCAGTTGGAGGTGGGAGTACTCAGACTACTCATTCTCACACTCGCTACCATTTCATAGGTAAATCTCCCCCTTGGGTCATGCACGCGACCTGTATGAAACCAAGCATGAAACCAACTGACCTACCTACTGGGAGAAAGAACAGTTCAAAATAGAATTTGCATACCTTACTACAAGCAAGGTTGGTGAAATACATTACCAAAGGATTCTCATCTCAGTACCACTACAGCTTTTTCTACTTACTCTGCTTTCAAAAAGCAGAAGCAAACCTGACAATATCATTAAAAGAGGTAGAAGTGGTGGGAGGGTGTAAAGAAATTGGACTCAGTCCCTTCACAGTGGTGCTCGATGGCAAGACAAAAGGCAAAAGGCACAAATTAAAATCAAGAAATTGCACCTGAACATGAGAAAACTCTTATTAACTGTGAGAGTGGTTGAACAGAGGTGGCCCAAAGATGTTGTAGTGATTCCATCCTTGGCAATATTCAAACCTGTCCACACATGGTTCTGGAGAACCTGCTCTAGGTGGCCCTGYCTGAGCAGGGAGGTTGGACCAGATAATCTCCAGAGGTACCTTCCAACTCCAGCTCTTCTGTGGTTCTGTGAAGTTGTGAATCATGGAAGTTGTCTGCAGACTTATTTGTCCAGTCAATGGATCAAACGCAAGAGATTAAGACTAATGGRCCAAGATCAAAACCCTAAAGCTCTCCTCCTCATGGGCACTCCGTCACTAGTGTCAGCTGGAGGTGCTGAGATGGCCCCTGTGTCTTTTCCACCCTCCTCAAGCTACTGCCACCACGGCTGTTGCTGGGGCTGGTACTTTCAGTCGCTACAGAGGTGAGGACAGGATGGCGCATCAAGCTGGAGGCCACCCAAGAGCTAAGAGGAATTGAAGGAATGGAGGGTGTCTATAGACTACCAAATCCAACATATGGCATTGTGAAACAAAAAAGCAGAAAACAGTAGGCTTAATTCAGCACAGCCTTAGCCCTCCAGAGCCCTGCAGAGCTCTGTAAAGTGGACATGCATTCCTGGAATACCAACTCACAGGAGCAAAGGTTAGCTCCCTAATTTGTTACAGTAGGCGTGCAATGCAACCAGATGAAATATTAATAAAGAATGTGATCAGATAGCACACAGAAAGTGTACAGCAGAGAGGAATTTGGCCTGCAGGCTATGAATCTGGGACCCCCCAAAATATATTTCTGCTAGGCACAATATTCTTTCCTATCAGGGCTGAGCTGCTCAAAGTCCTGAATTCTTCATACCTCGGATGTGTCCTCTGCTTTGTGATCACTAGACTACTTCACACCAAATCTAATTTAGACGAAAAGTATTTTGGGGAGTGTGCTTTGCCTGCCTAAACAGAAATATTACAGCAGCTACTTAGAAGGTAATTGATAAATGCATAAAATTACTACTATTCAAACTGCAAATCAGTTAGCAGAATTCAATGAAAGTTTAAACATTTTACTGCATTAATGATATAAATGCATAAATTTATGGAGAACAGCATCCAGGCATTTGGCAGTCTTCCACTGTATTTACTTAAAGGTGATAATGCATTTAAAAAGCACTTGAAGCAGAATTTGTATTAAGTACTACTAAATGTGCATAGATTTATTAGCATAAGCTTTTAGACCGTCTCTGCCTGAAGCAAACCCTATTTTACTTCTGGAAATTAAAAAAAAAATACAGTGATACATCATTTTAAGACACATCAGAGAGCTCGGTATGGTAGTTATTTTAAAATATTGTATTTCTTCATGACAAGTGTAGTTTTGTAGCCTTTAGCTTTTATATAACTGACTGGTAGGACTGCCTAAGAAATGTTGAAAATACCCGCAGGACTTTTCATTTACACTTTGGTGAAAAAAAGTGTAGTTTAGGAAATTCTCTAGCATCTCCAGAGATTAATGATCGGACACCACTAGCACCTTCAAATGACCTGACATTTCAGACAGTGTTAAAGTCCTGAAGAAAAATCAGATGCTTTTAGCCGTGTGATGAGTAGGGCATTCTGTGTTCTGGTGAGACCTTTCAAATGAAGAACCCTATTAATTCTTACAACAGATATGAGCACACACTGCAATAAAATATTTGCGCCTGCATGGATATTTTCATTGAAGTGAAATCAGTGGAAGATCTTGAAARAGCAGTGGGAATAAAGCAATGCAATTTAGTTGGTCTGGCAAAAAAGGATTTGTGTGTGTTGTGTGTCACACAACAGCCACAGGTCACAGCAACTTGTGACTGAATCTCACCTGCATTAGCTTATTTCCCCTCTTTCTAGCACCAGTGTGCCTTCCCCTCACATTTAATAACATACAGTCTGTTTTAACACGGGCAAAGGCTCGTGCAGGAAGAATCTGGAAGGTGGCCTGAGATGGGAGAGATCATTTTGTTCATTCCCCTGCTAATGGCTGAATATTCCCCAAAGTGTAATCTAGGGAGTYCAGTCCATTCGACTTTAAACTGATTCAGGCAGTGCCTTTATTTACAGGYACCGAGTTTGGATTCTTGTGCTGCTACATCACCGAGAGCTGAGAAAAGTTTGAGCCTCCATCCCCAGGCTTGGCCTGCCRTATTTCTTGCAGAGCTGAATTTAACGTTGCCGCTGCCTCGTGTCCCGTGCAGTCTGCAACACACAGCGCGTGTGCAAACACAGCCCTTCTGGTCTGCTGCAGAAAGGCTCGTCTGGCACTTGCATTTTTTGTGTATATTCGCAGGGCAGGTCCCCTTGTCCCGGCTGGTGCAGGATCTGAACATGCAAGCAGCGACGAGTAGGTGACAGAGCTTTCCCTTTAGTGAAAAAAACCCTCTCTAGGATTCTTCTCAGCAAGAACTTTAAATGTACCTGAAAGCAGAATTTGGCTTACAGAATACTGCTCTGTTTTAGTCCCTACAGCTTTTCATTAAATCACTCTCAATGTGTAAAAAAACCAGGAGTGCTGTTATAGGGCTTTGTATTAGTTAGCAACTGCTAACAAGTTGCCCCATTAAAAACAGTAAACATAAATCATTTATTGAGTTTATGCATTTTTAGTCCACTTGAGAATATTTTTGGCTGCGCTGAGAAATAAGTAAGGGTGTTAATTATTATCTTACTAGAGTAATCAGTTAATAAGGCAGTTATGAGAGATGTTTGTTAGGAGGCTCTGTGATGCCCTGAAGCTACTGAAGTCATTGTCTGGGGAAGAACACCACCACGTAGTCAGTAGGAGTCTGATGGCACCGGACCAAAACCCTCGGGGCCTCTGTCTGCAATTAGCTGAGAGGAGGGAGCAGACACCGGGTCTGAGCCGGGGAACTGTAAACAAGTGAACAGGTAGGAGCTCCCAGCCTAGGTCTTCTGGAAGAGGAGAATGTCTGGGGCCTCCTTCAAGAAGGTTAGGAGTGTTCAGCGCACGGGGAGTGGTGTGGGAAGAGGAGAGGTGAGAGGCTGGTTTCCTCCAGCAAGCTGGGGCTATCGGAGCCCCTGTTTGGGCTCTGCGACCTCCATGCCCTGGTGCAGCTGCAGGTCTCATCTTCACCATGTGCCAGCTCCCACGCCAATCCATGCTCAAGTAAGTTACTGTCTGATGAAGCTGAGCTCCTTGAGGAATATGCAGTCCTGTTTTCCCTGAAAGAGTGTCTGATTTCCTCCCCAGGCTTCTCCATGCCCTAAGACTGGCTCCTTCTTCTGGTGTGAGGATCTCAAAAGCTTTCAGTCCCCAGCTGAAGGGAACAGATCCCTTATTCATTCTTCTGCTGCACCGCTGCCTGGTTCACATCCAGACTGCTGTGGTAATGCCCATAGCCCTCTGTCTGACCACGGCCACATGGCCATCACACCCAACAGATTTCCAGAGGTCCATTCCACATAAATCACTCTCTTCCAATCCASAGGCCAAGGAAGGAATGAGTCTGCAGATTAAATAACCTTCTTCAGATGAAAATTTCCCAGAGTTAAGATTCAAGGGCAGACGTGCAGAGGGGCATCTGTCTGGTTTCTGCCTGGTTAGTGATCAGCACCTTCCATAATCTGTTCACCATGGTCATAGCAGTGGTGACAAGAACTAAATGTTTCCATTAGTGACTTGCAGAAGGAAGGTTAACCCAGTCTCCTGAAGCCAAAGGAAAACCACAGCTGTCTGCCCTCAACTTAGGGTGTGTCAAGGAACCTGTCCATAAGGGAAGTGTTTCTGGTTATGAATTATATGCTAGAAAATCCCCAGGGCCATTTCAGAAATGCACTTCGAGGTGCTCCARGGGCAGCCTGTACCAGAAGTTAAATTTTCCCTGTGAGACAAGAAATACTACAATAGTTGATGGAAAAGGGAGGGGTAAAAGTCACTTTCTTATGTACTTAAGTCAAATAGTCTGGCTTCTTTCTGCCCAGCATCAATAGAAGATAATTTTATGGACCTGTCATGTATCTTAGCCAAGGACACAAAAGGATCTGTAGGGAGGCCAAGAAGTGAACCCAGGTCTCCTGACTTTATACTGTGGGATCTCTGTTGAGTATTTTTTCTTTCATAAGATTTATCAAGATTATTAACAAATTAGTGTAAATGCTCCATGGCCCAGAGCAAACGCTGTCCCAAGGAACTCTTGATAGAAGAACTTAGATGGAAAATAATATTAGATATATCCAATTGATTATTTAATAATATATCATTTTTTATGCTGGAGCAATTTGCTCAGACATACATCACAATTTCTGAAACCTCAAAATATGATCTCGCTGCGGGACTTATTCTGTCAGGAAGAGCATCTTGCTTGCAAATATTGCACATTTTCACTAATCCCTTCATCCTTCTTACCTACCTCTGTACTCTAGAGCACCTAGCACTGTGGGACCTCACTTTAAATGGGAGTTACTGTAATATATCAACAAAATACATCATATCAATATATCAACAACAATAMTAATGTTTTGTTTGCCTCCAAAAGGAGATCTGAAGATCTTCCTTGGACAACCACTATTCTGACAGTTCTAGAGAAACTCCTCCTTAACACAGACACTGAGACACTTTAGAATGATTATACAATTTAAACGACACTTTGGCTTCACTTTTAAAGAGAATTTGGAGATTCCTTCCCCTAAATTCAGAAGGGGCTCCATCTATTTCTTAATAAGAAACCTTCATTTAGAAGGTTTCTGGAAATAATCATAAATATAATCAAGATAAAGTTTTTCGTTTAAAACAGAGAAATTTAGGAAATTTTTGCATTACTTTGCATTAATTATGCAATTATTTTTGCCTAACTGAAACAAGTTTTGCTTCAAAAGCMAAGACTTGGCCATATTTCAGGTCCCCGCGTCGAAGCATGGATGGCATAAATCCATCATCAATGTTTTCTTACAGCTGTGGTAGCTGACACATCTGAATCAGTGGGAGCTAAAAGCATGCCCGAAGAAACTAGCACCATCAAAACACATCAGAGGAAGACAAATAGCAAGTGCTTCTCTAATGCACCTGACTGCTGACGGAACAATATTAGCTGGGCTTTCTTCAAAGTGGCCACGCGTAAAAATGAGTTCATAATGACCAAATGTCTCTCCGTGAAGGAATTGATTTAAATGTATCAATTAAAAATTAGCCCCTGTATCACTAGAGGGAAGTTTTTGAGCATACTTAATGCAAAAAGCTTAGTAGCATTCTTCTTCAGGTTCATCAAGTATCTCAGATGATGCTGCACACGCACCGCTCCCCACTTCCAGTGGAAATGACTCCCTGATCCACTTAAGTCGTTGTAAAACCTTGATTATATCCATGTCAAATGGGTTTAGTTCAGAATAGAACTGCCCAGAAAAATGATTCCTTCCTCTGTGGTAAAACATTTCTATTTCATTAAAAAAAAAAAATCATAATGATTAAGCAAGCAATTCTGGATAAAATCATTTCCAAATTTTCTTGTGAAAAATGCATGTCAAAAAGAATATTTTTCCTCAAACAGTTCAGACCTACTCCGACAGTAGTTCTCGATTCAAATAAGCAATATATTTGCTGGTAACTTTTTGAACAAAAGCATTATTTGCTATAGAAGATTAACCTGCGGTAGGTGTGCCTGCTTGAGCAGGAAGGTTGGACTAGATGATCTGTAGAGGTCCCTTCCAACCTTAAATATTCTGTGAATCTGTGAACCTAAGTTAATTCAAATCAAAATAAGGTTGTAACTTCAATCTGTGTATGAAGAGAGTGCTAAGAATTACTCCTGGAGTACCCAAATGTACAAGACACTTCTGTAAAAAGGACTAATTTTTCTCATATTCTCTCCAGAATATTGGGTTACTGTCACRCAAATAATGAAATTAGAGGAAGCAGTGTCAATGCCTTCTGTAAGAAAGATTAGATTTGGAYTTTCCTTTGCTATCTGGATATAATCTGGATAGAACTGCAGGAATCCTGTGAAATTCAGTGCTTTGAAATCTTGATATTACAAATATTTGGCAGTATTTATGCTACATAAAGCCTGCGGGCATTGTGTTAGCCTAAATGCTTCAGTATTTCCGCTGTATGATCCTACTACAGTATCAAAAAGAAACATTTGAAGAATTGTTTTTAAAAATACATAAATTTATGACTTAATGTTCAAGGATGATGTTTAAAGAAATCTGGAATAGTATTAATCATTTAAACTACTCATCTATTTAAACACAAATGTACTGCTAGATGAATACGCATATCCTGGTCACATTAACCTGCCTTTACCAAAAAAACACTTCATGTGATACAACAAAAGGCAGCAAAAAAATGAGTCATTACCACCTAAATCTAAACTAAGACTTTCAAAAAACTGAAATGACAGAAGATTTTAAAAAGCTGTGCTTTGGTATTTCTGGAATAACATGCCTCCACTTGTATGGCCAGATTTCTTTACGATTTTTTCCCCCAGTCATTCAGAACAGAACAGATTTGGTAAATCAGTGCTTGATTCATCAGTTCTTTGGGACTTGGGACCTCATAGCACTGCGCAACATCAGTGATGATACCATCAGGAAGCGTGAGCGTCAATCTGCAACGCCTTCGTTGCAACAAGGCCACTCTGCGGTCTTGTGGAAGAGAACAAGGTTGAGGCTCAGTTCTTAATTTCTCAATCTGCCAACCTGAAACAGGAATAGCASGAGGGGCATAGAGGCACATTCAGGCTTCCAACATCTTCCTTGGTCACTGCATCAGTTTAAACAACTGTAATTTATATCCCATTCACAGCAGGAATAGGAAGCAGGAACCTGCTTTGTAGCCRCCGCTCGTTTTTCATGTGTTCCGCCCAATGCCATTATTCCAAGGTTGGCTTATGCAACTCTTCTATTTATCACTGCTTTGTTTTTCCTTTTGCTGCAAGAATCGAGTTGACAGCTGAACACATGTACCTACAACATGAGATCATGCTCAACAAGAAAAAAACTAATTATGATGTTAATAGTCTTGGCCCGTTCCCTGAATA
The DNA here is from genome assembly GCF_003342845.1 of Nothoprocta perdicaria. NCBI lineage: Eukaryota > Metazoa > Chordata > Aves > Tinamiformes > Tinamidae > Nothoprocta > Nothoprocta perdicaria. Next base: position 19,474,109 of record NW_020454092.1, on the reverse strand, counting down.
CTCTCCCAAAGACAGAAACGCACCACAACCGCGCTGCCCTGGGAATGGCAAAGATCATCAGCAGCAACGCAACAGACTCCTACTCACACTCCGTGAGCAGTATCCTGAAGTCAAGACTGCAGGAGAGATTAGTCTCAGAATCACAGAGCGGTTGAGGTTGGAAGGGACCTCTAGAGATCATCTAGTCCAACTTCTCTAGCAAGGACATCCTGAGCATGGGGCACCCAGTCCRATCCAGGTGGGTTTGGAAGATCTCCAGAGAAGGAGACTCCACTGCCTCCCTGGGCAGCCTGAGCCAGGGCTCTGTCACTCTCACAGTAAAGTACTTCCTCACATGCAGCTGGAACTTCCTGCATTTCAATTTGTACCTTAATAGGTCCCTTGTCCTGTCACTGGCTACCACTGAGAAGAGTTTGGCCCCATCCTCTTTACATTCTCCTCTCAAGCACTCAATTCATATTGACAAGATCCCCTCTCAGTCTCTCTCCTCCACGCTAAAAAGGCCCAGTTCACTTAGTCTTTCCTCATCAGATAGATGTTCCAGACCCTTCATCATCTTTGTCGCTCTGCGCTGGACCCTACCTAGAAGCTCCACATGCCTCTTGCACTGGGCAGCCCASAACTGCACACAAGAGTCTCCTRGCTGGAAGAGGGGACCTGCAGCCCAGGCAGGACCAGCGGGTGTTCCTCCACAAGCTTCCCAGGAAGGTGTCTCAGCTGGAGAACTCAGACCCACCCACAGTTTTGCAACCCACTGACATTATTCCTGATGTGGTAGGAATTAAGATCATTCTGTATTGTTATATGAACACAGTGTATCCTTTCTGCACAGCAAAAGCCTCCAGCCACAACAGCAATAAGAATTAAAACCACACTCATAAGATGTCCAGATATGGTATATATTTTATCATTATTTTGCGGACATATGTTCTCTGTGACTTGGATCACTTATTTTCTTTTTGTTTTCAAAAGCTAACACATGGTCCTCAACAAAAATTACACTTAATGTTTTATTTGTTGAACTCAGTTAAAATCACAGCACTTGTTTTGCGGAGTTTTACATAAGAATGTGCTGTTTTGTAATGACTTTTATGTAATTTAATTTCAGTAAACAGGCCTGACATAATTCCGAGAGTCTACACAGAGTTTGTGAATTCAGTATTAGGGACTTGAATTTTATACATTTATTCATGTCATGCCTAAAATTMTATTTGTGTCTCTGTATGGAGATAAAACTCACAACAGGTGACAGGATAAATCCTTCCATATTATTTGGGGTCCTCTGTTCCCTGCTTCAATGCTTATCTATCGAAATCAAGCACTACTGAGCAAAAAAAAGGTGACTGGCATATAAGAAAACCATTTCTCAAGCCCAAATTCCAAAGAGGTGGGAACGGCACAACAGATTGCCTCGTGGAAGGCCTGGATTTCCTGGTTTCTCATCCACATGGATGAGGTTGGACCTTTGGGTAAGTGGGTACTTAACTAGGAGGAATTCAGGGATTAACACTGACCTTGAGGGGGAGGCCCTGGTTTGGGGTTGCAGATGGTGTTCCTGGTGTTCCTGGAGTCCAGGAAATCATCGGGACGGCACCACAGCCAGGAGAGTCTTGGAGAGGTTGGGCCGCAGTGTATCARTCCACACACAAGGCCAGGGAGCTGTGCCAGGGCTTTCAGACACGGTTCTGCTGTAACGGTGAATCAGAACAGGGTCAGACATGATTCACAAAAGCAGTAAAATTCATCACTGGCAAGCGAGGGAGTGAGGAGCCTGCTCGCTTTTGAAAATCCCACTGCATGTCTTACCATGGCAAGAATTACCCACCAGCACTTAAAAGTAGGTGCCAAACCACCTTTGAAAACTGAARCTGTGTATTTCTGACACTGTTTCCCAAGAACTGACTGTTTCTCCCGAGGAGGCCCGTGGAACACAAGCTTGGGCTACCAGGTTTGTAACCCTCCAGACCATATTTCGTGGCCTCATCCTCCATTGTCTGCTTTCCTTCCTCCTTTCTGCCTCTTCCGCTTTCATGCAAACAGCTACTGAGCTGCTTGACATCTCGGAGCATTTTGACATCAGAGGTGAAATCGATTGCGCCAGAGAGAAACAGGATGAGCAGAGGAAGAGGGAAGAGGGCAGCACACGCGCGAACAAGCTCGTCRCATCCTAGACGCTGCCCTTGGGTCGTGACCGTGTCCTGCACCCAACTTCTCCACACGATTGCCCGGGACTCACCCTCCACCCTCGCTTCACTCCGAGCTGCACTGCGAAGGGTTAGAAATGCTCAGCATGCGTGTTTTAAATTAGCGCTAATTCATTTTGATACGCTTTGTCTCGGATGCACAGACAAAAGGGCTGCAGCGGGTTTGAAAAAAATCAAAGGCAGGTTTGCCTGGGAGATACACATCAAGGCCTGCCTGTGTCTCTGGAGTGTTGCAATCCGGCCCATGGCAACCAGGGAGATGCAAGTTCTCCTTTCTGCAGTACAAGTTTGGAAAGCAAAACAATTTCTTCAATCTGAAGGAAAAAAACCAGCTTCAGAAGACTGGTTACCAGGACTTCCTCTGCATTTGTGAGGACTGACCGAGGTCAGAACCACAGATCCAGCAAAGTCAAGATTAAGCCCATTGCCTAAAGAGATTATTATTATATTTAGATTTTACATTAGGGTTTCGAGTTAGGGTATTASTAATTTGCCAGTTAGAGCAGGGAGGAAAATAATGAAGTTACAGTCTTTTGTTATACAAATGCAACTTGAGATTTTCTTAGGATGTTATCTATCAGCCTGTCTGGCAAACGTCTGTCTGGCAATAATAAGGCCGTCTGCTGAAACAATCCTAAATAATGCAACATTATATCAATAATTAATAGGCACATAGGTCAACAAGTTCAAGATTGTTACAGGCAAACTAGATCAAACGGAAATGCTTCATTTCAGGCAGCTGCTATGAGCCCAAAAAGACCAAAGCTTCGTTGAAGAAGTGGTGAGACGAGAGTGTTTATGAGCACGAATGCCAGAGCGCGGAGCGCTGCAGACAGGCCTGTCCTACGTGACGTCTGCTCGATCCAGGTTTATCCACAGAAACCAGGGATCTGCTGCGGTGGCAACTCTGGGGGAATAAGGTATCCTCCAACTTTAGGAAAAGGAGCAGAATCGGTCCTTTGATTAATCCCTTTGATTAATCCCTTCACTCAGGTTTCCAGAAGTACTTGTGGTCACCACCAAAAGAAGCCAKAGTCATTTTTAGATGATGCCAAGAGCTCTGAATGCTTCTTTATGCACCTTGATGCCACCCATGCACGCACGAGTTGGGCTCGCAAGTCTGTCCCTTTTTAAATGAGCGGTAGGCTCATCTCCCTTTGCCTGTGTGGAATGGGGACCCTGGGAGAAGCAGAGAGACTTTCYCTATGGATTCTCTATGTGAGAAGCCAACTCACACCAGCCCGGGCCAGGTTTTGCAGACAGACAAGCAGAGCACTGACCTGGGCTTGTAACTTCTCTCAGCATGCTTAACAGCCCCAGAATAAAGCCTGTAAAATTGGTATTGTTTATTTCAATATAAGCTGATAATAACAGTTGCTGAGGTCACTTACGGATCAAGACAATCTGCGCTTAAAGTCACCCTAAGTATTTTAAAACTCAAAATAAAAAACATCAAGCTTGCTGCACAACAATGATCACCACCAGAGAAGCTATCAACGTGGCAATACGGAGAACAAAGTATTAAAATAAGAGTAGCCCTTTTCTGAGAAGAGTGCAGAAAGTCTCAATATTTCGCCAGCCGTAATTCCTGGCCAGCTCCCAGGATGGGGGGCTCCCATCCGGTGCAGAGGGCATAATGGCATTACCCGGAATCCAGGAACGTAGCTGCAGGATTGTGGCTGCTGTTTGCTAAATTAACCAACGAGCAAGGTGGCTGGGGAGGTCTCCCTCCTCTGCAGCCACTGCCCCGTTCCCACACACCACGTGCACGTGCTGAGCTGCGCACGCGGGCACCCTGTATGGGGGGACAACGTGACAGCAAAGGGGTAAACTCTGAAATGAAAACTAAAAAATACATGCACAAAGGAAATGCAAAAATATGTGCTGCAAGCAGACCATCTTGTTAAAACAATTATACTGGATTTGTTAATATACACATGAAGAATAGAAGCATAAATATACAGGGGGATTTCTTTTTTTCTTTTTTTTTTTTTTTTTTTTTTTTGTGGTGGTGATTTTTTTTAACACAAGCCTTATATAAGAAAACATGTTAAACATCATGACTGCACTTTCAGAAAACCACAGCCTACTTACAACTCATGCAGTATAGAAGGGAAATTGAAAGTAGAAAAGAGAATCACAGGCTGCAAAGGGAGTTCTAGTAATAACTCATTTTAAAAAAGCAAATGACCAAGATAGAAAAATCCCAAATTAATATTTACAGGAAGTTTTGCTTTTCAAGTTGGGTGACAAGTTTGTTACTGAAGATTCGGTCAGRGGGATTTTCTTCCGTGCAGCATCTGAAGGCTGCTTTGTGCTCTAGCCTGTTTCTAAATAAAAGACACTGATTCTGTTCWGCCAAGGGGCTCCACCAGACTCAGAAGAGTGGCACAAATATCAGGCAAGACCAGAACACGATTCAGACCTGAACTAAGATGAATTCATAATAGGAAGGTCACACAGTCCTATAGTTCCTAGTCACAGCTCTCAATTTATTTTGAAGCTTGTATCATAGAACACGTGGCTTTTCCTTCAAAAGAGACCTAAGCTCTTAGGAGCTTCAACTGCACAGAAATGAGCCCCTAAAGGTGCGAGCCGCTTTTGGAACATGAATCTTTGATGAATTTGACAGATTTGTGCTCGATGTTCTGGCTGCAGCTGCCTGCGCTGCCCGCACAGCAGTGCCCTGGGGAGGCTCTGACTCCGCAGGAATTCACCTGGGGGGGGCTTGGGACACGGTTCAGTCACAGCCCACGCCACCCAAGTGAGAGAATTTGCATTTTACGACCATCACCTCTTACAATAACCAGCAGTGCTACTTTTCCTGTAACTTGCACCACGCCAGCGGCTCCCATCACGTACGGCAAAGGGATCCGGAGACTGAAAGGGAGTCTCTGCCACCGGGGCACCCAGGGAGCCCAACACCTCCACATCCTCCCAGTCTCCTCCTGGCTCCTGTGGGTTAAAAACACTGTTTATACCGCCTAAATTCTGCTGGTTTTCCTGGATACAGCTAAGGGGTGAAATGCATCTCTGTGCATATCTACAAGTGATACCAAGGTGTAAGACATTGTAGGAAAAGGAAGTTTGTGGTGTCTGGTCTTAGGTGGAACCTACATTTTCTGAATTAAAGGCATTACAGCTCTACAGAAATGAGAGGGCTCCTGGCAAGAGCTGCAACGTGTAATTCTACAAAGAGCCGAAGGGAAGTAGACACCCAATTCCCTTCCAATTTGAGTAGCTAATTCCCTTCTCCTCCTTTGAACACCCACCTAAGGTCACTGTGGATGTCATTAGGTTCCTTGCATCTTTCCTAAGGGTAAAGCAACAAAAGCTCTTTATTTTCCCCACGTTTAAAACTGGATTTCCGAGGTTCACTTGTAAAATAACAGCAGCTGCCTCCTAGTGCAAAAGTAATTGCTTTTATCATAACGCACATTTCACTCGACCTAACTGCCCTGAAATCAGAAAGTGCATTTGATTCTACGCATGATTCTACCCTGCCTGCTGCCTCTGGTACGGGGCTATTTCTCTGTCTCCTCTCTATGCCAGCTCCATTTCTTTTTTAAAAACCCTTCATACTAAGTAGCAAAACATTTTTTCAGCAATTCAGACAGAAGGAGAGCACTGCAAGGGGTGCTGTGTCCTTGCTGCCGAAGTTTGGGAGGGCACATTTGCTATGTACAGCTACTTGATCCCAACTCCTTTCTCACCCATATGGCAGGAGGGATTATTCTTCTCTATTCATGCCTCACAGTCCTTTAATGGATTTAGGGCACAGCTCTTAAAAATGTATAAGAGAGACAGGCATCACATGATTTTGCTATGGATATTTTATGAGCGAGTCTGGGTGCATGCTGTGTGCCTGAAACAAAAGACCGCACAATTTGCTACCAGGCCAGGATCTGTGTGATTATGCCCTGTATTCAAGGCTCTGAGAAGTATTGGGCAACCAGAGCAGCAAAACAAAGGCATGGGAGAGACACCACGATCCAGTAACTGGGTCAAGACAGCACTGATATCCTGCATTCACTGCTGCTAAGGGCTGTAATTCAGGCACTCCTCAGCGAGCCGATCAGATTTAGCTYGGCTAAATTGTCAAAGCAATTGGCAGCTTGGCTCTTCCTTTATTATCGACTACTAGCAGCTATAATTTGGGGGTTGAATTTGCTGGTTAATTGACTAAACTATTACCTTGAAATGGTTGTGCTTGCACCTCTAAGGATTTGTTTTCCCTGTTGCACCTGCAGCTGCCATTGCGAGATGCTGCAGCAGCCAGAACCCCTCAGCCATCGTGATTCACTCACGGATGGGGCTCACAGCTGCACGGCTTCCTGGGTTAAAGGCTTTGCTCAACACTAATGATGTTAAAACATCTGCATCTCTTAAGTGTGTTGTTAAAGAAAACTACACGGGAAAACTGTTTTTCTTCCGAAGTTGGGATGTACTCAGCACTAGGTACCTCCCTGCTTCCAGCTTGATTTCTCCTCCTTCGGTCGATCCTTAGGCAAGATCACACACACGGAGGCCTAGATCCATGGATGACTATAAAATGTAGTAGGTTGGATGCAATCTCCAGCCCAAAACACCCCCAGGAAGGCTGAGTGTTGGGAAGGAACGCTGAATTCACAGCTTGTTACCTTCTTTCCCTAAGTATCTATGAAGACAAGGCAGTCTTATTCCCTGGTTCATACCAATTTTTTCTCTTTCACATTCTAAGCACTGTGATCTCCAGGAGCGAGACCATGGTAAGCAGGAACCAAGACCCAAGTTCTCCCCAAGTTCTTCTACCCTGGGGAGTTTCGGGGTATTTCTAATCTATATGACATTAGCAACCCAAATTGTCTATAAGCTTCAGTTTGACTTGCAAGCACTGGCAGGTGTTKTGCTTTCTGTGGGTTGTAATCTCATTTATCACAGTGGGTGTGATTACAAAAAACGAAGTGCTAAATCTCTTGCAATGCTCTAAATGCAATTAATGGAGTCCTTAATCCATTCCTTCAAAAGGAGGGACACAGAATGCAAATGGGGAAACATTTACACAATCCATTGCTCATCACTTCCAAATCTATTTCCCCCTCCTCTCCATCACAAGTACAGCAAAAAAAAACCCYATCTATATTTGTTATATTCTATTTATAATATTACCAATAATAGATAAGTATAGAGTGATATATATATCACTCTATAAAAAGTATAGAGTGATATATACAATGATGCATTTAATCTAGAGATCTCAAGGAAATTGCCAAACTAAGTTTCAGATATCAGCATCTGACTTGCAGCTATGCACACACACATACAAGGGCAACATCCCATCTAAAGCAGAGAAATGTGAACATTTTTCTTGCTATCTTACTCAGAAATGATCTTTTAAAGAATCGACTCTGCCAGAGAGACTAGAATTAATCTTCCTTTTCAGATTCATCACCACAGAAGGCAGGAAGGCTTTTTTACRCATTATTTTACATGTAACTATCCGTTTCTATGGGGAGATTCAGGTCTCTTTCCTATTAGTTACCAGTTGTTACTATAAATATTACAATACATTCAATGGCTCCATGGTTTTTATAACAAGCCGATAATACTACTTAAAACATACTCACRCTTTTGTAAATATTATCTTATTATACCAGATGCAACAACAACTACCCTATGCTATTTACAGGAAGCCTCTTTCTGAACATGCTTCATAGTAGAGAAATGTAAATACCTCTAAAGTGGCAGTTTCTATAGAAACTTAATTTTCAAGTGTATTGTGGAATAAACAGCTTCATTTTCTACTTTGCTTTCAAGCCCACAGAAACCTGCAGCATCTTCCCAAAGTGGCTGATAATAATAATACTTTGCAAATCTGTACCAATTTCTGTCTTTGAAGCTTGCTGCAAATAGGAATTAATTACGCCTGCAGGAGTATCCTTAGGTAAAATCATTATTCTCACTAACAAGGGGAAGTAAAACGGCAGGCAGGAGACTTTGTGCAGAATAAGGTGTCACCGCCTGGCAGCACGATGTGCGCCCAGGGCCTCATTGCAGGCTGCCTGACAGCTGACACCTCATCCTGAAATCCCATTTCGCTCCCAGAGAGATTCATAGAATCRCAGGATGGTTGAGGTTGGAAAGGACCTCTAGAGATCATCAAGTCCAACCTCCTGCTCCAGCAGGGACACTCAGAGCATGTGGCACAGGGTGGCATCCAAGTGAGTTTGGAAGATCTCCAGAGAAGGAGCCTCCACAACTCCCCTGGACAGCCCGTCCCAGGGCTCTGTCACCCTCACAGGCTTCTCTCAGCACCAGCAGCAGTCCCATCAAGGGCTGAATCCTCCCCCAAACTAGGTAGCATAAGAAGGCCTGAATTCTCGTATTCCGTCTCCAGGAATGGAAGTCCTGTCTCTTCCATCTCCAGGACTTCAGCATTCGATAAAGTTAACACTGGGAATGCCCTTCCTGAGCACAGGAATGGCCTGAAAAAGATATAAAGAGGGCTAAAGGAGGGGACTCCCCAGGCAAGCCCCACTTCCCCATGGACAATGCTTTCCAGCAATTATCCTGGTGAGAGGTGTGGGCCCCTGTCCCTGTCCTGTGCCCTTGGGGGCTCTTCTGCTCCTCTGGCCTCTAGGGAAGATATTTCCAAGTATTTCATCCCCCGAGGCGCACAAGTGCCAGATCTTCATGTGGCTAATTGTGCCGCACATCAACATTGCTGCCATCCCCAGCCCCGCACAGATGCTGCACGTTAGTGCTGAGATCAGAGCCGTAGGAGTCGGCCCTCCTCCGCACACCAGATGGTTGGTGCTTCTGGTTTTGTTTTTAGTGCTTACCTATCTGCTCCGAGACTCCTGATAATCATGTGAACGGGAAAGGGGGGGAAGGAAAGACTTCCCCAACAACCAGGATTAAAAAAAAACATCATTAAGTGCTTCTTTTCATCTGTTATCTGGAAACGCAGGAAATAAATACACTCAAGAAGAGGTCTGAACACTCTCAGAAAGGAAAGATATTAAGAAATTGGGACAGTTAGAGATGGGAAAAGTTCCTTGGTATTGGAATTGTATGGACAGCTCTGCCAGGGCTCCCAAGCCCCGGAGGCAGCAGGAGACCCGCTGCAGGTCAGCGGGGCTGGTTTTCTAACACCCTGGCCGGCTTCCAGTTTCACTGCACGATGAAGAACGGGTATTTTCCACTTTAACCACCTCCTTCCTAAACCAGTGGCATTTAAAAGATGGTAACTCTGTCTAAACTTAGCAATGCAAAGCTATCAAGTCACCACCCGCACTTTTAGGAACRACTGCATTTCAATTTTATCTATACCGCGTAAAACACCTTGTAAAACTACATCTGTATAAATAAATATGCAAATAAACAGAAACTAGTGCAAGTGAGGTATTCTACAACCATGCACTGTTTCTTCTTTGGACTTTTTCAGGCTGCTACAATCTTGTTAACTGATTTATACTGCAAGTTGAATGAGATTCAGCTTCCGGAGGTATATAATTATGTCTGAATTTTTTTTCTTAAACACTGATTACATGAAAAACCCTGAAAGTGTGACCCATCTGCATCCTCAAGACTTAGAAACAAGAAGGCAAATGAGGAATGTTCTCATGTTTTTTTCTCTCTTTTTTTTTTTTTTTTTTTTTTAATAAGCATCTTCAAAACATCTTACAAAAGGCCAGCTTGAATTTGTGGGTATTTGAGGTAAACAAGTGTGGTAATGCTTATATGTTAAAAAGAAAGATGGGCAATTTTATCTCTAGCTTTTATGATCGATCATGTCTCRACGGCACTTGCACCTGTGGCCAGCTCTGGGCGCTCCCTCTCTGGTGAGCATCAAATCCAAAACGTGGTGGGGTAAAAATACACCCTGTAACTGAGGTGCAATGAAGGCAAGTGGCAAAAGGGAATAGCTCAGTTCCTGGTGACAGATATTAGTGTGAGCAGAAACTAATGGATTAGTTTGGGCAGAATGAMAAATGTTACCTCAAATAGGCAAGTTTAGGATTCACAGGGGAAAAGCAGAACTGTTGAGAGGAAACATCAAAAAAAATCTTAGGAGAGAACAATATAGAAATGTTACTTTCTCTCCATGTATTTATTGAATAAGACTTGAATAAAATACATAAATCTTCTTACAAGGTAACTCTTAGTATAGCAAAATTTCGACTGGTCTGAATTGAAGTGAARAGAAAATCTCCCAGAAAATAAAATTCCAAACAATTTTGATCAGATACTACGCCAACTTTTGACTTTGGAAATACTTACACATATTAACAGACTCCATAGGGAATCTCACAGGTTCCTCCTCCTAGAAGCTGAGACGATAGGTGAATACAGCTGGTATTTCTGGATCCTCTACCCAAAGGAACCACAAATTACCTCCCATCTGCTGCAGTCAAAGGGCTGCCATAGCTTATACTGTGGCTCTGCACCCTTCCCGTCGCCGGGATGAGATCTGTTCTTTATCCTACACCTAGGCCTTGASGTACTTCCATTTTCCTTTCCCCACAGCTAATGTCTCCGATGCTCCCACATCACAGCCCTGTTCCCCTCCATCAGTGCAGCTCCAGACACGAACCCCATTCTCCTCATCAGAGGTTTCACTTCCTCCACACTTCTCCCACTGCCACAAGTCCTACATGCTCCTATTCCCAGCGGAGAGAGCTTGTGCTTCCCATCTGATTCGAATTCCTCCCTCCCCGTGTGGGCGATGAGTCATTCGCAGTAATGGCATTTTGAAAGCTCCAGGGAAGGTAGGGAGCCTCAAACCTGGGGGAGTGCACAAAGTAAAGCGTGGTGGGTGCCTTCAAGCCCGGGACTGAGGCTGCCAAACTTCCCCGGGGAATGAATCGTGCCTATGGAGCTGGCTGCTTCCTCCTGGATGGCTCCGTGGATGGCATCGGCCAAAAGCAGAGTTTTATATAGGCATATATGTATGACATTTAATATCTGATCTTTTATTTATCACTTATCGAGTCATTATCACAGCGCAGAAAGGTCAGGAAAAAGTTATTTAAAAAGTTACATAGAATTAAAAAAAAAAAGAACAAAATGAAAATAAAAGCCTGTTTCTATTAGATTGTAATGTGGGGAAACAGAATCCTTAGCATGAAATGCTTCTCTGCCAGTAATGCTGCCCTTTCAATGGAGAACCACTGAATGTAGCATTTTTTCAATTAGTGGCTTAACAACTACTGTCTTTTCTGAGGAAAGTGGAGTTTAATTCTTGTTATTCTCYTCACCCTGCAGAGGTTACAGTGGCTCATGCATCACCAACAAAGAAACCTTCTAATTACAGGCTGATGGGTAACAGAGGCCACTGATTCACACTTGGAGACTGTCACCTTTCCCACCACAGCTCGCATCTCAGTGGCATTTTCCTTCTGAGTTTAAATTTGATTTCAGGCAAGAAATAAAATGCTTCCTGATGGAAATTCGGCGATACTGAGCACTTGGAGCAGAAAAGCTCCAGGATGACTTTGTCCAGAACTCGAAGTGCTTAGTGAACAGCGTGTYGTTTAAGGCTTTATCCTGAACACCTACATGTTTTGTTCCTGTTGCTTTTGCAGCTCTTACATGTGACAGAGACTAATTTTCCAGCAGAGGAGGGAGGAGAGTGAGCAGCTTATGGACTTTTAARCATGGCTTTCTTCTGAGAAGTAAATATAATAATAGCCAAACGAGGTTGTCTTCTTTAAAGCTTGTTTAGCCTATAATTGAAGGATAATTTTTCTGATTGCCAACTCTGCCAACTCACACTGACATCAGAAAACCAAACTGTTCTTTCTGGCTTACATTTCATCACCAATAAAGAATTCTGCAAACAAAATTATCCTCTGTGTGCAGCAGTATAATCCTTAAAATGATGGCCTTGGTTATTTGTGCGCAATCCTTGGTACCCTGCAAAATCCTTGTGGTGCCTGTGCAAGCCTGCAGCCAGTGCACGCGGCCCAGTGGGTCCTGCTTCCTGCCCTGGCTGTGACGCTGCCTCTGATGCCACCAAAGCTCTTTAGCTCAGGTCACTGACATTTGATGTCCAGCTCCCCCATGCATGCCCCTGAGTAAGCTCTCCTGTCCCTGTATGTGTGTCTAGGAGAGCAGGGGATCTAAGCCAGCACGTCTCAGATGGGCGTCTCTTGCTCAGAGAGCTACGTTAAACACCTCTGCTGCAAACACAGCTCCCACAGACACAGTTCTCTTATTGCCACCATTTACGTGCCAGCTGCCAACCGGACKGGCCTGAACAGGGACAGAAACAGGGAGCTACACAGCTAAAATCGTAAGTCCTTGAAGAACTACCTACACCTTGTAGAATTCATCTTAAATAGYGCATTATACAGAAGCCAAAGAGAGAGCTCAGGTTGCCACACAAATCCTGTGCTCAGTTAGAGGCCTGACAGAAAGCTCAGCTGTGAGCACGATGCCGTGTTGCCAACTGAGACTGAAGCAGCTCTTCCAAACCAAGCAGCCTTCTGTTTCGCTTTGRTCATGCTTCCTCTCCGCGTAACTGCGCTGCAGCTTAGATTTGCATGCTAGAACTGAAGAGGCCAGAAGCAACAAAGGAAACAAAACACGTGCGAGTGCTACATGTACAAGTATTGAGCATAATAATTGCAATAAAAATTTAATTTTGAGTAAATTGACCTTGCAGGATTATTTTTTTTTTAATCGGGATTTCAGACAGAAAGCTAGAAAAATTCAGAGTTACRAACATTTTAATTCTCACCCAAATCAGAAAGTGACTCAGCACCGCAAGGAAATGCAAGACTAAATGTTGTGAAGTTTTGACAAACCCTGCTGAGGAATGAGCAAACCGGAGTCCAACTTGGAAGCAGACCCACAATTTGCATCGGAGGAAAACTTTGCTGTCTATATTTTGGAGTGGGTTTCTCATAGGGCAGTCTCGCTTCAGAATCAAATCCCAAGCGTGGATTGAATCCTGCATCGAATAACTCCCTTYGGGGTATAAATGCAGTCAGACAAATTCCAGGGAGCCTAACCGAGGAAGCGATTTCAAAGTCCTCAAATACAAGAGGAAAAAAATAACTTTCATTCCATGTTTCTCAGTTACAGGCACCTCTTTCTGGCTTCGGGGCGATTCTATCACTATTTTCAGACTTCTCATCTTTCAGCCGTATCCACAAGACAGCTGGTGCTGCCAGACTGAACTGCCCAGCCCCTGCTTGTCTCCAGCCCGGGATAACTTAAAGATACCGTTTCTGAGAGCAAGCCCTTAGATAACCCGCACACCCAGATAACCCCCAGCTCCCTTCCTGCATCTCCCGAGAGACCAGCCCACTTGTCCGGCTTCTGGAGGAGGCCCCCGGAGAGGAGGGAAGGGGAGATAAGGGTGGCCAGGGCAGAGGGGAGGTGATGGAGGGGCTGGAGCCGAAGGGCAGGGTGAGCGGGAGCCGGTGTGGGGGAACAGCCCAAGCACCCGCAGGACAAATCTCTAGGTGAATCTCTAGGACAAACCCCAATTAATCTCTCCCTCCCTTTGCATACAAAAAGAGCATAAATGCTTGTATTCCTCTAGGTAATTGTAATGCAAGGCCCAGTTACAGGAAGCTGCTGCTCCCAGTCCAGGTTCGCATCAGTTCTCTGCTCCACAGACACCAAATCCCGACTGCAGCCTTCCCGGAGGAAACGCGGTGTCAGAGCAAGGCTCCAACAACAGGCAAAGCTGGAGGTCAGAGCAGCAACAGCAGGGCCCAAATCTGCAGGAGAAGCCACTAAGTCACACCAAGACTGAACTCGGCTCCTCTGACCATAGCAAAGGTCGGGCTGGGACTCCCAGCGAGGAACTGGGACTTACCCTGCAAACGCGGGGCCTTTGGAAGGCTCTGCCTTCTGCATCGCCCTCGCTCCGAGCCCAGGGGCTCCTGCTTCATACCCTCTTCTGATTTCCCAACATTTAGCTTGCAAACTACTTCAAGTGCATATAGGAAAAATAAAACCCTTTGGAAGTAGCTCTGCACATTACAGCACGTGAAGATTTGATAGAAAGTAAAACCTAATCTAAGGTGCAGTCTAAACAAAACCAAGTTATTTGGTTTTCAGCCACCTTGGTTTCCTCATGCACCTTGGGAGAGCTCCCAGCTCTCAGAGTTCTTACAGAAGTTGCAAACTGAAGGCTAGAGCCAGCAACTCTTCAATTATCATTAACTCTCAATTAATGTAAGTCCTTTGGGCTCAGTGGATCTATGCGAGGAAAGCAAGGATTAGTTAYGTGAGTAGTAACAGATATCAGCATTGTCTTCAAAAGAATCCGAAGGGAAAAAATCTCACTCAAACAGTGTCATAATGGTGGAAGTTGGAGCACGCTGCAGAACTTAGAAAASCTGTTGGAAAGAAAAGCTTTAATTTCTAGCAAAGAGAACTTTTCGCAGCTAACGCTGCACACCACTGTGTGGACACAGAAGGCTCCTGAAGTTAAGTGTGATACTGCGGGGAAGGGTCCTCCGCTTTGCAGAAGTGGGGTGGCATTATAGGCTTCTGCTGGGCTTTCTTAACTCAGACCTACAGAGAAGTAGCATGCGGTTCTCCTTTTTTTTAAACCCACCCCATACTACAGTATCTGTTTCCCAGTTCCTCTCATAAATGCATCCGCTTTTCTGTTCAAATATCGTGCCAAACACAATAATATGCCCATATTTTAAATGAGTCTGACTCAGTTAAAGCATTTACCTGCAAATGGTTTTCCAACAAAAGGGTTAAAAAGATATCCCAACCTAAAACAGACAGAATATCCCAGCTATTGCCTTTAGTGTCAGTGATGACAATTAGACTTGAAATATTCCATGCAATAAAACACCAAATGCAGATAGTTTGGCTCAGATTTTCACGCTGTAGGTTATAAATGTTTTGACAAAATTATCAGACTTGCAATCAGGAAACAAGCAAGGAGGCCTATGACACTTGATGCGAGGAATGTGTTTCCCAAATGGGAATACATTTCCCAGATGAACATACATTCCTATATGATCTTCAAGGGTATGTAAATCTTTAGAGAGTAACACAACAGCCCTACTCCCGGTGYGATTCTTGAAAACTGTCTTTCAGGTTACCCATATGCACAGTAACATACAGTTACTGCTGTTTTTCACTCACATYTGCAACTGAGGGTGGACCTAACTCTCTGTGTTGGACAGGATCACTGTAGCTTATGTGGGCCATGTAAATACTAAGATCAGGGTTCTCCCAGACAAGGAGAGTTGAGACAACCCCCTCTCTGGGGAGATTCCCTTTGCCAAAAGAGAGGACTCTACCCCACTAGAGCATTATCAGTTCTTAGAAACTTACTGTTTTGTACACAGCGACACTGCCTCTGTTAAGGACTTCTTTAAAATCTGAAGGAGATGCTACAAACAGGAAATCCTATAGCAGCTGATTTAGCCTGTTTTAGGCCAACACTGATTGGAGAAAGAGGACCCTCCTGCTTTGCTTCACCTTCATCTCTCCCCTTCTGTTAAGGGTTTAGCAGTGTCACAGAGCAGATGTCATTCCACCCCAGGCAGAGCAGATCCAATGGATGAAGTACCACAGAAAAGGTTATTT
Source organism: Nothoprocta perdicaria (assembly GCF_003342845.1). Taxonomy (NCBI): domain Eukaryota; kingdom Metazoa; phylum Chordata; class Aves; order Tinamiformes; family Tinamidae; genus Nothoprocta; species Nothoprocta perdicaria. The sequence continues at coordinate 19,458,351 of NW_020454092.1, read as the reverse complement.
GTGCATATTTCTGGCACCTCACAACTCTTGCAGGTTGAAGACTATGCAAATAAATGCAGATGAGGAACCAAAAATACAATTTTCTCCGTCAAAAAATGTTTTGCCCTTTTTCATCTCCATTTATATCTGCCTTTTTATCTCCTGAAAGAAATCTTGAATGTTGTTTATATGTACTGAACTATTTTTACTGTACTATATGGAACAGTCAAGAGTTTGCACTTCCCTGAATGTGACTTGAAGGCTTCAAAATCTATGCAGACAGGAAAGCAACTATACTCTTTTAAAAGACAAATTAAGTGACTACAGAATGAGATATAATTCACAGAGTATATCTCTGCATTCTCCAGAGAAGGAGGAGGGTGGAGACGATCTCTACAAAATATTAGAGTATTAGCCACAGATTAGATAGAACACAAGAGAAAAACAGATTAAAATGTGGATTGTGGCATTTGCTCTGGWATACACATACTTAGCAGAGTAAAATTGCAGTGAATAAGTCATTTTTGCTCCATCAATGCATGGCTGATCTCTGTCAGGAGCGCTGCAGGTCGCCAGGCGCGCTGAGGTGCCCGGACCTCGCACGGTGCTTGTGACAGGCTTGYGGTGCTCGCGCCGCGGCCACGCTCCCCGTTTCCAAAACCTGCTCTGTTTGAAAAGGGGTTACTCTGGGCTAGTTTTGTGCCAACGTAAATGCAAGCRCAAATGCCATCTTGGTGACATAATGTACAGCTTATGCCTGAGAGAGCCCATGTATATACAAGCAAGTGGGTTCCAAAGCACTGAATTTGCGGAGTCCCCTTTCACGTCAGTCCTATGAACAGCCAGATTGSCCCGTGGTGCCCTTGATTTTGGGGCATCAGCCTCCCCAAATCTCACTCTTCCATTTCCTCCACCTCCTCGCCTTCCAGAGTCAGRGCTTAACACAGCAAAGAGAAGTGAAAGAGAGGAAAACAAGGCAAAACAAGCCATAGAGCAGATTAAAGCCACATCTGACACTCAGCAGTTCACCGTTCCTCTTTCAGCTGCAGGTACGAAGTGCTAGTAACTTTGTGTCTACAGTTCGCAGTAAAAACATGGTAAAACAAAGCAGAAATTTTCTAAATGCATCTTTTCTAAATGTATCAAAAAACATCATGTCATTTGAAGTTATTTCTACTCCATCATGTCAAGTCAACTGAACTCTGAATTGCTTATACTGCTTAGAAAGGGTCYGGGCAGCAAACAGCACCTTTGCTACGCTTCCCTCCCTCATGTCTCGGTGCTCCAAAGGAACTGCTTCCGAGGGGAAGGTGTTTGCAGTGCTGGCCACAGAAACACATGCTCCTGTCCCCAGGGACAGRCTGTCTGCAGGCACCTTCTCCTCAGTGCGATCCAGAGATTTGCCTCCGGCCTGTGGCTCTTGCACAATCCCTGCTCTAGACATAAGGAACAGGATTGTGGCATTAGGCAAGGTGACATGCACTAGTCTGCTCTGACAAACTTGCTAAAATCAGAGTCCAATTCCTTTTCCAACATAATCCAAAGATTAACTCTTACCACCCTCGGTGGAGGCTGGACTAAAATTTAAGTGAGCAGACATTCGGGTAGTCATGGGAGAAAACAGCTCTCCCAGAAGCAGACTGAAGAGAGGAGATGTTTTATGGGATGCAATTAGCTCTTGCTTACCCCGTGTACACGTGCTGCCCTGAGCCAGGGCAGGAGGCCATCCACAAAGCTCATGGGATGAGTCTGGGATTCCCAAGTTTTGTGGCTGAGAAAGCTGGCACTGTCTCACAGAGACAACGCAGAGGTTGTGGGACTAACTTAGTCCCACACTCTTCCTTACATTATTGCCCTTCTCATGAGGAAGTCAGAGAGATCACAGCACACTCCTGCACACTCTAGATCACGGCTAAGCTGCACCGATTCCACGCTCATTCGAGTAATGCTAGTGCAGAGCTCATCACTATCGGACAGCCTAAGTCTTGTGTTTCACTTTTTAAGGAAGGCTCCTTTCAAAGTTCAGCCTCTGCCTTTTGGAAAGGATTTCAGTTTGGTATCTGATTTGGTCTGACAAATGTGTAGCAAGTGCCAGGGAGCCGCCTCAATACTTAATGTCTGTATTTAGAGGAGTGTCTACAGAGCTCATCATTACAGCAGGACCGCTCTGCTAGGAGCTAGGAGGGAATGTGAGAAGCCAGTAAGAGAGGTTAAACTTCATGGGTCTAGTTAGAAAGGCCCAGAAAAACACATGTGAAAGCTGGCAAGCGAGTTTAAGAAAGCAAGGCAATGAGTAACCATCCTGGTGAATAAGTACGTACACAGTTAAACTTTTACCAAATACTAACTAGACACAAATGAGAGACCCCCCAATCCCAAGTGGATCATTGTATTTCTTCTTCTTTCTCATTTTGGGATCAAAAAGTCAAATATCAGAACTTGGTGCCATAATTTAAAAAATTCTAATGTAAGGGACTGCATTTTAGCAGTTTTTTCTCCAACAGCTTAGGCAGGCATACGATACTTCCTGTAATAAGTAGCAGAAAGAAAACATTTGAGGGAGGAACTAAATTTGTGGGGATTTTTTTGGGTTATGCTTGATGCTCTTCCTGTGCTTGCCCCATGTTAAAATATGTGAACAGGTAAAATAACTAAATAAAGCCACAAGGCTAAACCTCTTAGACACGGTTTAACTTAGACATGTAGGACCCTCTTTCTCAAGTCTGAAGACAATTCAGGGTTCTGAAAACTCAAAATAAATTTTCGAAGCTGTAAAGAATAGGTCTCCAGCTCAGAAGTGAAACAAGAGCAGCTTTTGAGCAGCACTCATCCCAAATTTAGGACTGGGCTCTTTTGCTATTGAAAGACACATGGAAGATTCTGCCAGCTTGGAGACAAGAGAGAGTTATGAAAGAAAACATGCTGTAATAATCAGCCTCATTTAACACAGAAACAAATGGGAGGAGAGAGGGGGAGTTCAAAAGAATGTGTGAGTAGGAAAGAAACACAGGCTAGGCTTGAGGCTTGACTAATTTTGTTGAGTTTTTAGGAAAGGAAGTACATCAATATCTAACATCTTCTGTCACATCCTGCTTCTTGATTTCAAGTTATTTTGCATTTCCCAAATTTTTAAAAGCTAGAAAGGGAACAATACCCTGCATGTGATGGTATGTTGGACCACAGGGGAGATGTCTTGCATCCTCTCATGTCTGTGGTTGTGACCACTACCAAGTATTTCACAAAAAGGTAAAAGGAAGTTTGCAATAGGCAGCTTTGGGCAAATCAACCCCCATGGAAATTTTCTTCCTTGGCTCCAACAGTCGAAGCTTGGTTTGCACCCTGAAGTAATTCCTGTGCCTTACACAACTCTTGAATTATTTTCAGTACTGCAGTCAGTCAGGATGCCGCAGTCACTCTAGCATCCTTATTAATTGTATAAATGCACATTTTTCAGGGATTTCCTGAATTATTCCTGGTGATATTTTGTGGTAGTTCATCTGTTTTAAGATCTGGGTTCCTTCAAAGATGCCTCAACCAGCTGCACATTCCTGCCTCCCCACCAGGCTCCTGAAATTCGTGTGCACTCCGTACGGATGAAGTGCTGTCCAAAGGCAGACAGTTCCCCTGCGAAGGGCATGAAAACTATTCCGGCCCTGAGGTCTGGGAAAAGGGGGCCAAAGGGCAGGAATTCCCCTGGCTTCCCGCTGCGGGAAGCTGCTGACTGGGGAGCATGTGGCCCAGCTCCCTGCCCAGCAGCTCCTGCCCTGGGGCAGCCCTGGCTCCCTGGGCAGAGTCCTGGTCACAAAGGCCTCGGGGCCTGGGGGTGGCCACACTTGGGCACAGGGTCCCAGCTGAGGTCTCACCACGTGCCTCTGCGATCTCATTTCCCAACACGAAGGGCTGGGTGCTGGGGTTGGAGGAGGATTTAATCTGGCCACAGTTATTCCTCTTTACTCTGCTCCAGGGATACCAGATTCAGGGATAACATGCTGGGAGAGGCCRCCTTCCAGTGTCCCTGGGAACCAGGCTTGGGCCATGGAGGAGTGGTGGAGTGAAGGGTGAAGGAAGCGGCCCCTTGCCACATGCTCTCGGTGTCCCTGCTGGAGCAGGGGGGCTGAACTAGCTGATCTCTAGAGGTCCCTTCCAAACTCATCCATTCCGTGATTCGGTGAAGGAAGTGGGAGCAGAGACTATGGGGAACTTGCTGGACACTCATGCAGCCTCAGCTACTCCTAAAAGATGTTCTCGTGGGGGAACGGGCAGAGAGCCTAAACCAGTGGTTTTAAAGCTGGAGGAAGAAGTGGAACAAGTCCGAAGAGCACGTGGGAGGCCAAGGAAAAGAAAATCAGTGAAACACTGCTATAGATCCTTGGGTCAGGATAATCAGCAAAGGAACACGCAGTAAGCCAGAAATGATTTCATGCAGAGCAATGATTTTGTGCCACCAATAAAATACTGCTGGGAATAGACATTTAAAGGATAGGCTTAGCCTGGGCTTTTCATACTTAGGAACACGGGCAGCTACAGTGCTGAAGGGAAATGATTTATGAGGACAGAGCTAATGCTTATAGCTAGGTTAAACAACAAGTAAGGGCAGACATAACAGTCTACAAATGCCCATAGGAGTAAATGTCAAGGAGTGTGAGGAATTGTTTTGAGCAGTAAGACAAATTTCCTAGCACTGAGGAGCAATGGCTTGTGATACACCCTGCCAAAGAGGCACAAGTTTGTCTGTCGCAGGCAGCCTGGGCAAAGCATGAGCGAATACAAAGCACGGGACAATTCTGCACTGCTGGGCAAGTGGAGGAGATCATTGAAACCTCCTCCAGGTTTGTATCAGCTCCACCGCAGCAGAAGGAACCTGCAGTGTGGAGCGAGGCCCRGGAGCAGCCCGCTGGAGATGCACTGCAACTGCTTTCCTCATCAGGATCGTGGTGAGAGCAGCAGCTACACACCTTATTTCACCGAGAGAGTTTCAGATTGATTGTGCACCCGAAAAAAATCTCAGAGATGCTCTTGCAAAGGAATAAGCACRAAAGATCACTCATAGCTAGAAAGACTAGCCACCACAGCAGTTTCAGTACAATTAACAACAAATTTATCCTGCGCAGAGGATGACTGCTAAAATTAGACCCTATCTGATGCCCACTTTAGCCCCCGAAATAGCTCTTACATGCACATGAGCTTTGCCCAGCGCTGACCACCTGCGTGAGGGCTGAAATCCAGCCCAGGGCCCTGTTTCAGCGAGATAAAGGTTTCCGTAGGAGGCCTAGGGAATGTGCCTGATGCCCCACGCTGCGTGGACAGAGCTGCCCGGCCTCCACTGTCAACAGAGCCAGGGAAGGAAGCCAAGGCAAAAAGCCAACCTGCTAAAAAAAGAACGGTACTTTGGTTCCCAGCACGGCACCGCGACTGCGGCTGGTCGGGAACAGGAGGCTGCGAGCACCAAGGTAGAAGGGGAAAAGGAAATTGCCTCTGAATATCTGAGGCTGCGAAATTATGGCCTAACTGAAGGCAATAAATGCAGGTAAAGGGGAAAAAAAAAGAAAATGCTACATACATGGTAGTCTTGAATTGTGGTAAGGGGGAGGGGAAAGGAAAACTAAAACAAAGCCAACGCGCAGCCACAGGAAACGAATGTAACCCTAAGATACCTTTTATCTTCCTCTTTTCTGGCAGATGTCCCTCTCCCAATCCATGCAGGGGAGTCCGTGCGCTAGGGATGATAAAGCAGATGGCTTCCTCGCTGCTTCCTGCCCCGCTTCAGGCAGGCCGGGAGCGCGGCGGGACGCGGCTGCCGTTGCACGGCGGCTAACGCGACTCGGGGCGCCAGGAACCCCCTTGATCCTCAGCCCTCGCACCTGAAAAGCCATGTGGCCGGTGACAAGAAAGGGGAAAATAAACGTTGCCCGGCTCCCGCGTGCAGGAAGAGGGTAGACTCATTGCATTTATATCCTAAAGAATACAAGATTTGCATGTTTTGCAGGAGAGTGAAGTGAGATGGGAATAAAAATTCATGGAGAGCCATGCATGATGCCTCTGGCAAGGAGGGAGCTGTGGGAAAGCCAGGAGAGCTGGAGCGAGACTTGGCCGAGCATCTTGTGCAGGTCACTTGCTGGCGACCTGGCTTGGATGCTTGCACAGAACTAAACATTTTGCAACGTACAAGAAGGCATGGATTTTAAAAGTATGAAAAATGCACTGCAATTTATGTCTCCCTTCTTAAGGCTAGAAAAGAGTTGAGCAACCTGTAAGCAGTTTCATGCAGCATCATAACAATATTTCAAAGCACTCCGTGAAAAGACTGAGGAGAAATTCAGGTTTAAAGAACCCACAAAGCTGAGGAACTCTCTCCAGCTCCTTACGCCTTTTGTCTAAGGTTTACAAGCGGCAGGAAAAAACTATTGAGGACGAAAGCCTTGTAATTAAACCCTCACCTTGAGATTCAGGTTCTTCCTCTCAGCTTAAGGTCTAAAACTTATTCACAACAAGAGGTACCTCTTGTTTTATATATATATATATATATATGTTTTATATTTATATATATATATATATATGTATATAATATACTATATACATATATATATTTGTAAACATTAGTATAGTTTCTGTGGCAAATATACCTACAGAAAGGCAGGCAGCTTCATGTTTCTCACCAGCAGAGACTTGAACTCTTGTTTGCCCCTCTGCTGAGGAAGGAGAGTCTTTTTTTTTCCCTTCCTGACTTGTTTGGGGCTTTTCCTCCTCAAGATATGTTAGAGAAGCAGGAAGGTAAAACAATTACCTAAACAGAGTCATACAGGTTGCAAACTTGGACTCTTACTAAAGCAATTTCTGTCTTACAATACTTTCAAAAGCGTGAGATATTTTCTGCCCTATACATTTGTTTCATTTGTTTTGGAGTATGTCATAATACATTACATTAAAAAACAAGGTAAGGAACAAGAAAAAAGAAAAGGTTCTTTATTGTGAATCTTTACTTTTGCCTGGAATACTTTTCTATATATTTATGGCATCCCATAAAGTTGCTGAAACATGTCTGCTGTATTTTTAATTGTCATTATAAATGCCAAAACCCAGAAGTCTTGCTTATATTGTATGCGAACACAGCGTCTGCTTATGTTCAAGCCCTCAGGCACTTTAAATAACTCTACTGTACACAGAGAACGTTGTTCATTTTGTTTTTACAATTTTTTGCCTGTGTAAAGGAGCTATAATGTCTCGAGAACATAAACGTATGTTCATAACCAAGGAGCGAGATCACAGCTGGAATCTACCTGMGCCTTGGATCGTATTTCAGCCGTGGCAAGAAGCAAAAGAGCAGCTCATTTCTCTGTTTAATTTACAAGGGCTACAACTGCAGCAGCACATACTAGACTTACTGATGTAACAGGCAGGTGAGCGTGGGCTACAGGTCCTCCTCTGTGCCCGATCCATAGGGAACACAGCTCTGCTTCAGCCAGACTTCAGAGCCGTCACTGCCGCAGCCCTGGAGGGACCGGGGCCGAAGCCTGTGGCTTAGTAAAGGTGGCAGCTGCCCTAACAGATTTTTGTCTRTATTACAAACCTGAAGCATAAAATAGGGGGCTTCTTACTGATTCCAGAACATTTTGCATCAAGAGTCCATTGTTTAGTCTTAGAGAATAAACTGTTATAGGGAATCTACAATCTTTTTTCTTTATATTAATTATTTATCAGCATATATATCAGCTTATAAACAGCAGGAAATATATCTTCATACTCAACTCCATTTTGCACCCTACCTATATCCTGAAATTCACCTTCTATGTTTAGAAGTGACGGGCCATGAAAGTCAACAGGCTAACGCTTATTCCTCCAGTAAAGACACAGGCAAGTATCYGGCCACTGTTCATTTTGCCTGTCAATTTGGTAGAAATCATCTCACCAAGCACTTCTGCCACTTCCTTTCTTTGCAGAGGAATCTCTGCAAGTAGGTTAGTAGCTCTCAGAGAGCTGACACACAGGTGGTATGAGCACAGAGGAAGTAAATTAATTTCAGGGTTTGATTCAGCATTGGAGAAAAGCTCCTTTTTGGAGTACTCAGTCACCCCCAATCCTAAGGGAAGGAGCAGTCCCTCCTCCAGCCCAGCCACACTGTGCGACAAGGAAATCCTGCAAAAGTTAGGAATACAGACTGGGAGCTTTGTTTATCATCTCATACAAGTGCCTACAGCAGTCCTGCAATAGCTGTTATTACTTGTGACATGTACAGTAAAGATGGAGAAACAAAGCTCTTCATGTGACGTAAAGCCAACATCACCACTGCTCCCTGTTAAGCAATCACCTTTTTTTTTTGTAACCACATGTACAGGAGTCATTTTGGGTTTTCCTTCCCTTCAAGTTTGGCTTTCCTGAGAGGAAGGAGAGCTGAAATACAGGAACAAGTGGCTGCACACCATTTCCAGCAGCACACGGCACCTTCTGCATTGACAGAGCTTTGGGAATCACATCTGCATCCCCAAACTTCCTGGAGATGGGAAGGAGGTGGGTGGAGACACTGAAGAGGTGGCTCTGCCCTTTTAAAGGCCGTGCCAGCACAGCAATAGTGCTCCCAGCACCTTGAAAGATAGATTGGAATATCAGCGGGAATTACAAGGAAAAGTTTAAACTATTAACATATGTTAGACCAGCAAAAAAAATGTGCTTAAAAACTTGCTTATAATAAACAAGAATTACTTACAGTATCACTGCAAGATTGTTAGAGGACCTGGAGATCCCAAAGTACCTGGTTCATCCAGATAATACCTGGAAATACAGTGTTACATATCACTGAACAACACCAAGCTATACATTTTTTATGAGGCTGTTAGAACAGGAGGAAATGTCCAAAATCAGATTGCTGGGCCACTCCGTTGAACTAATCCTGCCCAACAGAAGAAGATCCTCCCTCATCACTTGTTAATCACTGATAAATAAAATAAAATAAATTCACGAGATAAGAATGAAGTTTATCTGTGTTGTATTACAGGCCCTTTGTAGGTCTTTAAAAGGGTTAATAGGATCCTAAAGATAATGAATACAGTATGCAGCTGTGTAGGTGCTAAGAAGATGAATATAGGTTGATTTTTACAAACTTAACCTATGCAGGGTGAGTCATAATTTGTACTTTGCGTCATTCAATAAATGGGTCTTTTGAAAGTCAACCCACTGTGAAGGGGCTGCAGGCTCCAGAAAGCAGGAATTGCTGTCCTGCCTACAGGCTGCCGAGGAGCCGGCATCCCAAAGCTCTTCTCCCTGGGTTATAAAGCAATGGCAATAATGGGATCCAAACAACCAAGATGCTTGTGGGTTACTGCATCTCTCTTAAAGGGTCAAAAGGTTTTAACTGAAGCAAATGCTTTCATATTGTGAAAGATTTGTTCTTAATCATAAATGTGTGTTGTCATTCTACTGTGCCCTGTGACRTTGTTTCTTGTCTCAATTATGCCAAATAACAACTTTTTAATTAACACTTTCATTAGGAAAACCKTGAAGATCGAGCTAAATAGCATTTGCTATTGTGTATTTCAACTGCAAGCTTCAGCATGAGGCAAATCTCTCTATTTTGCAGCCACTCAGGGGGAAAAGAAGCATGTAGAGAGGAGGTCTCCATGTTCACAGGGATCTCTGCACTGAGGAGACAGAATAATCATCTTTTGTTGAATATCAAAATAAAGAAAAACAGAGTAAACAATGCCCTTTTGTTCTGCACAAGAAAGGCAGGGTTTTAATAGTCTTGAAACGAGATAGATAAAAAATTTCCATCCAAATGGAACCAGGGAGTAGGTAGACATACCATGACGCTTTGGAGTTTGGTGATTAAATTTAATACTGTGTCAAACAATGATTAGTTGATGAAGGGCATTCATAAATGGAGCAGAAACAAGGGAAGTGTGGCTCCCTTAAGTACAACACAGGGCCTCCACTACAGTTTGCTGTTCAGCTTTGTACTTTAATAACAGGGTCAAATGAAAAAAAAAAAAAAAAAAAAAAAGAGTTTAATTTGATTCATTTCCCTAGGGAAACTCAGTGGAATTCCAAACACAGGCTGACTAGTACGTATTACTAATACTTCAGTATTCAGGGTCAGATCCAAGAAAAGGACTTAGGTACCTACTGAAGCAGAGAACTTGGTCCTTTCTTTAGCATTTTTCCAGCTCGCTGACTCACTTCCCTGCTTAGAATCCTACTTCATGTGAATCCCATTACTTGGTAGTGAATTTTCCCCATTCGCTGTAGAGGCAAAGTCACATCCTAACTCATGTTCCTGCAGTCCAGTCTCAGAACTTGGTGCCTATTTCCTTTATGGATCTTCACCTTAGTGCGCTGAAGGCCCCTGCTGAGCCCAGAGTGGCATCTGTAGCCCAACKGCCTCTTCCAAGATTGCCTGCGGAATCTGTGCCAAAGGAAGGCACAGAACTTCCAAAGTTTCTACTTCTCACTCCTGTACTGAGGAGCCAACCCAGGGCCTGACCCAACAATTAGTTGAAAAAAGGGAATTCTCACTGAAACCACTTCACAAAACAGTAGGAGGAGGTGAGCAAGGTTAATCGCTGCTCCGGCATTAAAGGCAGTCAGCTGAGGTCCCAAATGCATTTGGATACAGTCCCACACTGCGCTCAAGCATTTCAGTGGCCTTTTCAGTCTACCAGGAGAGCTGTAGCCCCAGTTACCCCCATTAGCTGCCTACCAGACTTGGACCCAGCTCTGAGGACACAGCGCCCGCTTCCCTCAGGGCGGCACACACATGAGGAAGGATCCAGGCGAGCAGGAGCAAACACCCTTTGCAATTCAGCCATGCCCTGTGCCCACCCCATCCAACGCGGGCCGCGAGCACGTGGTGCACCAAGAGCCCCAGCACACAGACAGGTCAGGACTATTTTGGCCACCAGGTTTGCAGAGAAGTGAGATCTTCTTGTAGATGGCGTCAAGWTAAAAAGAAGTTACCCCATGAACTCTTAGCCGTGACCTTTAAATGAAATCAATTTTTCATTTCAATTTTGCTAAATGAATTGCTCTAGCCCATCACAGTCATACCCAATGCTYACTACGTCCTGCTACAGGAAGCTGATTACCTGCAGTATCTGAAGTCTCACACACCAAAAATATAAACAAAACCAAATTGAGATCTCTGTGCAGCAGAAGACCTAACTCCCCCACAYGCTGTTCTTTCCTGCCTCCTTTTCTTTCAGCATCTGCTCCTATAGCCCAACAAAAGGCCATCACTGTTTTACTTTAAAGGAAGACTTCTTGCTTTAAAGCTGTTTTCAACTCRATTCTATACTTAGCTGCATTGTAATACATCTACTGACTTTTCATTGACTTAGGTAAATATGAGCTTTATTTTGATTATTTAAATTTACCAGGTTACACCGACAGTCAACATTGGCTCAGGCCATATATTCTGGTAAAACCTCACCTATCTACATGGAAGATAATTCAGAGCTAAGAATGATCATAAAGGCAGCAGATTGTTAAAACTCTTAACCTGTAGATACTGTCTCCGGCACCTTGCTTAAAATTCCAACCCAGCCATAAATTAACAATAATTAATCATCGAGCACGTCACGTGTGCTCAGCTAGCTGCAGTTATCATTATGAGAAAGCAAAATAAAACAAAAAGTCTAGATAAAACCATCCTGGAGTCTCTATTTAGCACTTGACATGAATCATTGTGTAGGTTCTTATCAGCATCCTCCATCAGAGACAACTTCCCTGACCGYCAAGGGGCCTGGGAGCTTTTGTCCTCCCTGGGGGAAGCAGGTGATTTGTACCTCAGCAAACTGCAGCCTTACTCTTGAGGAAGGATTTGTGTTCCAAGCAGTGGTGAGAGGGAAATCCTGGAGGCTTTCTCCAAAGGACCTGAATGCCAAGAAATGGAGCAGTTTACTGGAACAGCAACGGCTTTTAATGCCTTTGCAGCGACAGGTCAACTAAAACGGGACAATATTTTACGTTCAGTGAAGCTGGGCTAGACCTTTTGGCACAGAATCCGTCTGCCTAGCGAGGGTGGGGTAGCTATTTTCTATCTGTATAATGGCTTCCTACTGCAAGTGGGTCAGGTAACTCAAATAACTAGCCAGAACTGCCCTTGGTCAAGTCTGGTAGAAGTCTCGCCTGTAAGTAAATACGTCCCTCTGGTGCAGAGTGCAGCTCATCCCCCGTCAGGTGACGTCTCAGCCGTTTCCTGGTACTGCCACTCCAACAAATACTTCACTTTATCTCCCTCTGATTGCAATAATCGGCAGTTTCACTGTTGAGGTTGCTGTTGCTGCATTTTCTAGTGTCAATGGCCTGCTGTGCACTGCAAAAAATACCTACTGAGAATACAAGCCAAGCTCTTGAATGCCACCCAGGGCTCCTTCTCTACCTGCCTTCACTGCAGCACCCTGTGCAATCACCTACTTTATCAGTTGTCCACTTCCAAACCAGGTGCCTCAGAATCCAGCCTGCACAAATAACCAAACCCGAAACAAAAACTACAACAAAACAGGAATTTGCTAGCGCTAGCAGAGGAGCAAAAGGCAGGGTGTGCACGTGGTGGAGTCCCAGCCCCAGCAAGACGTCAGAGGTGCAGCTTGCACAGCAGCACAGAAGGGCTGACGAAGGACTCCTAGATGTCCCGGCTGGTGGCAAATCCTGCCTTTTCAAAGCAGCATCGCCCACATCAGCCTGTCCAAGGCACCTGAGAGAACTACTGGAAAGGAAACGGCAGTCATGGAAAGGGTCCTGCAAGGATTCAGAACGCAGCTGTCTGCCCAAGCCCCACTGCTATGGCTTTGTTCACTGCAAACAGTTCGGGCAATGCTGCTTGTATTGTTCCAACTCACTAAATTGTCTAGCTCTGAAAGAGAGYGGAAATTTTGACAAGCTTTGCAATGAGTAACAACTCTTGCTAAGAAAGTCAAAATTATTCCGGCAGGCTRCAGCTGAACCACAAAATGAGAGGTCCTGAGGAGTGAGGAGATSCTACAGCTACAAGTCAGCGTGACCAAGAGGTGTCATCGCGCTTCATAAATCAGCCCTTTACTGGAAACCAAATCAGCAGAACAAAAAGATACTCGTGGACTCCGGTGGGCTCCGGATTAAGCTGATACCTTCTGGGGAACAGCTTGATGAATCCTGACAGATTAGATCCACCCTTTTAGAAACCAGATTTCTGAAAACCAGTAAGTATTACCTAGATCTACTGACCTGTTTACCTAAAAAGCCTGCCTGCTTGCTTGCCTATTTGCTCTCTTCTTTCATAACAAACATACTCCTGTAAAGACCGAATGACTGCCAATGTTATTCCTAAACGCATTTGAAAATTCATACCTCAACTGTGTCACTTAAAAGTACTGTTTTGATCTTCACAAGGTTATCCCAGTTGCCTTGACCCGTAAAACTAACCACAAACACAATACTGAATGAGTCAGAATACAAAGCTGACTGCAAGAAGGGATAAACGCCTCGTGAGAGCAGAGCGTACAGCAGGCACGAAGCAAAGCTGAAGGTGCAGCAGTAAGAGCTGAATGAACAGGGGCTGGGGTAAACAGAGAACACTTTCCTGTCAAAATTTCCATTCCAAGCTCCTTCATCTCCCAACAAGGCAAAAAACAGCTTTGTAGCCCCTGAACCACCTGTATGGACAAACAAAGGTCTGAGCTGGAAAGTTGTGAACTCCAGGATGAAGCCTCTGAGCAGGAAGGTGGTCCAGGTGCTCCTGAACTTTGGCTGGGGGTTTTGAAAAGAGTTTCCAGCAGGCTAATACAAAAAGTCCATTCAAACGTGCTCCATAAAATACCCCTAAAGAAAGACGGGGTTTAGCTCTGTTCTCCTGTTTAACTCAGGTGCTGCTTTTTCACGCACAGGAACACATGCCCTGGATTAATACACCACACGATGTCTCGCTGAAGTCATCAAGCAGTGGTTAAAACGTTATCCAAGATCAACAAGGTCCTTTTCCACAAGCAATCCTTTGTGTTTGGGAAGCCTTCGCCCTGACTTTACTGTCTTCCAATTCACTAGCAGGTGTTCTGCACCCAAACTGGAGCTGTTTTAGGGCAACCTGTGTAACAGCTTCCCAAGCTGGCAAGCAATGCTAAAAGGGAGCTAGGCACTGCAGTGGGTAAACTTTGCTCAGACAAAACAAAAACACCCTCCACAGGAAAAGAAAGAGGAGGAAAAAGAGGGAAAATGATAGTTTTCTCGGTGTCGGTTTAGTTTTCTCTTTTACGTATCGGCTTCATAATCCTCAAAGAGGAGAATGAGGCTGCCAAAACTAGACATTTTGGGAATGTGACATTATACGGTGGTTATTCTTAAAACTTTCCAATTTTGCTTCGGTCAACAACCTAATGTGCTGATTGTATATGTGATACTCTCTCCACTTTCACAGGGCATGGATGGCCATATACTGCTAATATCCAAAGCCTGTTATTTAGGGCTATTTGACTTCTTTTTTTCTCCTGGAGAAAGCACTTTGAGGTAGGAAAAAAAAAAAGTGAAAAGCTAGATGCCAGATGTGTCATTTTTCAATTTAAAGCCACACCAGAGTTTTATAAGCCATACAACTGCTCATTTGTGCACCATTCCCATATCATATTTTTAAAGCACTGCACGGTATAAAACGTGTTGTTTCTCTTTGAGCTAAGAGCTCTCTACAGACGCTGCCTTATGCCCCATGACAGGCTGAACTGTGCCCCTAGTTTATGTGGTCTAAGGTCACCCACGAAAGGCTTCTAACATCTTAAAGAGTTCATGTGAACCAGAGGAGACGCCTCCAGGCTTTGCTACCATTTAAAAAAGATTTTAGGCAAACTTAGATGATGTGTGAAAAGTGCCAATGCCTTGAAGTTTGTTTAGGTGAGGAAAGAGAGAAGAAAAAAAAGCAGCTTCTTTTGGCCTCTCTTCTGGAATTTGTCTGGAAGGGGAAGAAGGTTTCAGGGGAGCACCTGGCTTCAGGTGCCTCTGTTTCCCGCGCGCCAACGCGCTCTGTGCGTTCCCTGAGGATCGAGGCCTTGCCAAGGGCTGCTGCCAAACCTGCACGTGAGCGTTCCGGCTGGGAACCTCGGCCGGAGGGCATCTCCTGCCAACCCCTTGGCAGGGAGGAATCGGAAGCACTGACCTCACCTGCCTGCCCCTTTTCCTGGACAACAGCCCCTTCCAAAACTGCTGCAGAATCTGAGCAGACCCGACCCACACAGCGGCGGGTAGAGAAGGACATCAAAGGCAGACAGAAAAATGCCTCCAAATCTGTCCTGTGCCTCTAACGATGGAGCTGTTAAGCTGCAAGGAGCAATGCAGCGTTTTCACTAGTTTACCTAGGAATCCTCCACCACAGCCTCATCAACGTCCCTCCGTTCCCAGGAGCAGAAGGCACAGGGTGACATGAACTCTAAAAGTAAGACCAGTCCAAAAGAGCTGTGTTTCCATGGGATGGCCTATACAGGAGGCACTGCAGGCAAGAAGTGGAGAATAAATATACCTGAGCCCTCGCAGTCTCCTGGATGTACAATGTAATACCTACTGTACTGGGCTAATATTAAGATGCTGTAATATTACTCAAGAGTGAAACACATCCCCACTTAAGTGCTTAGTTTCCAGTTAATGATGGAATCGTACTCTTAAGGAGACTATGATATTACTGTAAGTGCCATCTTTTTTGCTACTGTAATGTTTCGGTCTGCGTAAGAACAAAACTCCTGTGTTCTCTCCTTCCCCTATGCCAATACTGAAGAACTGGCCCTGTGTCACTTCTATATTTGATCGGAACTGTTGGTATTTGTGGGGCATGGGAATACATGTGCAGTAGAGTCAAGGAAAACACGTTCATAGGCACTTCTGGCAGTGAAAAAGAAAAGTCATGTCACGAGGAGCATGTCAACCCCATGATAGTACCTATAATGTCACCTCCAAAGTGGCAAATGGGCCGCAGCATCGGCCACACCATGGGCCCATGTACAGTGAGACATCTTAAGCTACATGGAGATCTCTCCATTTGAAATCTGGCTGCTTCCATCAAAAAGAGGCCTCTCTTGTGCACAGGAGCCCAAAGGTTAGAATCAGGTAAGCGCAGGAGACGGCAGCTCACAGGGCTCGAAGGCTGGGCAGCCCGAGAGGAGGTCGGCAGGTGCAGGGACTCGGGCTTGGAAGGCTCTGAGTCAGTATCAGTTGTGCAACAGGTTATCAGCGTGGGCTGCTTCCGTATATACGGTCGTGACCTGCAGGAGTGGAAAAACCTGTTTTGTAGTAGTAGAGGGATTTTCCTGAACTGGGTTAAACAGTATTTGTTCAACAAAAGCCTGAAGTTGCTGGAGCTGCTCTGGATTGACCCCAGCAGAGTCAAGGTCTGATCTTTAATCTTCTGTCATCTACCACAGTACGGAAATCATCGAGTTTTTGCCTTTGTGTTCATTCAAGGTTGAGAGCAGAAACTCCAAACTGGTTTTCTGGATCCCTTGATCCTTCAGAAGAGAAATCTGACAGTTTCTCAAACCACAGGAAGCTTAAAAATAGCCCTTGTTCCAGCACAGTTACACGTTGTTGTTCTTGAGATCTGGACTAGAAAATACTTACAGAGGCTCTGAGAGAGAGGCCTGAAGTGCCAGTTACTGTATTCCTGTCTTAAACAACTGACTGTGAGTAGAGGATCCACCAAAACCAGATTTGCTATGGATTTGTTCCTTCAGACCAATTCCCACACCGATGCTCCAGTGACTAACGTGAATTTCATCCTTGCTGCAGTCATTCCCCAGGGAGCAGTGGGAGACACACTCGGCTCCTCTGCTGTATCCGGCTCCCTRTTTTCACAGAACAAGATGGATTTGATTTTCAAGAGTCTGCCCTGCTAATTGGATTGAAACTGGAGAAGAGGCTGGGAAGTTCTTGGGAGAGACACAAGGCTGGCTCAGCGTAGGCTCCTCCTGCCTCTCGTGCCTTAGCACCCAAGGGAGACAGGAACCAGCGGCTGAGTTTTGCAGAACTCCCCACTAACTCTGCCTGTGTCTTATAGCCCACCCAGCCACTGCAGCTGCCTCCTTTCTCCCTACCTGAGCACACTTGCTTTAAGGATCATCTGCACCAGAAAAATTAGACACCCCATGCTACGAAGGGTAGCGTTTGGTATAGCCTAACAAACCAAAGAAAGAAGAGCAATACATAGGGGAACTTAATCCAGTTTAGGGATGTATATTCATGTGCATTTTCCCACTGAAATATTATTGACTCCTTTCACCTCCCCCTTTTTGTTAACATGTGAGCCGCAATATTTCAGCGAAGAAGAGGATAACCTTCCCCCGCAAAGGTGCTCAGCAATTACCATCTACTTGTGAAAGAGCCTACAGCACCAGAACCAAACACTTGCTCAGAATTCTTTGTACATACAGACTATTAAAAAAAGGCCTGTAAATGTCTGGGCAGCATCTACAAAGAGTGCAGAGGTTATGATTTGCAAATGATGTTTCTTTTCCACTGGAGGTGGATCAGCATGCGCTTGGGAGGCAAGCTGCTATCTTTTGGGATGGCTTCCAGTTAACTCCATTTGAACCGCATGTGCTTTGCTGCTGGTGCTTCAGGAACCGAAAGCTGCCTGGCTCCAGCATGAAATAACTGAGCAGGAACCTGCAGCAGCTTTACCATAGGCAGGCTGGGCAGGGCTGGAGCAATATATTAAACTAAATATACGGCAAAGATTGCTGTTGGGAGACTCAGATTGGCCCCTTTTTAATTAGGAGATGCGCAAGGGCCCAAAGCTGGTGATTAAGTTATCTTCATTAAAAACATATTCACATAGCCAAATATCATACGCTGCAAGAAGTGAAGAATGAAGATATAAAGGCATGATGTCCATAAAGGGAGATTTATTTTTAAAAAAGCCTTCTACACTTCGCTACTTCATCTCTATGTCCTTTAGCAGCTGGGGTCCCCTCCCTCTCCTCGCACACAAGTRATGGGCATAAGGTGAAATCTTTAATTGACCCTTAAAATGTTCTGTATTAATGCTAACCTGAGAGGAAGTTTAATCGAGTGAGGGGGTGGTGGCTGTCTCAGTTATGATTACTGTTTATTTTGAAACTAAGGGAAAGATAAGCATAACCTTAACCACGCAGATGAAAGGGGGCAAACAAAGTACAATGTTACAAATAAAACACAAAATTTGAGAACGTTTCGGCCAGAGAGCAGCTGCACACCAAGTCCCAAACMATTAACAGGATAGAATTAAACATCAAAATTAATATTCTTAGAGTCAAGACTTCTAATCCTTCAAAAACTCATTACTCAAACTTTTAATTATCTTGCTGTAAAGACTAATAGAAGAAGCTCAGAGTTTGCACCCTTGGCCGCTTCCAATCCACACCAGAGTAGTATCACYAGAGTCAGTGAATCAGTGGAAAACAGGCAGAAATGAAATCCAGCCCCGGACTCAGGCAACGAACTCTGGGTTTGACCATATGTTGTTCTTTGAACAATAAATATTTTACTGTCTCCTAATCACATTCTGGAAGAATGAATCCTACTCCAGATCTTAAGTGGACTGCAAAAATAAAACCTAGACAGCTCATTTATTGATACTGTGAAATATCCAAACAAGTAATTTTATTGCTATTAAGCAAAATATAACAGCTGGAAAAATAAACCTTGAGCTGTCATTGAGAGTTTGCATACAGAGAAAGAAAGTGAAATGGTTGAACGGCGCAGACAAAGCAGATCCCGAGGAACACGGAGCGCCGAGCGGGAGCCGCTATGGGCAGATCAATGCGGCTCCTTCCTTCGGTGGGCACAGAGATAAGAAGCCAGGTGGGAAAGTGCCCTCACGAAAGTGGAGCTACGTTGCATCTGATCCCACCAGCACAAAACTGTGGGAAAAAAGCACTGCTGGCAAAGCACAGCGGGCATGCAAGCGCTTGCTGAACTCCAGAGGAAAACAGGAGCACAGATGTTACTATTGACACAGGGGGCTCCGGAGCCTGGAAAAAGGAAAAAAAAAAAAAAAAAAGGAAAGAAAAGGGTGGATATTCAAGCAAGTTGCTCATATCATTGTAAGTCTTTCCAGTTCTATTTAAAGGGAGGGAAGGGGGCCACAGGAGAAGCTGTGTTTTGCAGCTCTACATAAACAGGCGCAGATAAGGGTGGTACCAGGTGTCAGCTAGCCCTGCAAAGTCACTGAAATGTCAAGGATTGTTTTTCCTCTACTCCCTTTCTCTTTCCTCTGACTGGGAACTGCCAGTGTTTATTTAAAAGATATTCCTTGCACTTGGCAAGAATGCCAGCAGGGCAGACATTAATGGATTATTATTTGGAGCTGGAGGGCTGCCAAGGTGATAAGGGCAGCCTGCCTACCCCAAGGCCCACAGCCATTAGCGGGGCRAGCTCCAAACGCAGCCGTCCTCCAACACGAGAGCCAGTGCAGCAGAGACCTCCAACACGAGCTGCCTCCAATCCCTACCGGATTTGATCTACCAAAATAATTAAATAAGGAATGAGGCAGACACCGGCTGCCACGGGGGGCTCATCCATCTGCAAGATCCAAGGCTGACTCTTCCCTCRTGTACTGGATTCACTCGAATTCACCAGGAAGCCACTGGGAAGGTTCCTGTTCGCTTCAGATCTCGATGTGGAAACTCAACAGCTAAAAGCAGCAGCAGAAATGAGAGATCTCATTGCACCGTGGCAGCAAACAGCCAAATGATGGGGAAAACCTGCCCTGAGTTCAACATTGCTCCRAGCAGGAAGAACTTTGGCTTTGCTTGCCATGCCCGTAGTGAAATGGTTAAAGCCAGCACCCCTGAGAAGCCAAGCCTGAAGGAATGTGTTATTTTGTGTCTGAGATATATTTAGATTAACACTGTTTACTATTAATCTTCTCTGCAAAGCTCTTTCTCTCTCAACAGAGGAAAAGTGACCAGTATCACGCCACCCTTTATATCACATGTTCGTTGGGAGATGACCTTTTCCCTGGCCCATCAGACAACAGGCACTGTAATTAAGGTGCTTATAATACAATCTAGTAAAAGCAGGAGCTGGGGCACAGTAGCATTTATGGCTGTGATTGAAAGCCTTAAAGGTTATGTGGAATTTACCAAGTAGTAATTTTATCTGTTTGGAGCTGGCAAAAAAAAAAAAGGATCTTTGTGCTCGTTTGAGAAGTCGGTCTGCCACTAATGAAGCTGAAATAAATAGAGTTGCTCTCCTGCTTCTCATGAATGCAGGCAATGAAGTAGTACCCCAGGCAGGTGTTTGCTCTTAAAAGAAAACACATATAAAGATTTAATTTTTTTTCCTTTGGCTTTTTTTTTTCCTATCTGAAATATGCCTAAAATAAACTCATGGGTTCACGTACCTCAGGGAGCTTTTGCTGGTGACTTCTGCTACCTCTAACGTGGCCCACATTAAATCCCAGCTGAGAGCATGGTGACCCTCATGTAGAGCACTCAGTCAGATTCATGCCAATGGATGATGGCTCGTACTTCCAAAGGAAAGTACTAGCACTGAGGTGCCTAAATAAAAATGCATTTCTTTCCTTACTGAGGCCACTTCATTGCACCTTTCTGCAACTCCTCCTGAGCTTCTGCAGCGAGGAAGGATTATTCTCTGAAATAGGACTGCACAAGCAGAACAAAATTGAGACATCTGGAGTTGTAGAGACATCCTCGGTATCAAGTCAGTCATATGAAATGTGTTGAGTTTACAAGTCAGAGGAGAATAAATTTAACAGCAAACCTCGGATCTGGAAGTCAGCCTGCATGTTGTCTGTTTTTTAACTACACCAGTATTGCAGACATTCAAGTACTCAGCCTATAGCTAAAGCAGCAAAGTGTAGCTGGTTCTGAACAGTTCTGTCTTTTCCCTCTCAACTGTCCAAAAGAAGGATAAGGAGGAAAAAATAYAGGCTTTTTTCCCTAGTATTCTTCTGTGAAGCCTCTTGATGGAAGATGTACTTTTAGGCGAGTTTAAATAAACAATTTCTTCTTGATAAATGTACCAAGAATTAACAACAAAAATCCTTGAATGTATTCTACTTTTTGAATTTCATTTACATTTTTAGATTAACACCTAAGTTAGAATACACAATTTAACAAAGTTTTTATTCCATATTCCTCAAGGAGAATCTTCACAACAGGAAGCTGATAATTGTTGAAGCAGTGTTGAACGCCACTGAGTTAAGGGTGAAGTTATTAAATTCTTGGACATAATTTTATATTAGCATCAATTCCTGTGGTGATTATTTAATATGGACGTTGCTCCATCTCCAATTCCCTTGGTCTCACAGCTACGMATTGTTRAAGCTGAAGTATATCATCCATAAATGAAGTGCATGGGGTCTCCAGCCTGCAGTGGYACCATCAGAAGAGTTTCTAAGCCCWGAGAGATATGGAGCACTGCTGCAAAGAAGGATAAACTTGCTCCTGGAAAACCCACTTACTGTTTCCTTATCRTTCATTTGGAAACCCAGGTTGTGTTGCTCAGCAGCAGTTTTCCCATTACAAACAGCAACTCAATTCCACGCTACAGCAGCTTATTCCGAGCACTGGGAGTGGGTGCACGAGGAAGGACAGATGGAGGCTGTGCCACCACCAACGTTCCCTCGGGCGTCTGTCCTCACCCCCTCCTCTGCCTTCTCATTCCTCCCGGGCTGTGCTGGGACCCCGGACACTTTCTTCCATGCTGTCTCCTTAGTTGTTTTTCAAGAGCTTTCTCGCTGCCCACATGTGTACCCTCCTCCTCTTGGACGCCGTGTTTTCTGCAGAAGCAACAGATTGC
Source organism: Nothoprocta perdicaria (assembly GCF_003342845.1). Lineage (NCBI taxonomy): Eukaryota > Metazoa > Chordata > Aves > Tinamiformes > Tinamidae > Nothoprocta > Nothoprocta perdicaria. The sequence continues at coordinate 19,436,628 of NW_020454092.1, read as the reverse complement.
TGTGATGTTGTCCTTTTGCTCTAATGAGAAAAACTCCTACCACAATCGTGTGCACGTGTTTCTCTGCGTGCTCTTCAGCTGTGGAGCTGGGGAGCAGCTCCATGGCTTGCTTGGGACCCCGCTTTTCCTGGAGGTCCTATCCTCATTGCCACTGTCTCTTCAGTTTATTTTCTCCCCTGCCACCCTACACCCACGTGTGTTTCCTTTGGCTCTTGGTGTGCAGCCATCCAAGCCTACACACTTCACCTGCCCTCCTGCTGCTCCTGTTTTCCAAGGTGAAACCTCTCACACAGCAAGCGTAGAAGTGACCTTGGTCTCACTATTGATAACCTGATGTTTAGGGCTTACTAAGTTCTTCACCAGAGCACATTCATCCATGGCCTGAGCCTCACAAAGGGCTCTTTGAAGTGGCTCAGAAAAGCCTAGCCGACTTCAGAAGGAGCAGACGAGGTCCAAGGTCACTGCCAAAACATAGTACAACACTTGTCCCTTTTTTGTGCTATCCCACCTCTCATAATAGCTCACAGAGACAACAGGATCTCTTCATGGTCCGATTTACATGCAGATCAAGTTTCTTTCTCATTTTTGCTTGTGGTCGTTTCATGCCTCAAACATGGACCCAAAGAAGTATTTTGATACTGCTGATGCTCACTCCTACTGCTACAGCCTGCTAAGRTCTCAGGAAACTGTATTCATACACAAATAAACTCAGCATTTTTAATCATCCTGGAAAGATAAAAAATAACTGCTTATGTGTTCCTAARGACAGCGAGATAGTAACAGATCAGCCAGAAGACAAACCTGAGTATGTACGGGAAGAGAACCCTGCTCTGGAATTTGCTCCTGATCTAAATCACCTGGAGCCTCAGCTAACAAATCACCTGAACGTCTCTGGGCCATGGTTAATCTCAGGGTGAAAGGCAGCCCTGCTTGGCACAAAAGCTAATCCTCACTAGCTGGAGGGAAGGCTAAAATACATTTTCTTAGCAACTTTAATACTAGATATCTGTCCAAGGGAGCTTATCACAATGTGCAATACCCATTCCTTGTCTCTCATTTCCTTCAATAACGTAAGACATCTTGGGGTCTTTTTGTTTCTTTTTTTTTACAGAAAATACACTTTCAAACTTCCCATCTACTTTCTGATCATATTACTGGATAGCTTAGTATTTCTTTGGAAACTCCACTTCCCTCTTGAAGCTCCCAATTTCCTCCTCCAAGAAGAYTGAGGGCTCTCTCAGCACAGACCCCCTTTGCACTCCCTGAGATGCTTCAAGGTGGCTTTCGAGGAGCTGCTAGGTGTTAATTCCCTAAGGTTCCCCACAGACATGATGTTTAATGTACATTAGCACTGTGGCCCTCACTGGGCAGTTCAGGAGCAGAGGATCTGCCCTGAAAACATAAACATTTGAACTAACTGCACTGACTGTATGGCCCAGAGCAAAGAAAAAAAGAAAAAGAGCAAAGAAAAAAGAAGGAGCAAAGCATTTTTTTTTTGGCCCCTGTAGCTTGAATAAAGGCAAGCAAAACTGGGAGGACTTAGATGCACTGCACAAAACAAGTCTCACATGTATATCCACCTGTATTGTCAGGGTTTCCCTATTTCTTCTTGCATTAAGAGATCTTTTTGGTCATGACAAAGCAGGACTGTGAGCACCTATTCTAAATATACTACCTGAGAGCCCAAGCATGGATTAAAGCTGCTCCCATGCACTTCGTTAAAGTGGAAAGAACAAAGAGCAATGCTCCTGGAGCTCAGTTGGGTCAAATAAGGGGTTTCAATTGCCCATTTGCTTCATTTTGCCATCATCTGGAAGGCAAAAATAGGGAGTGAGAAGGCACCCGGAGAGAAAAGCTCAATAAATCATTCACTGTACTAGCAGGAGGCTAGATCGGCAAGCCTGGCTCATTTAGCTACCTTAAACCCCATCCAACCTGCTTATCCCCCAGCCGCAGGAGTAACAGACCACTTGAAAGGTAATATTTTTGCTATTAGTGAAGAAAGGAAAAAATGTGATCTTTGCTGTAGCTTGGGAATAATTTTTCCAGAGCTACACAGAATGAGCCTGAGTGAATACTGCTATTTTTGGCAGTAGCTCYCCTGCTTAGCTCACATCAATAATTTTAATGCTTTATTTGTGGTTTGGGCTGTAAGCAATGGTGAAAGCCTGGACAGAAAAAAAAAGTGGCAAAATTTGCTAAATAATTTTGGGTTCATGACATTCATAAAAATACACGAAAGTTTTCAGAATTCGTAGAGTCCATACATGCTCATAAAGCTGAGCTATGAAAGCTTTTTATTTTACATATGCAAACACCACTGAATTACTTTTTACGAGGCTTTAATTGGACCTTTAAGGTTTCAGTGGTTTCAATGATAGACTGTCAATCACGTTCCTGGGTTCCTGTTTCTTGTGATGCCACTAATGCAGAGGGAGCTCACGTTTGGTGCTCCCAGTGTTTTGCTCCGAAGTTTCTACTTTTTAGAAGGGAGCAGCACCCAGAAGTGCCAGTCAGAGASAGGGCTCCGGTGCTGTACAAAGACCTGAAGCCTCAAAAGCCCTTAAYGTCTGAGGAGCAGGTATCTCAGTACAGAGATCACGGCTTACGCTGTATCTTCTTCTTGGTAACTGCAGGGCGGTTTTGATCCCTCTGCAGGTGTGCGGCTTTCCAGAGTTCCCGGAACTCCCTCTGAAAATCCCATCTCCTCCTACACACCAGCACTTTTCCCCAGCCTGCACTTTGGAGACAATGCAGCACCACCAGATTACAGTCAGAATAAGATACACCATACATGGAGACCTGTCCAACCAAAGAAATTGTTGTCTCCCAAGCTCGCTATTTATTTAAGCAGAACAGGCTCGTTTCTGAGCTGGTGCAACTCAGCAAAGCTCACTGCATCTTTGCTCATTAACCTTGAACAGAGAGTTGGCTCCAGTCACGGCAATATCCACTGAGCACAACCATTTGACCAGAAGCATCACAGAAAACCAAAGAAAAACTGTAGGCACATCTGAAAACATAGAACTTAAAAGGAAAGGGCTGTTGCTCCTAAAAAATCTTCCCTTGTTCATGGAACATATCAAAAATATCTTTGATTTGTAAATAAATCAATAAAATAGAAAAAAAAATATATATAATTGACCATCTCAGTAGATATTGCATTCATGTATAAACATGAGTTTATCACAATAGCATCCACAAAAGCATAAAGATATTTCCAAGTTCTTTAATGGGCAAAAACAACACACAAGCATCAGTTTGGGCTGAGTAGATACAATCTGGGACTAGGACTGTTGCTAAGTGAGTAACTCAGGCTGGAGGAGAAATAATCTTTTTTACTACTCCATGGCAACTCTGGCTTTTCCTAAAAACAACATGGTTGAGTTTTGAGAATTCTGTAGCCAACGACAAGTTCAAAATCAAGACGTTAACCAAAGAAAAAGAGGATAAATTCCAGTGCCTGCCTCACTTGACAAATACACATTGGTTACGTCAGGCTGAGACTCACAAACACAGGGGTAAGTGACCAATGACTTTTTTTGCCTAAGCTGGACACTAACGGGGCAGTGAGGCATCTGCAGCAAGTTCACCGCACCGCGTACGGCTGCAATTAGCAGCTGTGGATTTGATCGTTAGTTCGCTGGTTTAAACACAAATGCATTGGCTGAGACACAGTCCTGCTGGGTTTAATAAAGCAATTGCAGAGCGCGTTATTTTGGTTCGTATTAATCCCATGAAGACTTGGGGGAAAACTGCTTGGCAGACAAATCCATCTTTTAAAGCCAGTCGAGCAAACAACCAACATGTCGGCTCCTTGCCCCTGAATAAAAACGTACCCAGAAAGGGCATCTAGAGCAGCCTCCCAAGCAGGCAGTCTGGGATCCTCTGCACTACAGCCCCAGTACCCCTCCTAGTTGAACCCCAGCCCAAAATGTAGTGATTAAGACAATTCCTGGGAGCATGGAAGGGAAAAGGGGACTAGAATTCAGTTCTCCTATGGCCTACACAAACATGCTCACTGTTAGACTTGCTATTTTTTAATTCTATAAATCTAATTACTGGCATTTGATAAATATGTTATGTGGTCAGCACAGAAGAAAGTTCTGTCCGCTGCTGGACATGCTCAAGTGGGAACTAACTGCGCTTCCGTATAAAAACTGGCCTTTCATATAAAAATACAGTTCTCCAGAAAAATAAGCAATAATGGAAAATCTAAACACAAAACCATCTGCTAAACCAAGGGAGCCTCCCCTTATACTCAAACCCAGCAGCTCTGCAATTCCATGAGACTTCTCAACTGGGAGAATTTCTGACTTTTTGCACCATCTCCGTTAAAGACAATGGGTTTTCTTCCACCATGCTGCAAAACATCCTGAACGCATCGATTATTTTTGACACAGGAAAACGAGCCTTTCAGGCCTCTCTTTAAAACTAAACGAGACATTTTGAAGTACTGTAGCTCTGCTGCATAACCTTCCAGCCTGAGCCAGCGCCTCAGGCACGTTTACTGTGAATCATTACATAGAAAAATATTACTCAGCGTAAGGCAACAAAAATACGTTAGAAAGAATATCAGTATATGGGTACTTAGAGCCTGACACACTGCACAGGCGCTCCAGTATAACCTGATGAGAATGAATGGATTTCCAATAGCATAAAGCTGGAATAACAGTGGTTGAAAGGAGCTAAATAGGAATCAGCCTCAACCTGATTAGGGACCGTAAAGGAACATGTGGCCTCAATCACGACAGTGCTGGGGCTCGAGAACAAAAGCTACTTCTCCCTTTCATAGTGACACTTCTTGAATTACCTCCTCCTTTGAGACTGCGACACGCAGACAACCACCAGCCCAGGCCACAGCTTTCCTTCTGCTCTGCGCTATGATGATTATCTTAAGCAGGATTTTAGAAATAAAAAGCACTATGTCCCAGTCCCTCATTGAAGTGCATTCTGCCAGTGAGGATATATTCCAGGGGCTGTGAGCCTCGCGCCAGATCTGCCCTCTGCCTTGGGTTCAACTAACATATGGCCGAGGGGTTCCGAGTTGTTATTTGATAATAGGGAAAGGTTTTGCAGTGTGTGGTCCCCCAAAGGCATTGCCCTTCAGCAAAGGAAGGTTTTCCCATGCTGGTATATTCAAGCCTGCCTATAATTTGAAAAGGATGATTTTTAGAGCTGGTTACAATTTAAACCTTACAACTCTGAGCAGCTTTTGGACTATAAYGTCAACGTACATTAGGGAGGGAAATATGAGAGAACTTACATTAGAATTTAGACAATTTTAGGCAACTGTGCTTGTTTTATCCCACCTCTGGGGGGGCTCAGCATCTCTGTGCRAGTGCTATCACACAAAGTAGATGCAACGGAATAAATTGTACCTCAAGCATGAATTGCACAACTTTATACGGAGGATCCAAGGTGTCACATCTCCTCACATGTCAGAAATTTATGTTTTAGCCTAATGTGCAAAAGCATTTTGTAAACGTATCTGTCCCCCCGCCCCGCCCTAATAACTTTTGAAGCCACTATCTGATTTCAAACAAATGGCACAGARCAAAAGAGACTTCTAGAATATTGAATTTCTAGGAATTGTATGAGAAGAGGTAGGGGGGTACCCCAGCAAAAGGTGATCAGTGCTGCCAGCAAGCGAAAGGCTGTTAGATGGGCTTGCCCTTAACTGGACATCACAGATTCTTTTCCACACTAGGACTGAAATCTATGAGGTTTTTCACACTGGTGAGATACTTCCTTGGAGTTTTGACCTTATGTTCACTGAAAAATCCAACATAGAAAAGCACAGTCCACGTATTACAGTATGTGTTCAGCCAAAACTTGTTTGGAAAACATGGGAATCAGGCAATTTTCTGGCAGCTAAATGGTTAAAATGTAGTGGTTGCTCTGCAGGTGAAAGTGAGTGTGCAGACAAGGAGAAGACAATAGCACCATTTTAATTAAAAAAAAAAAAAAAAAAGAAGGCGGGTGGGCAAAGCACCTGCTCCGTTTGATCAGATTTCCTCCCCTCAACCAGAACTGCAAATCTAAACAGATGGGGTGCCTCAGGTAAGAGATATCTGGCAGCACAGAAAAAAAAAAAAAAGAAAAAGAAAAAAATCTCTTCCCACTGGTAATGGAGAGATGGATCATATTATCTTAGTAAGGTAAATATATTTTTTGGCCAAAATATCCCTTTTAGTTCAGGCTTTTTTCTTCCATCTCTGAAGAGATCATGCTGGGTTCAAGGTGAAATCACTTGGCAAGTTGCTAGAGTAGATCTGTAGAAAATTATGGATAAAAACAAAATAAAACCCTCAACACCAAAYGACCCAATGCCACTGCTGTCACAAATGTGATTTGGGACATTCTTGAAGACTCAAACTTAGCATCTGCACCATGGAAAGGCCTCTTAAGGTAATTAATTCCTTTTAAAGAATTGTAAAGACAAGCAACGTTTACGAAGTTGAGCRTAGAGTTTCACCTTGTAGCCTGTGCAGGAGGGAGTCCAAGGCAGGACACAAAGGCTTCATTGAGGAAGCAGGAGGGCTCTCCTTGACAGGAACACTTTCCAAAAGAGCCGTAGCTGGATTTCTGGTGGAAGGTGTTGCACAGCTCTAAATATTTGTTTCTTTGCTTCCATGGGAACAACAGCACAGCAGTTTAATAATGAAACAACATCGATCCTTGGTGTTTGCGAGAGTCCCTTGATTTCCATCTTGAGCTAAAGATTTATTTTTCCTGTTGAGTTAAACATTCATTTTTCCATGGGTGTCTCCAGGGCCCCTCTTCCCAGCCACCATCAGGCTGTATAATTGAGTGCCCTTAATGCTTGGGCATTGGGAGGATCCAGAGTATTAAAGCTAATCCTTGTAAAACTCATACTGTTCTACTGCATATTATGAACTAAGTAAACATCCTCTGAGATGTCTGTATGTCTAAGGCTTCAGTTATTTCGTTTCAGATCCTTAACAGAGACAATTGTTCAATCACCTTCTCTCTGCATGATGAAAATTCAAGATAATGTTGTTAGAGGGTAGGGTATAGGGGCATAAAATATAAAATGCCACACATTTAAACTTCTATTCTAATGTAATCCAGGTCTTCTATACAGTCTGTAGGAAAAGGCAAACCCTTCCAGAAGGTTATTCAGAACACAAGTTTACTGGAAAGACTTCTGCAAAAGGGAACTCAGAGTCACCTCTCTCCTTTTACTATCCTGGGAGGCTAGAGACAGTGCCCTCTTATGTCAGGTAGCTAAATTAGTGCTTTAAGTCAGGCACAGTGGATATTCCTGAGGCACAGCAAGTGAGTTTGGCCAAGTTATTGTATCTAAAAGTCGTCGGCCTATTATCTAGAAACTGGAAATAGAATTACAACATTCACCTCATCAGTGGTTTTGAGACCGAAGGAATGATTTCCTAATGTGACAGCAATGTACGCACAAGCTATATTTCCAAACCCGATGTATGTATTTGCATAAGTACAATTCATATTAAAATAGTTGAGGCTCTTAAGTCATCAGCTGACAGTGGAGATTCTCAAAACACGTGGAGGATGTTCTCCTTGCCTCTCAGGGAGACGTGCAGACACCTTTGCTTCTGCTAATCATTAGTAGCACTAACAGAATAATAAACATGGGAGTTGTGGCCTCGGCAGCCTCTCTGCTAGAAGTGAGTCCTCTACGACAGAGCATGGGAGAGTATAAGGAGGCTCTCCCCACACTAGTAAATACTAGCCATGCCACTGACAAATTATTGCTGATGTAATCCCTGGGAGAGCGTCTAGACGAAGGGAGTTAAACCTACTGTCCGTAGGCTGAAGCTGGCTCCCTGGAGTCTTTCCACCAGCCTACAGCCTCTTGTGCAATATTCACTGCAATCCAACGACAGGCACCTGCTTGYTCGCAGGTCGACAGGCCAGAGAGGCTGGGGGGGATCCTGCTCCCMACAACTTCCTCGTCTCTCACTGCTGCTCCACCAGCCCCAAAATGTCCTTTTCTCTGCATCCCTTTGCCAGACAGGGCATCCYTTGCTGCAGAGCGTGTCTGGTTCTCGTGGCCTCCCCGGGTGCTTACGGGTTTCCAAGTGGYTGCTTTTCCACAGAGAGCCTCCCTTTTGTCTCCTGCCAAGGGAAAAGAGAGCAAAGACGCAAGGGATTTTTTTTTGTAAGTGGAGATGAAGAGAAGGGTACTGGAAGAAACCCAAGAGAGGGTCAGAAATGACTAACGTGGAGAGAAAGGCCCAGAACAATCAGGAACTGGAAAAAAAGCTGGAACAGAGATTCTTTGGGGAAGCAACTACCAAGAAGCTTAAGAAGTAAAGCAACACACAAAGAAATATTTCACCAAGGCCTTTTTCTTGTTTAGGCAAAAAAAAAAAAAAAAAAAAAAAAGCATTTTTTACTTCAAATGAAACCCATAACATTCAAAAATAAATAAATCTTTCAGCAGCGCGACAGGAGTGCAAAGTGTGTCTCTTCACTCATCACCCGCAGACTTGAACTGAAACGGTAATCTGGCCCTTGCCAAGGTGTACAAGCACTTAAATAGCTGGGCTGTAAATCAAAAGGTCTCCACAGTCGCCACACAGGCAAGAGTTTGAAGGTCACTAAGCATGATGCAACAGCCAGGCATGAAATATCTCTAAGCAGACCCAGTGCTTGCACCTTTATCATTAATACAGGAAAAAGAAAGAGTGTTCTACTACCCACCTGCGCTCCTTCACCTCTGTCAGGATGGGGCCAGCTAAGGCAAGGGGAAGCTAACACACTGCTGCAGCGTGCAGGCAGATACAGCCATCCTGCTACAACATACCAAAACCAGGCTCCATCAAGCACAGTGGAAATTTAACTTCTGTGAGATCTGGCAGATCAAAGAGCTGTGGGCAGTTTTGACATCTCCCTAGCATTTAAATCTCTCATCAGGCAGGTGACTTCACTCTTTACTCCAAATAAACACCTGACACTCGCTCACAGTAAGGAGCTTTTTCCTACTCATCTCTGCCACCRTTACCAACATCAAAAAGACAAAGAAACCTCCTCCCCATTCCCACCTCTGGCAACCAGCGCAGTGGTGGTAASTGACCCACCTCCCATTAGAGTTAATGGCTGTGAAGAGGACCAAGGCCCTAAGATCCAGTGCAAGTTCAGATGATTCAAAGCACCCCGAGGGAAACAAGTAATGCTGCACAAGGACAGGATGATGGATGGGCCAGGTCACCTCTGAAGGGCAGAACATGTCTTGCTCTCCTATCTTCTCAAAGGCAATCAGATCCTCTTATGCTTTGCCTCATATTTATGAAGAGCATGTGAGTTATTGTGTGGCCATCAGCCTGTGCCCACTGCTTTTTGGAGAGGTTCCACAGCAGAAACCCTGAGCTCACACGCGTGGGCTGCTAGACACAAGTCCCCAGCAGAAGCTGCCCAGCTCCGTGTRGCTGCTCGTGGCCGGGATGGGTGGCCATGTACTCTGCTGCGAGGGGACAAATGGCAGGCAAACAACTATCACTGCCAGTTTGATTAAATTACAGTTGCTTTAGAAGGCTTAAGCAAATTACCCAAACGAGCAGAGCAATCAAACTATCAAACACAAGACATCATTAGTCCTCCTTCAGCTCAGGAGGGAAGAGGCTCTGTGGTTAGTGTTAGGAGAAATGTGCTCAGCTACTAGAGAGAACTCAGATAGACCCAGTTCCCTTAGGGAAACGCAGGTCTAATTCTTAATGCTCCTTTTCAGTCAGTCTGGAGTTAAGTTCTRTAAGCACTTCACAACCTTTGTCTGAATCCCACCACCTATGTGCTATTTTCCCAGAAGAGGAAAAAACAGCTGCTGTTCCAAGGCCTCCAAAACCCCATGCAATATGTGACACCAGGGTAGGTAAGGCTGCAAAGCACGCGGGGAGCTCTCCTGACTCTTGGTGACATTACAATAAATCTGCAAAAACACTACAACATTTCTGCTATTCTTCAGTACAGTGCTTGTACTTGTAACAGTACTTGTGCTTTCCTTTAGTTGCTTCCATCTCTATGTTACTGAAGACTGAGACCAAGGAGAAAAATAAAGTACAGAAAGGGGAGAAAAATAACTCTGTCAAAATACAATTCCCCATGCCAGAACTACCCATTAGCAAGCTGCTCACTGAAAGCCAGTTCAAAGCCCTGTTTAAGGGGAAAAAGGCCAGTAAGGACCTTGTTCAACTCTTCCTCAGCCTTTGGGGACTGCTGCCTTCCTCTGGGGTGACTGTCCTCTCTGTAAAGGAAACCCCACCACATCCATTGAGGGCATCTTAAATAGACTTGTTCCTCCAACTTTAAGTAGAAGCCGTGAAGCTCCAACTTTTTGCTTTGAGATCTCCAGATGAAAGGGAATATTYAAGTGCCAAACACCACAGATTTCGAGTGGTCTCCAATATCCTGAAAATATGTTATTTTTAGTATGCGGTTGGCAGAGAAAGGAAATGTTAAATCTTGGACCGACATGAAATCCGACTGAAAATTAGCAGCTAGAAACATCCTCTTTGATTATTTATTCAACTCTGCCATATCCGAATAGCCCCAGGGGAACAGCCGTGATGACAGTCACCAGGAAAATACCTGATGACAGCCGGACACTGCCCGGCATYGGTCCTGCTTGCCACATGAAAGCCCCTCTGAGTGCCTTTCCTTGTGGCTTTCTGGCACAACGAGGCTGCTTGGTAGAAAAAGGTCCCGTGTTTAGTGGCAGCTCCTCCATTTAAACACTTGTGGAAGGGCAGGAGGAGACAGCCCTGACAATCCCCTTTCAGCTCCAGTGGTGGTGATGGGCTGGCCCAGTTCCTGGTGTGTCCAGATGCCAGTTGATATCAAATCACAACTCATGCCCCTTGAATGCAGTGCAAACAAAGCCTAGAAAGGGCCATTCCATCAGGACACAGCCCATGTCTTACCTCATGTATGCAACGCCAACCAGAACCCAGTTGCGAGCACCAGTGCTCCCTCACTGCGCAGCTCTGACCCTGCTCCCTGCTGCGTCCTGGTGCCGCGGGACGGCCTCGCTCCTGCACCCCCCAGGTCCCAGCTGGTCACAGTGTCGCGCTGTGGCTGCTCTGCACCGCTCCCCTGAACACAGGGGCTGAGGCCTGGCCGCGACCCAGGACTMGGCTGTCTCTGGAGCAGGGAGTCATGGAGCAGGAGAGCACCCGCAGCCCTGCCATGCAGCCAGCCTAGGCGTTTGCTCCCAACGTGCAGAATAGACAATAACATCCTTTTAAAGAGTTGTTTTCTTAACGGTAACCAGTGCAAAGCTACCAGGAAGCTTTTCCCCCAGAAAGTGCTGAGGCTCGGCCGCCATCTCCCCTCCATGACAGGATCAGCCGTGCTCGAACCAGCACCCTGCTTCAGGCAGCAGAGCTTGGCCTTCTCACTCGGATTTTGGTGGCCTTACTAAAGCAGAGATGAAGACGTGGCTCCAGCGAGCCTAGATCTGCCAYCAGCCTCCACTGCCCCACACAGCAGCACCGAAACCCTGATCCTCGTCCCCCCAGCACCTGCCTTGACCCTAGAGTGTCCTCRCGGGTCTCAAAGGGCGCATGTGTCCAGGAGGGCACCTCCGGCCATGGAGGACACAGAAGCCACCACGCGGCTTTCSACCCAAGGCAGGACATGGGCAGCTATAAAACGGGTGGCCAGCCTGCAGTGCCACTAGCTAATAAGGTCACTRCAAACCCCATCAGCTCCTTCAGGTCAGGAGGAATGACAAGCAGGACATGCCACAGAAGGCTGCACAGAGYCTTCACAGATGGACAGGCAATCTCAATTAAACTGTCCTCCCCTCCCCTTCTCCTCTGAATTACTGCTCTAAAACCCCTTAATTATCTAAACTCAATTAGTCTTAGAATATTTGAAGCTTCCTGTTCAGACTAATTTCTCTTTCTTTCCTCATTTGGAGTGTTTGACTTGCATTAAAGAACACTTACTGCCTGTGGTAAGGAGAACTTTGCAAAGGCAGGTCAGGACTTAGAAGGATAGAGGGGACATTGCGAGTGCCTCAAACATCCAACACTTTCACACACCCAGTCTCTGCTTATATCCATCCAGACAAAATTTCTGAGTGTCTGACACATGCTTTTTTTTTTTTTTTTTTAAATACCTTAAGCCAAACATTTTCATTGCTACTAGCAACTATCACCCATTGCAGCTATTCTCACTCCTAAAGATTTCCATATGCACTTTCCAAAACGATTGGCAAAGGAGTTATTTTCTATTACTGCTATTATTATTCCTGGGAACAAAAACYATGGTGTTAATTTCCACAAAAAGGAACACCAGTGACAGAGCAGACAGTAAGACAAGACAATTRGAGGAAGCAGCCAGGATTCCCTCTTTCAATGATGTGGCTTCTTTTGCAGACTCAACTTGAACGTTTTCACTCAAAGGGCTACAAAACAACACTGATTTTTGAAGCCTCCTACCTGATTAGCCTCTGCAATTATGAAAATGCTGAAGTATCTCTATTTCCTTCACTTTCTATTACATTCTTGTTAAAAAACCTCAATTATAAGGCTTCATGCTTTTCCTGACGTCTGCGTCTGACTTCCAAACTGATACAGAGTTTTTGGAGAAGTGGATCTCCATAGATAAAGGCTCCCACTAATGGAATTGTTGCTACAGCCACAACTCTGGGATTGCCTTTGCAGGGGCAAGGATCATTTCTGTCCCTCCAGACAAAGTTGAGAGAAACATCTTTTCCAGATTCAAAAACCACATACTCATAGACCCTTCAACTTCACTGTCTTGACTTGATCACATCTTTAGCTACACCTGCACTGAACACCGTAAATTGACCATTATCTGCTTTAGGTTAATTTAAAGCCTTTTCTAAATAGCTTAAGCTATTAAAATGATTCACTTGCTTAACAGGTTGTACTAAACTAATATCACATCTTAAAGCAGTTTGCTGATGGCTCATGCAGACAAACTCTCAGGATAGGAAGCTGAAGCACAGAGAGATTAAATAAATTGCCCGAGATTAAGTATGAAATCTTTGGACAAGCCAGAACTGGACCTAGGCTGAGTCCCGATTCAGCACAAATCACAGAGCTGTCTGCATTAGTGTTCTTATTACTTACATGACGGTTGCTGCTTCCCAGAGCTCTGCGGGGGAGCCAGACATCTCCTCCGAGGTGCAGCTGCAGGTTTTGCACTTTTCCTGTTTAAGARGAAACTTCTCTTTCCAGCATCCTCTGCAAATATATGTCTGTTCTGGTCTAGCACTGGCTGGAAAACAAGAATGCCATTTTACAAAGATTTTTGAGGTTTTGGTATTTAGTTTTATGCTTGTAGTGGGATAAAAACCTCAAGTTGAAAAATGGGACAGGAGAAAAAAAGAATATCACAAACGCCAAAGACAGAAATCAGGCAAAACTCAAKGCAGAGACCTGAATCTCTCACACATGCATAAGTGCCCTTACCGGGAATACCACTCATCTCCTGTGCTATCAGATCCTCATTTCCTGTCCTCTTTTTCCTCCAGAAGTTTTATCTCAAAATGAGGAAAGTTGCCAAGAGACCAGCTTCTTTTAAACTAATAAATTTCCTTTGAAAGTTCTGCTATTAGCAAGGCAAGAGMAAAAAAGTAGGAAAGAATATGCAACTCTTTCTTCATTATTACCTATGCTACTCAGTTCCTATTGGAGTAAAATTTCCTTTAGGTATGTAGCTCAKATGAGGCCTGGGTCTCAAAGATGCAGGTTATGGTATAGAGATTACAGTCTGCAGCTCACACTGGACTTGAGGCACGCTATTATAGAACGGCCCATTTATATTTTCAGGTACCTTCCTTTCTTTCCTTGCAGGTGTTGATACATAGAGAAACGGTTAAGCTTTTAAAGTTCTATAATATGTAGGCTGCAATGTAAAATGCACCCTTCATATAAACACGGCAATAGCATGACTTTCAGGGAAACATCAATTCACTGTTGTGCCTGGTTCACATTTCAAGAGGAATTTTTCAACAGACCTTGGAAGTGTGTAACTGGTTCATAGCACAAGGATGTCCTCACCTTCAAATACGCCTTTTGAGTTTCCATTGCTGCTGCTGAAAATGCCAGCTTATCATTTTATCACAGTAATTTCTTAGTGTTGAATGTGCAGAAAGTTAATACCTGGCTATACAGGTTCGAGAAACATTGACATTAACTAAAATGCTGTTATTCACACAAATGATAACAACCTCTGAAGAGTGATGATTTTAGCACCCAGAGATGGAAAGGTCTTTTAGCTTCTACTTGGATACATGTCTACTTCTTTTCCATGAATAAAGCCTTCTTGAAAAGACTAAAGTGAAACCAAAATTATTTAAAAACTAAGTTATTCTAATAGCTTGTAAAGACACATGAGAATCATTATATTATTTATACACATGAGAGTACTGGACTAGACCAGGATTAGGTGATTTACCCAAGATCAAACAGTGAGTCAGTGACAGTCTTTTGCTGTCCAGTGAAAACACAGATGTACAATAAGCTGAAAAGAATTCATTTTTTCCCCTATCAAAAGGATAAAGGAGAAAGTGTCCTTTTTATTATCTGAGCTAGTGGTTCCAATAARTGCTGATAGAACTGAACTTGGCAAGCAGGAAATTAGCTGCACTAGTCACATATGCAAAGCATTTGCTAAAAGCAGAAAACTTGAGTTACTCAATGAACAACAGTTTCACTTGCTAAAGTCACAGRTCCATCTAAAACAGTGGCCACTTACTTGCTGTTTTCTGGAGAAGTTTAAAGGACACAACCGACCCGGTGTCCAAGGCACAACACAATCAGTTGGGCTGTTGTGCAACACCGAGTGCTGCCTCATGCCTGAGTTAAATAGCACCAACCAAGTTACTTGGTTTCAGTCAAAACTAACTTAGACGCTGGGATTTTGCATTGCTCCTGGATCAGATTTTAGCGGGCTGATAGGATCAACACGAAGAAGGAACAATTCAGTTGAAGGCTCCTCACTCCTCAGAACACACTGAAGTGGGCCATATCCTGCCATAAATATTTGCACAAAAATCCTGCTGACCTCAGTGGTGGTTCTCAGTACAAAATGATGGCAGGATGTGGTCAGAGGGATCCTTCTAATAATAGGTTTTCCATTGAGATCAATGGACATTGGGCCTCATTCCTTTGCCAAAGCTGGGTTCTCAGCTCTAAAGAGAGACATTGTTTTCCTGCAGCAGGGAGCATACAACTGCCAAATTTACTTCTGGCAAACACGGGGTTTTATTTTTAACACTGGAAAACACCAAAAGTGTCTGATATTAATTAGGAGAGTGTCTTCCTTCTATATATCTCAAAAAAAATCTTCTAATGCTGCCGTTGGAAAGAAACACAGAACACATGAATATATCCACATTTGAAGTTGGATATAAAATAAGYCCTTTCCTGTTACCTGAACTTTACTTTTGAAGGTGCCTGCTTTCTACCAGAGGAATTATCAGGTGCTCAGCCCTTCTGAAAAGTCACCTCAGTTAACTGCAAGTGCTGAAGACCCCAACCACCACATAAGCTCCTCACAGGTGCCTTGCACGGTGTGTGGGCAGCACCTTCATGCCAYTCATCCCCAGCCAGTCCCTCCCTGGGTATTCATGGCAGCTTTGATGCCTGCATGTAGAAATTCCTGTCTCTAGGATGCTAAGGATGACTAAATGAGTTTTAAGTGCTTTACTCTTGTTCTCAGCTCAACTTTAACTGTGTTTTAATCTCGTGATGCTGCTGTAAAGATAAGAAACGTCTTGCTGGCGAAATAAGCACTTCACAGGTTAACAGCAGGACTTTCGAAAGAGGAAATAGGTTTGTTTTCTGCCTTATTTTCTGGAAAACGTTAAAACAATAAAACGAATGAGAAGCAGCGGAGTACAAGTTGTAAAGGAGCTAATTTCCTGCTCCCAGCGGCTCTGATAAATCTCAACGTGGGATGACAGGGGCTGCGGAGCGAGCGGGGAGGGGCCGCGCTCTTCCTGGAAAGCCAGACAGCAGAGGATTGATCCGAGACATCTTCATGGCCAGAGCAGCCGGGCTGGCTAATCGTCAGCAAACAGAGGCTGGACCCTACAGGAAACGGAGAGCGAGGAAAGCAGCTGAATCAAAGCGGCAGCTTCCAAGTGTACAAACGAACCAAATAATAAAAACACCACCCTCCTCGCGCACAAGCCTTCCTGGAGACCCACACATGCCAACGGAAGTGCCAGTGCCCTGACTAACAAAAGAATCCTGAAGCGCTGTGGGCGCCCGTGCCAGCGGTGGCGGAGCCGGCACCCAGCTACAAGTGGGTGGCTGCCTGACACGGCGGCTGCCGGATGGAGCGGCCAGCTCAGCATGAGTCACGGGGCAAAGGATTCCTCCAGTCTGGGACGAATTGGTACAATGCGAGGCTGCTTTTTTCTTCCTTAATTCCTGACTTTGCGAGGCGGCCGCTTCCTTCCTGGGGCGCCCCGTGGGCGGGCGGATGACTACGTGCTGGTGGCACCGGCTGCGCGAGGGAGGACGTGCGGCCACGTTCCCGGGATCGGAGGTCTCCCCGGGAGCCCCGCAGCCCCACAGCACAGCCCCATCCCTGCCCTCGCGAAGGGACGAGCGAAGCCAACAGCAGATTCCAGCCTTTGGGAATTTTTCCCTGGAAGCACAAAGCTCCGCATGTCCCTTGCCACAAGCCCGGACGCAGAGCAGGGGGAACARCTGCTTTCACCCCGGCAAAAGGCTACAGGTGCTCCCAAATTTGGTGTGCAGATAAAGCCGGCTTTGGCTTTAGCAGTTTCTCTTGCCACGGAACGGAGAAGGGAAACGCTGGTCTGAGCCTGCTGCGCTATCTTCCTTCTAATACACTCAGGAACTGCTTGAATTAAGTAGGGCTTAGTAGGGAACCATTTGAGCCAAATTTCTCCTGATGCTTATCCAGGCTTTGGTATCTACACAGCCCACACCACCAATTTGGCATGGAAAGGTTCATCCAGCAACAACCATCATCCTTATACGCTTTGAAACACAAAGCACAGATCCCACTACCCAAATGTGAGACCAGCAGTGGAAACTGCTAAATCCAGAGACGCACATTTGAGCTCTATTCCCAGCTATTATCTCTTGACACATTCTCGCAAGATACATTTTCATTTGTGTTTTTCATATCGTATCTCTCCCAAATGCATTAGAGCAAGCGAGTGAAAACACAGCCAAGGGAAAAGTGATCTCTAATCAGATATAACCTGATCCAATATACTGACATCAGCTAGAGTCTTTGCATGTGTTTTCAGTGGACTCAATATCTGCTCCATCGCCAAATGGCAGGTTGTGCTGAGAAGCAACTGCATCAAAAAGTAGTTTCTCATCTCCTTTGTACAAGGGCACAGAACTGCTGCTCCCCAAATACTTTTTTCCCCTTTTTTTTTTTTTTTTAATTGATCCTTCTTATAGTTTCCAGACTGGCAATGCATAACATGATCTTACTATTCTCCAGTAAGACTCCACTTTTACATCATGGAAACAAATGGCTATCTCCTTTTCCCTTTAGCTTCTCCAGTGATCCGCAAATCAACCCTGTCTTGTGTTCACTCATATTCTTTTCTTTTGTTCCTGTTTTTATTTTCCTTTCCTTATTGTGTTGTGCACATTTAAATTTCTACTAACTGAAAAGAGACCAAATCTATTTTTTCCTCCAGTTTTGCCCGCTCTAGTACTGCCCACTCTGTTTCCTCCATCTCCTACCTCTTCATTTCTAGGATCCCTGGGAACTGCTTGCAAGATCTGGAGTTCTCCTCCTCCAGGCTCACTGGAGACACTGTTGAATCTATTCCTGCTTCCTTCCTCCACTGAAATGGCTCTTGACAGGTTCAGACGGCATGTGCCAAAGCTTCAACCCAGCACTCTCATCTGTGCGTGGTCAGCCAACTTCAGCACTTCTAATCCAGCTCTTCTGGAAGTCTTCTCATCCCCTGGTTAGGAGAGTTCCTTCCTCTAAGGGTTCCCCTCATCTCCCTCCAAGGACTCTGCTCTAGGCAGGATCAGCTGTTGGTCTTCCAGGAGCTTTGCAGGTCCCTTCTCCTCTCTGCAGGCAGGGGATGCAGCGGAGAAATCTCACTCACAGCCACAAAAAGACTCAGCATCTCCATGCACGGAGACATCCTGCTCCACGACAGCCCTTTTCCCCTCTTTGTTCAAAATGAATATATAAAGGAAAGCACTAGAAAGGCATTACTTCAGGACAGCTTCAAGTTCCCTCAGATACAATCAAACAGCACCAGCAAGTTASAATTTGTCTTCAAAGGAATGGGAACAGGATGTTTAAAGGAGACAGCATATCACCAACTTGGAACCAGCTACGAACGTGCCCAGTGTTCAATCTGCAGCAGTTGAGATTCTACCTCTATAATTTTATAACTGAAATACTAATAGATGTAGTTTATGATGGTGACATAGGTGGACCCCATACAAATCATCTACCAAGCACTGTTACTGTAAATTACCAGCCTCAATAGAAATAAGCTGTCCCTGGCATCCAAGGGTGGCAGCAGGGGCCATTAMTGCCTGTCTCTACCCTCACTCTCGCCTTACTCCATCCCCTTAAGGAAACAGCTGACAAGTCACCCTGCTCTTTGTACTCGGGTTTATCATGACAATCAAGCMCTGCGACAGCAGCAAGTTAATATATTTACTTTGGGAAAGGCTGAAGGAACAAGGTCTGCTTATAGACTCCCACACGTGGTCAGGATCCTGCTCGTCTAATGAACTGTGACTACTGCTGAGCTTCCTGGTCTGGCCTCGTCACCCCTGTGCTGCTACGGCCCCCAGATCGATTCCATGGGGGTCGGCTGTGGGCAGGGAAACGTTCTTGGCAACTTGCTCTGGGTTAGCAGAAAAATAACTTGCAAATGAGTTGCTTTAATCCCAGAGAAGTGCGTCTCCAGTGCCTACAGTCTTTAATGGCTCTATTGTACTATGTTAACAGGTGTTTTGTTTCCACTTAGTAGCTTTGATTTTGTGGACAGTGGAATATGCTGTATCTTTTTGCAGCAACAATCTACTGTTATTTCCACCTACATTATTGCTTCTTCTGCCTAAATTATAAAAACATACTGATTGACTAAGATGCCATCAGTCACTTATCTATGAGAAAATCCTGATCTGGTAGGTTAAATGTGACCAACTAATCAAAGCAAATAGTTTTCTTTCATCTGTATTTCCATTGCATCCAAAAATGCACCAATTTTGACCTGTCTCCAGAGATAAGTCCTCATATAACAATATCACATAAACAATCTCAGCCTGTGTCTGCAACAGTATAGTACTCATATCCATGGAAGTATCACTTAATTTTATCTCTACAGCCTAAAAATATTCAGTCTTTGTGAAGATGGAAAAAAAAAAAAAGTAAAAAAGTTTTGATCTGGGCTCATGTGACATTTCCAAATTTCAGAGAAGAGTAGAAATAGAGTATTGGCATTTACAACAAAACCACAGGGCGGTGGTGGTTCCATATTCCCCTCCTCTGGCTACTCGCTCCCACTGGCCTTCAACAGACCACCACTTCCAACCTTAATCTTGCTTAAATTGGCTTACCAATTTGTTCCTCCTATCATGTGACAAGGTTTTGAAGCTCACGTGTAAGGACATTTGCTGCTGGTATGAAAAGAAAAGGGAAAAAAAGAAACATTTTAAGCAAGTAGAACATGAGGTTCTAATTGTCTGAAAAACAGAAACATCTGTTGGAGTCATGAGCAGTTGATTAGTGGAGTTCATTTCTAGGGTACGGTTTTTGGTAGATCAGCTCTTCTATCTCAGGATATATTTGCAGTCACTGGAAGCATTACAAAGAGTTACAAAAAATAGGCAGGAGAGATAGGAACAATTTGTCAGGGTGCTGGTATCCCTAAAAGCTGACAATAATGCTGTGGTCTGCTGAACTTAYTCACTGCTTTACATGATAGCAGCATGTGAAATTAATAGCTGTATTTAAACCTTGCTGTTATCCACAACAGCTAAACATCTGCCAGATTCGCAGTTAAAAACCTATACTACTTTTGCAGCTTATAACTAGAGACTGTAAAAATTCTTTCTAAAGATAAAACAGGATGTACAAGATGTCAGACGGAACACATTTCTTACACACAAAATACTCAAAGTAAGGTTCAACCTGCCAGTCGAGAGAATCACAAAAAAAAACATTCCTTGCTTCTTTAACATGCTGCTTGGATTTTAACCCAAAGCTTTTTCTGCTCATTACACTAACACAAGGATTAACACCTTGGAACATTTGTGCAAAAAGCAGAGGTTATTCAGAAATGCTAATTCAGCCCATGTGCACTGCATAGTTTTCAGTGGCATTAAGGGAATGCCCGTGTTGTATATATTATTTCCATTAAAGCTACTATTACAGAATTATGTTCACACCAGCACATGCCCTGGCATCTGGGACTATTAGGAGCCACCTTGGGGATGTCTTTAAAGTTAAGCCTTTCTTGCATAAGCTTGAAAATCTAGTCCAAGGTTGGCTAGGAATCTTAGACCTCGTTCTTAAACCAACAGGCTGACCTAACCTCAGAGCCTCCCGGTGCTCCGTCTGAATCCACCCATCGCCTCATGCTGATTCCTCCTATGTAAGTAAATAAATAAACCCTAGAACTTGGTAGCAAACAATTTCATTCCTGACTTTATCACTTTATCAACTGCTTTTTTAATAACAGAAATATAAAAAATAATTTGCAACATCAATGGTTTTTTTTTGTTTGGGTACATGGTTTGATTCATCATACTGTGCTACACAAGCMCCATTTGGGGAGGATTGTTTCATTACACAGAAACTGAAAGGCAGGCACCTCTCCTATCACAAAGGAGAAACTTTKAACGTGTTACAGTTACCTAAGAAAATGGCAGTTACTGAGGGATTTCCAGTCTGTTGAGCTGCTCCGAGTCTTCCTTAAGCAGAGGAACTTCTTCACACTTTTAAAAATCAAAACTGGATTTCCCTGTGGAATGTCACCAGGTCCCTTTTTCCATCCTTCAGAAGATACTCTTCACTCAGTTGCTGAACTCCTTTCCATAGCTTCCCATTCCACATCAAGCCTCCTCTTTGAAAATGCCTTCCACTAAAGACTATTGGCCTGTTTTCTCTTCTTTAAGCTCACAGACAGATGGGGAAATCACTGCTCTGTAGCTACTAGTGAAAGGGGAGATGACAATTGGCTCTAAACAGCAGATCTGATCATGCTTCCATAACTGGACATTTAATGGCCCGCCTGAATCTCTGTGACACAATGTGTGGCAGCCCCCGCATCATGAGCAAAATCCAAGCATCACCAGAAAGCATGTGAGCCTCTTTCCAGTGTGCCTTCCTGAGAAGGAAGGGTCCAACCGTCTGATCCACAGCCCCTCTGGTGACCTTGAGGTGTGCTCTGCATCTCACACACATCCTTCCCTGTAACCTCACCTGTAGCTCTGTTCACTGTTTCATCCTGGTGAAGCACATGAGAGAGAACATGCAAAAAGCAGAGGGACATCGGCTCCATGCATTTGTGAAAACCTGCTCTTAAAAAGCTAAAAATAAACTTTGTACAGAATACCCCATCTCAGCTTCCTTACAGCTCCAGCAGATTCTCGCTGCTGCATTAAGCCCTCCATGATGGTGCAGGATCCTGGCAGGTTCAAAGACATTCTACTGAACCAAACAGTTCTTTCATGCCAGCTTAGGCCCCATGAATTACACCAGGCCTTGGCCTAAAACAGACCTTTATGGTCAATATAAACTCATTTTGTCTCCCTTCTCATTGTGGTCTGAAACTTTCTACAAGACTTTTCCCCCTTTTGTCTCTTCCATAAGTCCTTTCATAAGGCTACAGACGCACTGTGTCCTTACAAACTAAACCAAGTTCAATGGACGAAAATTTTTTGGAACAAAAATAAATTAAAACCAAAACTAAAAAAAATCCTCAAAACTTCTATGCCCAAAAAGCTGATTGTTGACATAACGAAGTGAGACCCTTAGCAGGGGTTACTGGTTCAGGCAGAGAGCTACTTTGCACAAACACTTAAGGTCTGTAAGCTGCCTTGAAGAGCAAGTAGACAAAACCAAAGTCTGGCCACGAAAGAGCAAGTTCTCGTGCCCCAGGTCACTCCTGGAGAGCTTTGATATCTTGATTCCCTTGTGAACTTTCCTAGATAGCTACAACCTTTTGTCCAAAACTACATGCACTTCTGTGAATTGCCATTAAGATTTAACGATAGTTTGATGCTGCAAAGACATACAAAAATGTCATTGCATCACCTTCCTAATATCACAAAGTTAACTCAAATTTACATCAAGGACAGGACCCAAGATCCCCAAATTATTGCTGCTGCTACAAGAAAGAAGAAATAAGGCCTAGGAAGAAACAAGGCCTTGGATTAAAGATCTTTGGTGAGCCACAACATGACCAGAAACTTAGGGAACTCAGATGTTAGATTTCTCTGTGCCGTGATTTATGAGTAATCTAAACCTCTACACGATCCCATCTCCAGCCACCGAACTGTGATACAGCTCTGTTCACCTTTGCATCACAGATGGAAGAGGATGCACTTAATCAGTGGGCGAAGACACTGAAGTGGGAGGGAAACCACTGCCCCTTCTTCACACGATCCGCTGTGCACATTCACTGCCTTTCAAACAGCAAAATTCACACTACTAACACAGAGCCATTGCTAACACTGTTACAGAAATCCTGCGCAAGCCCAGGATGAATAGTAGGTTTGAGGATTTAATTTGAGTAGGCACAGAAARGGTTCCATCTTCCCCCGAGACATCATGGAAGCAGCTCCCATAGAGCAAGAGCCACTAAATAGCAATGAAGTGAAAGGGGTTATGTTCCTTGCTGCGCAGGAGCAGCTCCCAGGAGCCCAAGGCACAGAGAGCCCCGCTTGGGTATTTTGTCTCCGTTAGGACTGAGTCAGCAGTGCCCTGCTGAGAGGCCTGGAGAACGTGGGGTGCGGCAGCTCTTGAGCACACAGCCTACACAGCAGGTTTCCTCTGGGATGGGCAGGGACATGAGCAATGGCAGGAGGCTCCTGTGCCACCAAGACTGGCTCCAGCCTCTGCCAGAGCCGGGTGACTCACAAAAATAGAGGGGGAGGGGAAAAAAAGGGCAAGATTTGGCAATCCAGACAGTCTTGCACAGTAGAAGGTTTTGTTCTCCACAGGAGAGCCCAAGCCCGCGTGACACGTGGTCAAGTTCTTCAGTAAAGCACTGCAATCCATGTCACTCTGCTCATCTTCTCAGGATCAAGGGACCGCATTGCCCAACTCGCAGAGCTCAGAGCCATGACAGGCCCTGCAGCGTCCACGGAAGAGCAATGCAGATGGAACTGAGAGACTCCCACTTGTCCCCTCTCCAGGAGCTAGACCTGCCTGGCCCCACAGGCTGCCAGTATCCACCTGGGAGGGGACGCCACTCCCAGCCGGCCCGGAGAAGCCAGCACTGTGATTCATGAGCGGAACCACTTCCCTTGGGAGAGCCGGAATGGCTCCCATTTCCTGCTCTCTACCCTACCCAGTTTTTAAGGTTGCCCTGCTCACCGCAGGGATCAAGGAGCTTGTGCAACAGCTGCTGAACTGCTGCACTTGATGCCCTGGCACAGCGAGGTGAATGAGCACCGACGGCTGGTTAGTACCTCTAAGAGCTGGGCTGCAAATCGCAGTGGGGACAACTGAAGTTGAGACAACAGCAAGYTGCACCCACTTGTGCTCAGAGCACTCGAAAATACCATTTTCTTTTCAGTAAACTCAATGAGTATCAACCTCTGCTGCTCTTAGGGCCCATGAAAAAGCCCACATCCCCAATGTCCTTTGTAGTTACTAGGGTACCAATAATCGACTGAAAACATTTTGCAGAAACTGGCTGTGAATACAGAGGGACATTCTCCTTTCACGAGGCGTATTAAGCACCCTGACACTGTTTCAGCACTTCACTTTCTGCTGTGCAAATGGCACAAACTGTACAACCTGGAGAACTCGGTTCTTATGTCTGGAGCTGATATATTCTGCTGCCCTTCCCTGTCCTAGCAAATCCTGAAGCCACAACATTTTAAATGGGCCTAATAATACATAGTGATGAGATTTTGGTTGCTGAAATCAAGCGTCCCTACTGAGGCCTTTTTTAGAGGTGTATGACATGTATGTGGTCTAATTCCCACAACCTGCTGAGCACCCTGACCCACAGCCACAACGACCTGGTGTGCAGAAGGGCACACTTGGCCGAGTATCCCCTTTTCAAAGGGTGACACGACACCCGCTCACCGTTTCAGATCAGCGGGACCAACCACGGGATTGGAGTAGCAGCAGGAGACAGTGCTCAGCAAGCATTGTCTGAAAAGCAACCACCTCTACGGTATTCAGTGTAGGATATTCATAAAAAAGATACTAAAAGAATAAAAAATAAGTAAAAACCAAAAACACATATACAGAGGATTACAGAAAAATTCTGTTCATGCTAAAAAGGGCCCCAGAAGGTCATCTAGTCCAGTCTCCTGCTCAAAACAGGGTCAGCTGTCAGGTTAGACTAGGCTACAAAGGGTTTATCTACTTCATTTGCCTTTTGGGATAACTATTACCAGGAGTGTTTAAAAAAAAAATATATATATATATATAGTATATATAAAAAGGTGTATATATATATGTGTATACATAAAAAAGTATATATATGTATTAAAACAAAAGGATCTTGACTTAATGAAATGAATTAAAATGAATTAAAAGAAATTAAAATGAATTAAAAGAAATTGCAACTACTTTGAAAATATCAGCCAACACTATCCATGTGTTCCCAGAAGTCAATTAACAATAAATGTTTTCCCAGTACTAACTCCTGCTCTGATATTGTACATAATGTGTTAAAACAAATCAACTGAAGTGTGAGGGTTGATTCCGGATTGTATAAATTTCAGTTTCACAAGTGGCAATGAGACTGACAGCCTGGAATATATGGGCAGGTTCTGTTTACGTCCAAGCACTGATCAAATATACTAATGCTAAAATGTTAGTTTTATATAAACTACATACAAAGMCCATCCCTAGAAGTAATAAGCTATCAATTAAAGATTCCTTAGATTTTTTAGTGCCATTTCCTGATAAAAATCCCATTTATAAGSACAGATTACAAGTTAAATATGCATGGTTTTACCAACATTAGCTCGCTAAARCCATTTGTTCTAAAGTCTGCTTTATCCTGTGTTATCAGAACTGGAGCCAAATTCCTCCTRTGGTGAAAGGGCAAATTCAGATACCTTTAGTCACCTTGTTCCACAGCAAGTCTCACTGAATCAATTGGAGATTGATGAATAGGGAAAGAACAAAGAGCTGGGACTGTACACAGGGCTAAAGGGAGGGTGGGTTACTGTTAAGACATGGATCCTCAGAGCATCTGCACCACTGAAAGCACCCCAGGATTTCTAAATTTCACAGTCACAGTACTCAAACCTATTACTGTTTTAACAGTGTGGTTAAAGTAGCAAAAACTCCCAGAGTAAGGGGCCTTACATGGCCTGGAACATGCTTCCACACTGCTACTTAATTCACATACGGGAAGGGAAATAACTCCTAAGTATTATTATAATTATGCTAAAATTACGTTATCTGAAGGAAAAAAAAGGAGSAGAAACACCCCACACAACATCTTAATACTACTGAAAGTGATAGATTTACTTTGCTACAAATTTGCATATGAAAAAGCACTAGCGGAGTCCCCTTCAGAGCTGCTGTATTTTGGACTAAGGAAAACAACACAGCTACAAGTCAAGAATGGCATCGCCAAGAATGGATAGGGGGTGTTAATTCAGATTGCCTGCATTTAAATGTTTTGTGTATAGAAAAATTCTCTAAAATTAAATATAAATACATGCTTAAATTTCTATAAAATTTCTAGAACTTGGTAGTTTAGTCTGCCTGAATTACAGAAGACAGGTAATGCTGCTATGCAGTAAAGGTGCTTTTCACCTTAAATTTACACCGTGGGAACATTACTCAGCTTTGACTGCTCCACACCTTGATTGGCAAAGGCAGAAGCAACCACTTCCATCAGGATTTTGTGAAACAGCACTCTGCTATATTTAGTGCCCCAAACCTACGGCCATAAATCTTTGGTTTTCCCAAATTATCAAATTCCACAGCCACTAGTCAGACAGGACATCCCCAGCCTCATCTAACCAGGGCTGTTAACAATCACCTTCTTCCTTATTGTCCCAGGAACATTTCTCTCTAATCACCCTCTTCCTTCTTGTCCAATCCCTGTTTCTCTCTAAATACCTCATGTTAGCACCATTCAAACATGCAACATGACTTTTGATATGGTTTACGTGAAGGGCATACTTCAAGTACCAGCAGCTATAAAAACAATCCCAGTAAATATAATATACGCCGGATCTCACAGAACAATGTGCATTAAGTGAGGGCCTGGCATTCTCATTGCTTTTATCCTAACCCCACCTAGCTGATCCACAGGCACGAACCCAGCACTGGTACAAAAGCCTGTACAAATAGAAATGCGAGCTAGAAAACACCTTATGATCTCAGAAAAAGATGAGGATGCTCTGGCAGACCCACGAGAAGAGCYGTGTTTCATCTTTGGCTCTGGAAGCCACTTTTGTAATAACAGTTGTTTGTGCTGCTGACTTCCTTTCACACCTGTGACCCTGCTTGTCACRGCCTCCTGCCTGCTGGAAACTTGGCAGGAGACAAGAGAAGAGATATTAGGGAACCAATGCTACATCCTGAGAGAGGCCATAAAGTCCAAAGGTTGAACAGAATTGCCAGGAGCAGCCTGATAAACGAAGGAAGTACGTGGCTCCGACAAGACATGCCGCTGTGCTCGAGTACATTATGTTCAGGCCCCGAGAGCTGCACCCCAACGTCTCGCACGCAATACGGGCGGCGCTACCCGGGCGCCTCCTTTACCAGCCTTTCCCAAATAACCCCCTTGGAAAAGAATTATTTTAATGTTTGAAATCATTCTGCCACTGTTCTCTGTGCTGCAAGTGCCTGAATTTCACAGATCTTAAAACCCCCACTCATYATTATTTGTTCAAATTACGCTAAGAGGGCTTGTTAATTTAATTAAAAGAAAAAAAAAATCCAGAGTCAAATCCCTTCTGAATTAACATATTCAAGTCTTTCTAAAATCTGGCTCCTGTAAAGGATTTGTCCTTAAAAATCTATCAGACTGTAACTAAGCCTGAAACTTGGCATRAGAATAAATAAATCAATAGCCAGATCCTTCAAAAGCACTCAAACCATTAAAAATAGCTAGTAAAATATTCCTTCAGGAGGAGAGTAGCACAGCAAAGGTTTCCCATTAGGAAGAACAAGGGACATGATTAATTTCAAGTATTTCTGCCAGTCTCTATCCCAGGCTGTGGCCTGACACCGGCTCTGTACAACTAGCCCACGTTTTGGGAAGCTGCGCTCTAAAAGAGAGCAGAAAAATCTTTTGGGTTTCGGAAGAAATTCAACCAAAGTAAAAACACAGCGTGGCCTGATGCAGAACTAAGCAAACGTGAGCAGAGCGGCAGCTGAGGAGAGAAGAAAGAGGACACGAACTGCTTTGAGCTCCTGTTGCTGTGACCGCTTTGGGGCTTTCAACGCGGCAGCCCTGGGCGGGGGTTCACAGGGCTCGAGCCCAGCGCAGAGGCGCACGGGTGCGCAGAGGCTCGAGGCTCGGCCGCTGCTCCCGCCGAGCGCGTTCCCCACGGGGAGGAGAGGCCGGCAGGGCCGCCAAGCCGCTGGCTGCCCCGCGAAGCGGCATGGAGGCGGCCGGCAGCGCTGCCCTCCCTGGGGAGCGCGGCGGCGGGAAGCGCGAGCGGGGAACTGCCTTTTTAGGAGCGCGGCCGAGGCRAGCCGGGAAGCGCTGCCGCGGCGGCCACGCTCCGCAGGGACCTCGGAGGCCCTATAAGGAGAAAGGCAGGAATTTCCGGGCCCAGCAGGAGCAACACCAGCTGAGCGGCGAGGTGGAAGCCCAGGGCGGCCCCTCGGCCACCACAGCCCTCCCTGCGGCCTCCAGTCCGGCCTCGCCGGCCCCGAGCATCTCGACRGGGCCTTATTAGGAAGCCGAGAGGCTTAATTAATTACAAGATCCTTTTCAGATCTGCAAAGCCAGATGGTTTGTGGGTGAACCACACTTGATTTTCATGTGACGTTTTCAGGCAGTCAAGGCAACGTTTTGGAGAGCAAGTCTCTGATGTCAGGCATCATTTTAGCTACCCAAGTATAGGGGGACAGATATTTAGGAGTTTAGGACAGATATTTAGGAGTTTAGGACAGATATTTAGGGGAGGAACTGCCGCCCCAACGGCTTCAGCAGGCCTGGCAGGACACTCAGACACAGGTACAGGGGAAATGGGCCTGAGCAAGCTCCATATGATTAACCTACCTCCCCAGCTGCCCCCAAAACAGAGCCACTTGACAGGGGAACAAGAAGATTTCAGTTTCTTCCAGTTTGAATTAAATCCCTTTCAATGTATGTGTTCTTTTTGCTGGGGAACAAAACAAACTAATTCACTTGCAGTAAGACCTGTCTATATAGGATGAACATGTAAACACGTCCCATATTGTTGCTCTCTCTACTTTCCTGACTCTAGTTTTCACTTGGATGGAAGGAGGAGGTGAATAATAATAAAAAAAACTTTGGAAATTTGGGAGTTAAAAAAAATCCTCATGAATAAATAATTCTTAATTTGATTTTAAATCCTTATCTGAGAAAAAGTGACAGTAAAAATGGAGAAATCTTGAATACTTTTCTTTGGAGGGAAAAAAAACTCTTCACAACTTAACATCTCTTAACTCTTCATGACATCAGTATCAGACACTATCTTTCCATGAGTAAAGCAGCATTCCTGGTCTTTATATAAAGTGGTATATCTGTATTCAAGGAATTACCCAAACATTTTGCCATCTTGCTTTCTCAATGTTAATCCTTAAGCACTGCCTGCCCTGAGATGCTGTATAGTGCAGTCACAGAAGTCGTAAGTTTTAACCTGAAGATACAAGAATGGCTCGACAGGGGCAATTTGCATCTATTTTAAGCAGAGAGATGACAAAAGCCTGCTCCACATCACAGACCAGTGCCACCATTAGTGCCTTCAGGCAATAACTCCAGCAGGGGAGACCAGAACTTTGATTAATCTTCCCGCATCCCACTTGCAACACATTGGCAGGACAACATGGGCAAAGAACTAATTACCTATGGATAATCACAGGGAACCAAGTTTCCAGGAGGCCTATCATGAGAAAGCGGAACACAACCACCACAGACGGTTACATTAAACAGCTGAAAAATACCTAGGTGCACAATAAACTCACTCTGTGTGTGCTGAGATGTTGTGTAGGCCTTGCTCCAACTGTTGATTGAGCTGGGATTACATTTCTGCAGCTCCAAAGGAGCACCAGGGAAAGGCTACTTTCATAAAAGGAATAGAAGTTTGGACACCAGGTTTCATACTGTAAATTTCACCTTTAAAATAACTTGCTTGCCAAAGCGGTTCGGCTGCCAGAGGGAGAAAAGCAGGCAAAATGTTCCCCTAATAAGCTATGATTGTGCGATGCTGCTCAGGTACAGGAGTCATCACTCCAGAACTGGGGTATATTGGTTCATTAGGAGCAATTAAAAAAAAAAAAAAATCAGAAAAAAAAAGAAAAAGAAAACAACTTCCAAAAACAAAACACACCTATATGCCACATGCATTTGTTTATGCAGCTGCAATGAGTGATGAAATCCATTTATGAGCTGAAGTCACAAGATTCGAAGCAGGTCTTTGTTTAATCTCAGTAAGTCATGACATTTCCCTACTACTTATAATAATATCATTTGGATCAACCTTTTCCAACTTATGCACCTGGTTTTTAACAGCACTGACCAAATGCAGTTCTCATTTGCTTCACTGGAGCCTGAGCACAGTCTATTTCTGAACTGTTCCTTTGCCTAAGCATCCTAAACACAAATAAAGGAATCTTGTTTTGATTTAAAAGATGTACAAAGTTTTTGAATTTAGGAAATACTCTGCAACCCTTACTCAAGCTAAGGCTCTATCCAACCTTCAAAGTGTGTAAGTAAAAAACTGATGAGACCATTAATGGAATGAACACTTACCAAAGCAGCCCTCCTACCACCAAAAAGTCTTTCCAGATAGAGGCCTTTAGAAGACTTAAAAAGGTTTTCTGGAGACAATAGCTCTCCTTCCAGCATGATTCTGTGACCTGGGGAAATAAAATGAAGTAGAGAAACGCAGCATGAATACACCGAGTAACAAAAGAAAGACAGGGTATTTGCAGGAAAACAGATTAAACACAAGTAACTATCAAGACGTATTTATTTTGTGTGTTTATACAGTSCAGTAGGTTCTAGATGTATTATTGTAACTAAAATGGTCAGGAATCAGTAATACTGCATATAAGTCAACAACACATTTTTAGCTTTGATTTTAGGAAAAAACAGTATTTGCCACTATTGCTCATGCCATCGCACCACTTGTAGCTTCACAGGCACATCTGTTGTTTTTGTGAGGATCAGATCAAAACTAAATGAATCTAGGATCACTCTTAATATAGTGAGTGATTTTTTTAAACTGTTACTAGAACAAGAGGGTTTTAAAATAAATACCTAAAACATAAAGATAAAGACTTCTAACCAGAAGAAAAAGTGAATCTAACAGGACATCCTAGACAGGAAGCTGCTGCTTAACCTTAGCCACATCTGAATAAAGGTGTTGCTCTCTGCACACATTTCTCTGTTCTGTTTCCAATGTTCGGCTTATCCATCTGTTGCTCCTCAAAGTCCCAAAAAGGCAGGAATAGAGGTGGATTTTACAGCATGTCCTCAAAATAATCAAGTCAAGGTGGCAGGAGGAAAATGCAAAGATCTTTCACCTGGAACACTCTGCTCCAAGTTCTCTCTTGCTTATGCTGGAAAAGATCTGTTAGCTCAAACACATCAAGGTGTAGGACTCACTGCAGYACAGGACAACTTGGTCCAGCGGCAGCTCGGACCCAACCTCTAAAACGGCAAAAGCCAAAAACTTCATGCAGAATAATATAATGCATGATAATTACACTAAGGCAATTATCACCCAACTGGCACAAATAAGAGTATATTCCTCTACCCAGCATCTTTTATAATCTGCTTTCGTAGTAAAATAAGACACAGTCATCCTCCCCAATGTAAAAAAAAAAAAAAAAAAAAAAATCCTGAAATGAAGACAAACATGAGCCAGTCTGGGAAGCAATGACACTGCTGAGAGGGAAAGAAGCACTTTTTCTGTTGTTTTCAGATACATGCACATATTGGGCCTGTGCTTAGCTTAGGTACATGAGCATTACACTGACTTGTGAAGAGAGAGCACGTTCTCAGTAGGACTGCAGAAAGGCCTAATTGCCTTCCATTTTCTTAGGAAGGCTGCATCACCCAAATAAAAGTCCCACAAGGTCATAACAAATATCTATAATCTTACTATCACTTCAAATTACATAAAGCAGATATTCCCATGGAAAAATAAATTTAGATGCAACCTTCCTATCTAAATTCTAAGTGTCTGCTGGAGTTTATATCTCTCATTCTTCCAGCTCCAACATCCTGTCCACTTTCCTTTAGTTTCTTGGCATCTACTGTACCAGCATGTCAGAAAGAAACTGCAACTATCCAAGTCAAAGTAACAGCTGAAAACCATGTATCAGTAGAAGACATTATTTAAAATGCTAGTCCAGATGACCTAAAWCCAGCTGAAAAACAGCAGAAAGGGCACATTTAAAAAAATAACTGTGAGATTGTTAAGTAAACAGCTCCCTTACTGGATTTGCTAAAATCAACCAAAACCTTTTTCCCCTTTCCACATTAAAGGAGAGTCCTAAAACCACATTTTGCATATTTTATTAGTTCAAACTTTTTCTACCATGGTTCCCAGGACAGACCAAGACTAACAAACTTACAAACATAATTCTGACATTGTTCTGAAATAACACTATCAAAAATTGCTGGAGTGCCAACTCCCAGGACTATCAGTAACTGTCCTTATTGCCAGATCTTTTATGGAAACCTAAACAACTTTTAGCCTGTAGGAGTTACAATTTACTGAAGTTGAACTAGTCAAAGATTTAATAATCAATATTACCCATTTCATGCTAGTCCTTGACTAGTTTCATTCCAAAGAGTTACAGATTTGGAGAAAGAAAAATATTTTTGTGACTGTTAGGAAAGAAAAATGTAGCTGAAAGTTTCTTGAAAGGTCAGAAAATTAGGAGCTATCCTGTTAGAAACAGATTAGCAGCTAGAGAAAAGGCAAGGTGGTCAGAGGTGTGAGAAGCATAATCTATCAGATTGATGGCACCACTGTGTATATGGTACAATTATATCTTATCTTCCCAGCCCTGCAACCAAAATAAACCACAGCCAAGTCTTGGAGGCTGATGCTGTTGTCTTTAAGCACACACCCCTTGGGGTGGTGACCTAGGACACACCACACATCTTTTATTTCATGTAAGACAAAATCACAACAAATATAATCAGTGTTTTTCCTTTTAGGACTCTCACTGGGACTCTTTGATGTGTTTTCCCTATCTTCCCCCCCCCCCCCCCTTTTCAAACATCACACTCGGGGGTTTCTCTGAGATTATCATGTCCCGGTTTTAATGTAACCTCTTCCATGCAGGCGCATTCCCAAGCTCCCAACACGGCAACTGTTGTAACAGTACACAGCAACCCTACACCAAAGCATACCTTGTCCAAATGAAACCAAAAGGGAAATTTAGATGAGTACATTCTGCTTAGGTTGGAATTTTGGCTCAGGCACAAGAGTTAACACTCCTCGTCTTGCAAAAAAGAGCCTTGCAGGAGATACTGAAAATGAAAGCATCTCTAACTCAAATCTGTGACAATCTGGTCGCTTATATAGCATGTTCACACACCCTGGGAAATTTTACCCATACAGACCCACTCATGAASGGGAAATTCTTAGTTCTACTGGAGTTAACAAGGGTCTTGCCATTTACTGAGCATACCCAAGATTGCACTGGTATGATTTAGCCCCCTGGTGTAAAACTAATTAACTTTCTAATTTCTATCTGGCTGCTTACCAGTTTTCCTTTGTTTCAGGAGCAATTATTTACATTTACATTTTATCTCAGTTCTCTTTAGTAACATCCCTATTGACGCAGGGAATCCTTAAACAGATTACCACATCCTTTTCTAAATGTTACTTAAGAGATGCATTAGGGCACTATAGTCCTTAACTTTTTCAGACACACTAATAATAAAATGCCTAAACTTGAAATAGGCAATAAGCAAAACTTGTTTAACTGGAACGCCTATAAAATACCATGCAAACAGCTGCCCTACATTTATGTCGCCAGTAGATTCACAAGGTTCTAGAGTTTCCATTTATCAACTACGATTTGACAGCACCGGTATTTATTTCTGTTCTTCTCAGCTACCCTCCATCAAGTCACTTTGCACAGGGGAAGGCGGAGGTAGGAGGTAAGACAAGACCTGGAAACATCATCACATGGGAAGGTGTCACAGGAAGAAATTGCTTACTGAGCCTGACAGTGGCCATATAAACAGCATTAGAGGGAGTGCACACACATGTACCCTCCATACGGGGGAGGACAAGGTGGGTGAAAGTCAAAGCTATTATAAGACAAATACAAATATAAAACACYGTTTTTAATCTCCAGGATCCCAAAATATTTTTGAGAACTCCCAGTGTTCAGGGAAGCAGGGAGGGAGAGAAAGGGCGGGAAGAGGCTGTAAGTTCTGCTGAAGTGTTTCTTATGGTTTCTATCCTCTTTGGAGGAGGGAAAAAAAAGAAAATCTACTACAAGCAACAAAGGATTTTGAAACCTACAGAAAAAGTGCTTGCTTGACAAAAAAAATAAAAAAAGAGTTTGTCTTTTGCTAAACCTTCTATTACCCTTCAAAAGGCATACCCTGGAAATGCACATTTCATTTTGCAAATGAAATGCTGTTTGATTTAAAACTTGTGCATTTTTACCAGGATGGCTATTCCTGTCAGTTAACCCTTGACTACAGATCTGTGAAAAAACCAAAAAAGTCCAGGTTACATGGAAGATATAGGTGTAATTATTAAAGTTCACGGAATTTTCTACATTCCCCTCCTTACTCTGAAACCTTAACCCTTTTGTGAACATTGCCGTATGTACCCTCCTTTGTCTGGCTGCCTGGTGGGCCACCTGGAAAGCATCAGCCTTCCACGAAGGAAACTCCTCTATGCTAATGGAGCATTGCCTTAAAACAAAGCCTTGCCTTCCACTGTCAGTTCCCAGAAAGGTTTATTGTTCTATCAGCACCCCTATCGAGTTCGAGCGCGGAGAGAGAAGTGTTTACAGTACGTGCGGCAGCGCAGCGAGGCCGGGCTGTTGCAATCCGGCTGCAATCCCYGCCAAAGGGGAACGTTAGCCCTGGCACGCGGCTCCCACGCCCTCCCCTTCGCACAGGCTTTACATTAACTCCGTGACACCCTGCTAGGCACAAGGGTTATTTACACAACACACAGTCTTGAGACTAGCCTTTGTTTGACTGCTATGTTGACAGGCTTACCGAGCATTAGTGACTATAGTAAAGGTGTATTGGGAATCCACTGCAGCCCACATATGAATGAAATGTTTTGAAACTACTTTGATTGAGTTTCCAGCTGCAGCCTAATTCTCTTTTAGCCAGAAGCTGCTGGAACAAACAAAGCCCCTAACTGTAATGGAGACCATTGAATCCCACTAACATATGAATCCCACGTGAACTTCAACTCGGGATGTGTTGGTGATGCACTAAAAAGCAGCAAACATCTCCTCCCGCAGGTATTTTCGCAGGTATTTTTCCTGGGACAGATTTGAACTGGATGTATTTCCCAACACAGTTCACCTCATGGTTGTGTCAGCACAAGGGAGGGGACAGTGTGGGAGCAGGAAGAGGGCAGGACTGCCTCTTTGTCAGCAGTGCTGGCCGAAAGTACTTGTGGAACTACATTGCGCTGATCTACATCTGTAGAAAACCACTCCTTGGTTTTCTTAAAAGTTACTGTCATATACACAWATGTTTAAAAATATACATGCTTAGGAGCAGCTTTACTGACTGGAGGTGGCCAGGGGGGCTTCACTTTCCCCACAACTATCAACCTCTGGTCATATGAGGAAGGAGCTGCTGCTGGACACGTCCTCTTCCCCACAGGGTGTATAATGCAGAAAAGTTCCTCTGTTGCACATGACATTTTGTTGTCCAAGTATTGGACAAGCATTAGCGCTATCTCCTAGATTCCAAGGAGCACGGCATGCAATTCTAGAAAGGCTTCAACCTCAGTGCCTCCGCTTCCCCTCCTGTCAAAGGGCCATGTAATCCTTCCTACCACGTGATATTTTTGATACTAACAACTGCAAATCACCTGAATGCAAAGAAAAGTACCCTCAAAATAGAGCTGACCTAGAACAACAGGAAGATATCTAGTCAGAATGTCAGAGAGTGACCCGAGAGCGAAAACAGCATAAATCCACGTGCCAGGATATGTTCTGCCCAGCCTGGGTCGGTTTCAGCCTGCGTTAAAAGACTGATGAACCAAGAAAAATGTCAATGGTTGATATCTGAAAAGCAAAGCAGGAGGACAGTAATACATATTTTATACTAATAAGAACTTAGGTAAGCCAAGATCTTCTTCCCAATGAAGTTCCAATCCTGTTCTACACCTTTTTCTTAAAGCTTTTTTTTTTTTAAAAAAAAAAAAAAAAAAAAACTAGAATTAGTTCATCGCATGGGTAAAGCATCATTTTTCCATTGAACTTCGTACTTCACTAGGACTTCACTCTCATTATGACCATTTTACAGACAGGGAAACTGAGGAACAGAGAGGCATAAGTGACTTAAGGTCATTCAACAGAAAGGCAAGAGCAGAAAAACAAGGGTCTAGCCCATTTCAGTTTATTTTCTTCCCCCACACACACTTTTTTCCCCCCTAGGTGTAAAAGGAATAAGATTATTTCTCATTAAACTCATTAGGTGACATTAAAGAGGCGAACAAATTTTTCTTTGACTTTGCAAATTTTCTTGGCCGGAAGACTAGATAACCCCCCACCACCATCACCACCACTACGGGCTTAGGCAAATGCTTTCCAGGGCAATAAACATGAAACAAACCACTGTTCTTATAAATATTTATAGAATCATCGAGGACTGGAATTGGCTATCATTGGACTGACCTCAGATCTTTGACAWAAATGCCTATCTGAAGCACCTAGCAATAGGCTGTAAGCATCCACACCCAAAACATCTTTGTCTGGGCTTGCAGCCTTGCCAGCCACACACCTTTTCCTACCCTGACTGCAAGGAACGCAGTAACTGGAAAACATCAGCACAAAACATGCCTATATAGAGCAAGCCTACGTTACACTAGGAGCTCTTACAACACACGTGCTGAACCTCTCACATGACTTAACTGAGTCCACAGACTGTTCCTAGCTGAACAGAAGCCTCAGCAAATACATTCATGTGACAGCAGGTACCCACACCTCTAAGTACAGAAAAGCCATTTAAGGAATGTCTTTCTATTTGCGCCCGCTGAAAGAGAGGGTTGAATATCAACTAGCAGGTATCTCTGCCCTTAGACCTTTGCTTATTGTCCTTTTATCCCCTTTTATATCCTCTAGCTCTCACCAATGTCATCCTAATATAATCCAGCCTCATACCTTTTTATGCCTTGCACAGTCTCAACAGGCTGTGTAATTGGTCCTGCAGCTGACTGGTGTGTCTGCTCAACACACGTGCTGCGGGGAGCTTCAAGCAGTGTGTCCTGCTGCCTCCAGTGTATGTGAAYGGTGCTCCTGAACCTACGGTGCAAAACAAGGTCTCGGGGAGGGATCAGTACTGATTTTGGATAGAATCTTCCACCTCCGTCTCCTTTCTGGCACATACAGACACCACAGCGTCTGCAACTACCAACAGTAGTTGCACTACCAACACTGCAGAAGAAAGGAAGAAACAGMAGCAATTTTTAAAGTTTCAGGGAGTTTGGCTCCTCTCCTGTTCAAGTTCTATGGGGCCGCCCTGGATGAGGGCAGGATACCCCCACCTTGTGAGGGGACA
Source organism: Nothoprocta perdicaria (assembly GCF_003342845.1). Classification (NCBI taxonomy): domain Eukaryota; kingdom Metazoa; phylum Chordata; class Aves; order Tinamiformes; family Tinamidae; genus Nothoprocta; species Nothoprocta perdicaria. The sequence continues at coordinate 19,399,532 of NW_020454092.1, read as the reverse complement.
GGGTTGGCTCCYGCGGCGAGGAGCAGCTACGCTGCTGGGCTGGCGCATCAGCTGTGTTAATTTGTTACTAACCTCCTCGGAGCAAGAAAGGGGAGCAGTTTAGAAGCATCTTGTTCAAAACTGAAGTGTCTAGCTGGGGTTGTGCTTTTAGGTAGGCGCTTACCGAGGCCATGCCCTTTCCTCCCAACGGTGCCTTCCTTAGTTATTTGGCAACCCTCRCTGCTCCCACACCATGACTCCAACACAAATGACTATCACGCAGAGTGAATGGTGCCATTTGAATTACATGAGCAGGCACTCCAAACCTCCCCACAGGCTCTGCCACTATAATCCCTGGGAAGGAGCAATCTGCAGGACCTACTTTCACTGTTCAAGGCTTTCTCTGGATACTCCTGGCAGTACCAAAGCCATTAGTCAAATTCAGATAGGTGCCCTTACATCCGTCAACCATCAACCACTAGTGATATCCAGTAACAGAAACTCCCTGTCCACATCTAAGCCTGAAGTTATAAAATAAAAAATAATAAATAAAAATAAAATAAAATAAAATCTGGAAGGAAAGCTTGATTTCTCATCAGAATGCTCTAAATTCCATGGTGCTTCACACGAGCATATTTGGTCTCATGCAGACTYATTTCCCTTGCTTCTCTGGTCAGGCACTGTTTTACTCCATGTTGCCAGGAACCTACTGTTCCAACAGCTGCTAAGAGAGTGAGGTGTCAACTTTGATAAGATGCCAGATTATTAGTTAAAAAATCAAAACAGAAACAACCAAAAAAACAAGCATTGTGCACCCATTCTAAGATCATAATCAAAACTCAGTTTTTTTTTTTTTTTTTTTTTTTTTTTTTAAATCAAGGGCCCTCGACAGTTAAATAGCTTATCTAAGGCTTATGGTCATGATCAGCAATCATAAACCAATGTATTTGGTTGCCATTGCATACATTAATGTGCATTTATGGCAATGTCAGAAAGCGAACTTCAGCTCCCCCCAGGGAACCTGCATTTCAGCAGTATCTCGATCCTTGTCTCAAACAAAAGATCTTTCATCAAAGCTCTTTACCTGTCTCCCCAGTGCTCAGAATTTGCATGTTTCTGTTTGCATGTCACAATTTTTTCGTGCTGTCGGTTCCCAAGGCTGGACACATCCCTCTGCTTCCCATGCGCCACATGTCCTCCAGTGCCTCCTTCAGAGCTTACCTCTGAGCCCGCTCCGCTCACTGCGCTCCGACCACAGATCAGGGGCTGTTCTGCCAGGATTTTTCAGCCAGGATCAGGGGCTGTTCTGCCTGTATGTACAGGATTTTTCCAAGTGGAAGCTCCACAGGGTGGAAACTTCACCCAACTCTGCGATTCTTAGAGCACTGGGTATGCTACAGTATAAAAATAATGAACAGAGACACATTAGCAGTGTGACATTTAGATTTCTAATAATCTAAAAAGCATGGGAAAGGGATCTTAGGGTCCCTTTCAGACTCATCTCTAAGCAATATGTTTAACTTCTATTCATTTTTTTAATCAGATATATGCAATATATATAGTTTTTCAACACCAAAGATATAGGTCACTAATCATTTGAAAAATACATTTCTCAGCACCAGTAGTGACCATCAAAATCCCCTATAAAGCTAGCTGGGAATAGGAAAAATTGACAGTGAGTAATTTCTTCTTGGTTTTCAATTACATAAGCAGCATTCGGGGGGGTAGGTATATTTTTAGTAGTTCCCTCCTGACTTCTGCACTTTCTGTTTACAGCCAGCGTTAGTGTCCTGCCCCTGAGGTAACCCAACAGGTCTTGCGAAGCCTCCTAACTTGGCCCCACCTCCATCATTCACAATCTTGTCTCTCTAACCTACTCATTTTCCTCCATTCCACAAAGTAGTAGTTTCAAAGAAATTCAGAGATTAATTAAAATGATTGGTGGGATGAGTAGGTGAGGGGGACAGGCTAAAGGGCTTGACAAGAAGAAAGATGAAAAGGACTGGCTGCGTAGAGCTTGGTTATGCGATGACTAATGGAGGGTGGAGGAGATGGACACGATACTCATTTACAAGAGCCCGTGGTTCTGAAGAGCCTTTTAGAGCCTTTTTCATGTGCAGACTGAAGACTAGCTCAGGACTAGTGTTCAATCTTGTTTTATAGATCTGGTTTCAGTGTCCTTCACCTCCAGTTCAGAGTCAGTTCTCTTCCCTTGGCCTATACATTCTCACCCCTCCTCTTGTATCCGCAAATATTTTTTTTTATTTCAGCTCAGCTTTCAGCCAGATCCAGTCCTTGGATCTCTACCTGGCCACATGAGTCCTAGCAGGAGCAAAAAGCAAGGCCATGGAAACCTGAAGCTGCTGCAGAGGATGTGGCACCTCTTTTAGCAGTGATGAAGACTTGGATGGATTTGGCCAGACCATGAAAACAGAGTGAGGAGATGGCAAGGACTTGGGAGCAGAAGCAACAGATGCCCTGCAAGTTATTTTCCTTCCCCTCACCCCAAGGAAACTGCTATTTTTGCTCTCTCACTCCCAGCTTCATTTAGTGTGTTCTAATGCAAGGTAAAAAAGAAACAGGCTTGTTCTTTCCCTCCCTTCAAACTGCTCCATCTCTTAGTTTGGGGAACCTGTTCTTAGAAATTCCTCAAACAAGTGAAAAGCAGCACCAAAGATCCACTCCGTTCCCAGGCTTGCTCGCTCCAGACAGTAGTGAAACAGGGGAGCACATTTGAAGGCAAGAATGAGAGAATTAAAAAGAAAAGTCTAGAGTAATAAATATATTATAGAAATATCTCCRGCAAGAGAAAAAGCAAGATGATGCAAGAGCACTGCATGAAAACAGCTTTTTCCCTTCTGTTAGCACTTTTTTCTATGTATGAAGAATAGAAACTACCATTCACCTTTTTACAAGTGGCCTGGAATATAAGGCCACAAGTGCCCAAAGCACTTGTGTTCTGACACTGAGACAAAACAAACAATCCATTTACTCCAGAACACCAAATATAATTTAGGCGGATGCGGTACGTACAAGAAATTTTAATTTGCCCCTGAAAAGCCATTTAATTATTCAGATTATCTGATTGCCTCAGTCAGTCTTGTATTGATTGATAGGAGAACTTTATAAATCAAAATCTGCATTACTGCTGTTCAGAGCATCTGCGTCTCACATGCACAGAGATATATAGTTAATTCCCAGTCCCTACCCACACGTTAGTTTATGGAGACATGCAAATGGCTATGGTTTATAAATGGGTCAGTAAGTGTTCTTTCATTCTGCTAAAGGTATATTTACTTAAGCACACCAGGAAAGGGGGAAAAGGCCCTCAAGTAATAGCTGTTTAATAAATCAGGAGCCTAGTCACCAAAATTCCCAGCTCCTTGGCTGATGGCCGCGGCAGGATCGCTGGCTTCACGGGTCCTGCTTTTGTTTTGTGACCTGTGAATCTTGGTGAGACTCAAATGGTAAATTTGGCACTGAGCTGAAATCTAAAGCGAGGCTTCTGTGTTCAGCCAAGCACCTCATCACAGATCACTCCACGTTAGAGTCCAAAAGGCAGAAACCGCCCCCAGAGCGAGCAGCAGCTTCACTCTGTCTTTCATTGTGAGTCTTCCTGCTACGCACAACCTTTATGACCAGCTTGGCAGCCTGTTGCCMGACTGGACCAAGTAACCCCTAAGTGAGCAGCAATTAACCTAATGAGTGGCCTGATGGGTGTCCCCTATAGCTACAGGCCTCAGCAGCCACACGTCCCTCGCAAACTGGAATGTCTAGTCCTGGAACTCCACCTCTGTATAAGAAAGGAAGTTAAGAACTAAAGCGGGGGCAAGAAAGAAAAAGAAATTAAATGGTTTAAGCAAGTACATCCATGCCAGGTCAACYGAAGCTAATGAAAATCTTGCATTGACATCAGTAGGGCTGATCTGGACCAACCATAAGGGAGGAGTGTTTCCAGCTTACACAAGAAGTTACTATCATAGAGCAGGTAAAGCTGTACCAGCCCTATTCCTGATCTGTAGCCTGGACTTGGCTTTCCAGGACAAAACAGACTTGAAGGAAAACATAAACCAAAAAAGACAGAACGCTGGAAATATATTAAGAAATTGTTGGGGTGAATTTAATTAGTAATATTTGTCTATACAGAAAATACAGCAAATGATTTGCAGAGATTAAAAGAGGGGGAGGGAAAGGAAGAAGAAACAAAAACCTCTTTGACTTAAGTTAAAAGCCATTCTCATTCCATAACAGTAAAACCTCCACAGAACAAACTGCTTAAAATTCCTATCTTACCTTTCTCCATATTTTCCTCCTTATACAGACAAGCTGTTTATAGACATCATAATCGTGCACTAACAGAGCAGAGAGGGAACATTTACAGTGTATTGGGGCGGTGGGGGGAAGCTTTAAGACAACACAAATGTGAGGAGAGCCCCCTCAGGCCCAATTAGATACCCTATCTCTGACAGCAGCCAGCCGCGGATACCTCCAGGCGCGTGTGGAAACCCGGGCGAGCACAGGGCAGCTTTGCCTCAGGATGCTCCCACAGCCATGAGACATCTGCAGCTTTGGGGTTTCCAGAACCAGGGATGYATTCAAAAGCCCTTGAGGGATTTTTCTTCTGTGAATTCACCTAATCACTTTTAAATCCGGGAACCCTTTGGTGCGTCAAGGGGCTCCAGAACCKAACAAGGTTTGGTTTTTTTGTTTTGTTTTTTTTTTCCCTCTGGTAAAATTTTGCAGGCGTGCTCTGAACCTGCCACTTTTGTTTGATGCCCTCTGACTCCTGCATGAAAAGAGGCAGCGACTGGTCTCCATTTATCTTGCACGCAAAGATTAAAATGGAGCTAAATAACTGCTCCCAACAGTCACTRCATTCTGAAATCTAAGAGATATTCTTAGGCATACACAAGAATTCACGTTGTTTTCCCAAACAGTAGGCAGCTGAAACCACACAAGTAGTTTCAAGTAACCTGCAACACAGACGCGTGTTGCCTACGTGAAGGCAGCGCGTGTACCAACAGCAGATGGAAGGCCACCAATACATGGGCAAACTTTGTACTTCATGTTATGGATTGTTAACACAAGTGTACCAAGAACTGCAACTGTTGCTTGCRTAACACCTGTGAGCTTAAAAAGTCAAGTGGCTATAGGGACTGAAACCAGGTAGGCACATCGAGGGAAAACAGAAAAAAAGGAAAAACAATGTAGTAATGTAGGCACTGTGGAGTTACTTATACTTTACTTTGATTTCACAGCTGCTTTTGTTTCTGTTTCATTCCATACTTTAACTGCTAGTTATGTCACTACATCTAGGGGAAAAAAACAGGACAAAAGAAGTTGAAAGTTTATTTTCAAACCTAGACATAAGCATGTTGGCCTCACGATTCACCAAAAGCGATTCACTGCCGCAGCGCCCCTGCTGCAGGGGAGCAAAGGGCCGGAGCGCTCCCCGAGCGGGGGCTTTCGCGGCGGCGGCGCCTCCCCGCGTCCCGGAGCCTGGGGCCGGCGGGCGCTGCACACTCCCGGCTCCGCTGGAGAGGAGGGTGCGCGGCGGGACGAGGCGAGGAGCGCGGAGGCGGCCGCGGCAACCGAGGCAGCGGCGCGGCCCGTTTCGGGGCATGCACTGAGCCCGGGCTGCGGCAGGCAAGGGGCCGCACACGAGGGCCCCGCCGCCTGCCGCTGCGGGAGGCGCAGCACAGCGCGCGCCTGGCTCCCCCGCTCGGGCCCTTCCAACGCTTCCCCCTCCCCGACCTGCGCTTCCCGGGCAGGACTCGGGCACTCCAAGATGAGGCTGGGGCTGCCCCTGCCCTGGAGGCCCGGGTTCGAAGAAGCCCCTCTGCAACTGGTCCTTTCCCGGACCCCCTTCCGGCGGGCGCTCGGCTGGACGGGCGCAGACCCTCCGGCGAGGATGACGGCGACGGCGCCCTTAGCCGCGCGCCGGGCGGGGGCGGCCCCGCGGCGTTCGCTGCCCGGAAGGCGCCTGCGCRCGGGGACGGCGCGGAGCGGGGGAAATCACGTGAGGGCTCCCCCGCCTCCCCCCCGCCCCGCGAACACGCTCCCGCGCAGCCCCGCCTTGCGGGCCGTACCACTCCGCGCGAGAAGTCGGGGGGGAGAGAGGCGCGGGACCAGGCTGGCACCGGCGCACAGCGGCCCGTCCCCACCTTCCGCCCGAATGCGCCAACAAAACCTCACACGGGCACCCACAAAAAAAGGAAAAGAAAATAACAGACAGCCRTGGTTTACCGCCAGCGCCCAGCGCGGACAGGCGCCCGCCGCCGCCACCCCCCCTCCGCTGGTGGCACTTGGTAGGTGCCGGTTGGGGAGGCGCCCCCCGCGCCGCCGTCCAACCCGGCGCGAGCGCTGCGAGCGGGTAACGAGCTCTTCAAAACAATACGTCAGCCCACAATGCCCCGGGCGGCGCCAGCATTACCTCATCCCACAAGGCGCCGCGCGGCCGCTCCGAAGCTTCGCGGGGCGGGGCGGCCCGGGCGAGCGGGGCCGCGCGGGAGGCCGCGCCCCCCCCCGGCGCGGGCGGCCGCGGCCAATGGGGCGCGCGCGGGGTGACATCATGCGCTATTTTTAGCGGGGTCCCGGCGGCTGATAAGTGAAGGCTCCACGGCGGGACGGGGCTCAGAGCGCGCGGGGCGGGCGGCGGCGCCGGGCACGGCCAGGGACGGGACGGGACGGAGCAGCGCGGCCGGCGGCGGCTCCGCCGAGGGGAGCGCGAGCAGCGAGGGACTCCCGCGGCCGGGAAAGTACTTGGGACAACTTGCGGCGCGTCCCGCGCGCTCCGCGGCGCTACCCACCGGCCTGCGCAGCCCCGCGGGGCCAGGCGGGACCCCCTGCGCGGCGGCGGCGAGAGGAGGAGGCAGCAGCAGCCCGAGTCCCGGGGACGAGCCGGGCCGCGAGCGGCCGCTCCCCGGGCCGCGGAGCCCGCGGCGGCGGCGCCAGCAGCGGCTGCGTGTGAGCGGGGCGCGAGCGGCGGCCGCGAGCGGCGCGTCCCCCCGGCCGCCCGCCGCGACTCGGCGCGCTCTGTTCTATGAGTGCAAAGATGGAACCTACTTTCTACGAGGATGCCCTCAACGCCACCTTCGCGCCGCCGGAAAGCGGCGGCTATGGATATAATAACCCCAAAGTGCTGAAGCAGAACATGACGCTCAACCTGTCCGACCCCTCCAGCAACCTCAAGCCGCACCTGAGGAACAAGAACGCGGATCTCCTCACCTCGCCCGACGTGGGGCTGCTCAAGCTGGCGTCGCCTGAGCTCGAGCGGCTCATCATCCAGTCCAGCAACGGCCTGATCACCACCACCCCGACCCCCACGCAGTTCCTCTGCCCCAAAAACGTGACCGACGAGCAAGAGGGCTTCGCCGAAGGCTTTGTGAGAGCCCTGGCYGAACTGCACAACCAGAACACCTTGCCCAGCGTCACCTCTGCCGCTCAGCCTGTTAACAGTGGCATGGCACCTGTGTCCTCCATGGCTGGTAATAACAGTTTCAATACTAACTTGCACAGCGAGCCCCCGGTCTATGCCAATCTCAGCAACTTCAACCCCAACGCACTCAACTCCGCGCCTAACTACAATGCAAACAGCATGGGCTACGCACCCCAGCATCACATCACCCCCCAGATGCCAGTGCAGCATCCGCGRCTTCAGGCTTTGAAAGAAGAACCTCAGACTGTACCTGAAATGCCAGGGGAAACACCTCCCCTGTCCCCTATTGATATGGAGTCACAGGAGAGGATCAAAGCAGAGAGAAAACGCATGAGAAACAGAATTGCGGCGTCCAAATGCCGGAAAAGGAAGTTGGAAAGGATTGCCAGGTTGGAAGAAAAAGTGAAAACTTTGAAAGCCCAGAACTCAGAGCTGGCATCCACTGCCAACATGCTCAGAGAACAGGTTGCACAGCTAAAGCAGAAGGTCATGAACCATGTGAACAGCGGGTGCCAGCTAATGCTCACACAACAGTTGCAAACTTTTTGAAGAGACTGCCTTGAATGAGAACTGTGAGGCCGTGGTAGAACTAAACAGAAAACCCAAAGTGGCAGAAACGTAAAGCTAAGGGGAAAGCTGAAAGGTCGAGTCCTGCCTGTGCTCCGCAAAGCGCATGTGTGGAAAGACTGGTGAGCCTTCAGCTCGAGGCGGGAGAGAGGCAGCCAGCACCCCTCCAGAAGTGCTGTCCCTGCTCACACGAGACGTCAGATCTTCGTTTAACATTGACCAAGACCTGCATGGACCTAACATTCGATGATCATTCAGTATTAAAGGTTAAACTGCGATAGAAACTGTAGATTGCTTTCTGTAGTATTCCTTAAGAAAAACAAAACAAAAAAACAAGCGTGGGAGGGAGGTTTGTGGGAGGCTGATCAACAACAACGAACTATTCTGCCTGCCTTCAAGTAAATTGTGTATGTACATATCTTTTTTTATTTTATTTTATGAAAGTTGATTAATGTCAATAAACTACTTCATGACTTTGTAAGTTATTTTTATGTTGTTTATTTGGGCACTGCCCAGTATTGTTTGTAAATAAGAGGCTTTTTTTCTTCCTTTTTTTAGCATTCTAAGTTTACTGTTTGTAATAAAGTATAATTTTTTTCAATGTTTCTGTTTCTGGAAAAAATCTAGAAAGTTCTATTATATTTAAGAAAATAAAATAATTAAAATGTATTTCCCCCTCACACTTTTTTTTTTTTGCTAGTACCTGAGTCAGGAAAATACCCTTTACTCTGAACTCAGAAGGGCAGGCATTATGTTAAACTTRCTCCCTAACTAAGGCAGGTCCTGGAGAATGTGTGAGGAGTAGAGGGAGAAACACTGTCCTGATCCCTAAAGGAATAAACTTCTTCTGTTAGTATCTTCATTATAGTGTAGTTTAGAATCTTAAACTGCTTAGACTGCTTGCCCTAACAGAGGGGGGTGGTTTGGGGAGAGGGCTTAAAGTGCAGTGGGTGGGAGATGGGCTACAGCCACTGCATGAAAATGCTCTAAGAGGCTAAACTGTAACTGGCTGCTCTCCCCCTTTTTTAAAAAAGAAAACACAAAAAAAAAAAAAAAACACCCACACCTAAAGCCCTTAGCACTATATGTAACACACAGCAGGCAAGTTTTTTGTTTGTTTTAAATACCATAGCTTTTAAAAACTTGAGCTATTCAATTTTATCCCTTCATTTTGTGTCTACCTAGGTAAGAACTGATCCTTCTCTGTTAGCATTTAAGATAATAGYGTTGTCACAGTAAAATAATTCCACATTCCCTTCCCTATCTGAAGTTGTTCTCCCTTTCCAAAGTTCCTGTAGGCTCTAAAGGTTTTAATCAGTAGAAGAAAAAAAGAGGCTATAAGTTTACCTAAGTTTGCTAAGGCTAAGTTACCTAATGGCAAATGAAAACAGTTACAGGGACAGCTTTCTGTCACTTCTAATTTAAAAAGAAAAAAAGTCTTATTTTAAGTTTTTAATAAACTGACAACATTACCTTACCACACTAAACTCTTCAGTTGGAAACAATTACATTTCCAAAACTTTGAACACGCTGCTCCCATTTAACATGCACATATTTGAAGGAAGACCAGATCCTTTTCTGCTTGATATTTACAGCCAAGCAGCTAAGAGGAGAAAGATCTGTCTACAGAGAGACAGAAAATACTATTAATTCATTATTATTAATGAAGTCATATTAACTTCTTAGAGTAGGCAGCCTAAAAATTTTCTTTCGCCCACCCTTTAATTAAAGGATAGTTTTAATTGAAGTGACAGTCTTGCTTGAAGTCACTTCACAAGACAACTGTGTGGCTGTATATATTTACATTTACTGTTATCAAAATGATACCCTGAGACTTCCAACCAATGTGAGTCAAGAGATCAGTTCCTTAAAGGATGCATCCGAGTACATTTCCTCCAATGGTTTTTTTTCTTTCTGCCCATAGCACACGGGTTTTATCATACGAGGGGCTACTTTGATGTGTAAAACGTATCGTAATATGGTAATATCCTTCCCCATAGTAATGAGAGCAGTAAGACGGTCACTGTTTCGCTGCCGTCTGCTGCTGTCAGAGGGACTGCAAGCAAAATAACACTAGCCAAACAAAGGGTTACTAGGAGGATTCTGCACTTTGCCAAGAGAACATTTTGCTGATGTCAGCAACCCGGAAGGTAAGTTGATTTTGACCATATGTAGGAATAGACAGTGCAGGGATAATACCCAGCACTGCTGGGTGTGGTTTTACAGGGATTTAGCAAGTGCCAACTAGCAAAATAAGCAGGGCAAGGAGATTAATTACCTGCAAAGGTACAGGTTTAACTCTCAGCAGTGCCGGGTTGGGGAATAGATGTTACTAGCAAGCATTTTGCTTAATCATCTAATTACATAAAAAATAAATACATTATATAAAATACTATGTTAATTAAATACAGCTGAGTGACAGTCTCCACCCTATGCTAATATGCACATGCAGACGTTTCGTACTGCAGTTATGTTTCCTCCAGAAYGACGTTCCAGAGCGCAGGCAAAGAAGTTCCCGAGCAACCGTGCGCCAGATAAAGAGGCCACCGCRCGATGGGCTCGTTCTGCAACGCTTGTCCCAGCCTGGTTCTGACGTTCTGGTGACCACATCGGAAAAACTGACCATCCACCAAGATGCCAGTTGGGGCCGGCTACTCAATCACCCTAGGATGAAATAGCGTGAGCCCCTTCACTTACCCCATATCCCACCTGGGGATCAGGTCTAGGATCGGCAGAGTTCTACTAACTCTACTGCTTTGTAAGCAGCTTGCTGGGCTAGGAATCTGGTATCATGTAGTTTGCTTGAACACCAATTAAAAGCACCCTTAGCATAGGGCAAGATCACTCTGTGATCAATAGGCGTGATTGTAATGAAAGACATGCGTGCACTTATATGTGCTGAAATGCAAAGGTTTAACATGTACTTAACTATTGAGATTAAAATTGCCTAATGCATGATGTGCCTTAATTTTTATGAGGAATAGTCAGTTCTCTGAGATTTAGAGAGAAATTTGCTTTTTGTTGCCCCAGCTGTACTCACAAGGGAATATTTTGCAAATAACAGCATTGTGAACATGTATTTTGTTTGGCTGGGAAGGTTGTCAACGGATTCAGGAAGTGAAGTCAGAAAAAGGCAGGGTTTCAAACAGGGCAGGCTACACAGAAATGCCTAGGCAAAGAGCCTTTAATCAGAACAACATGTCTGGGTTTTAAGAAATATTAATTAGAATTTAGACGTATAGTAAAACCAAACCCCTCACACTTACCCCCTAAATACAAGGGAGCTAAAAATAAGCAGAGTTGGGGAAGTGGGGGGCAGAGTTGACCACAAATACTCACTGGAGGAAGGGGGGAAAGTACTTGTCATTACTGACAGAACAGTAACCATCTAACTTATTCTACAGTGAGGGGGGAAAAAAAGTTAGAAACTAACCATTTTTACTCTCAGAGCACAGTAACTAAGAGTCCTCCATCACTGAATTATTTAAGGCTACTTAAGTCTAGAAAACACTGACTTCAAAACAGCACTGTTAAACACCACTGTAACACTTGCTGAACACTGAGGCCTATTTCTGAAGAGAACCTTTCCAATGTACAGAAAGTGGTCACGAAATACAATCAACAACCCTCTCAACCTATTGTGAGAGGTAGCCTGGTAGTTTTCTTCCATGCAGAAGCCTAAAGAATCTCTTATAATAATCGCTTTCTAAAAATGTAAACAAGCCTTCCAGTATGGATCATCTCTGCATACGTATTAATGAACGAAGCAAGGGATCTACCTTCTACAGGGTGTTGCTGTGGCTTTGTGTGGCAYAGCATGGAGCCTGAGCCAGGGGCAAAACCCAAAGCTGTGGAGCTGTCCCTGCAGCATCTGCCCGAGCGAACAAACRTGGCCAGGCTCTGGGTGCGTTAGCCTGGGCAGCTGCTCTGCAGCACCAGCCTAGGAGCACCCGGCCGGGGCCAGCACGAGCACCTTTAGCTGCACAGGGCACGGTGTGAGGTGCAGCCTCTGCAGAGGCAGCATGAGTCAATTATGGGAAAATAAACAACAAAACCTATCCACAAGCAACTCCACCCAACAACACACCCTTATCTAATTCCAAGACTAGGGTGCTCTTCTCCAGCTTTTCCTCCTTATTCCTAGACTCAGGTATAACTACCTAGGCTTACTCACACGAAGAAACTAAAAGACAGTCTAGTCAAAGTTTACTATACAGAAAGCTTGCAAACACTAYGAGCACACAAAATATATAACAGCCAGATGGAGAGCAAGAAAATAGTATTTAAAATAATAATATACCCAAATTCATTATGGAATAGGCTACATCTTAGTAACACATAGCATTAGCTCTGTGGGAGAGAGTGAAGAAAGTCAGCACTAACCTTCTAAATAAAGGGGGGAAAAAAAATCCAAATGCAGATGAATTGCAGAGAAGGCAATTACTCCATGAGGAAAAGCACTTGCTCTTTGGAATTACAAGCACTGCTCATGTCTGCACCCAAGGACCRATGGCAATGCTAATTCTCCAAGTATATATTACTGTTGACATGAACATTGTAATATAGTCTCTGAAAAGAGCTGGTCCTCTTTACAAAGAAAACTGGTAGAAAGTAATCATATAATTTACCGTGAAAGCCTCAGAAAACTTAAACAATTTTAGAAAGCTTTTGCACAGCAGGGCCCTCYTCTCTCCTTTTGCCTATTATTCGTTCCAGTACTTTTGCTAAGGAACAATGGAACTACAAAAGGCAAGAGTTCATCACAGCCCTTCCATCCTTAAACATTATATATTCTGAAATACTAGGAACAGTTATATACGGTAAAGCAAAGGTTTCTATASTGTTGATTAATTACTGAAAACTGCTAAATTACTTGGTTATAAGATAACAGGAGACGTTAGGGTTAAAGACACTAAACAAAAAACCAGGAAAACAGAGTAATCTATCTTTGAAATCATAAATAGAACAGAACTTGAGTGCTAAGGACCTGACCCAATCATTCCAAACCTATAAAGATACTTACAAAGTACCACTGCAAGCAGAACAAGAGGAAGAACAAATAACTTTTTTCCTTAAACCTGAGGACTATGTGTTTTGAGCTTTGTACTCYCCATGCAATTTTTAGGAGGGTTCCTTAAACCAAAGGACAGCAACCAGTTAAAAATACCTCCAGACTGTGAAAYATATTTGTTGGTCTCCTTTTAATTTAATCCAACTGCCAGTCAAAACTCTCAGCGTAACAAGAAGATGTAGGAAACAGGACAGAGACAGTGCCAGCAGATGGAGCTAAAAAACAGACAGTCCCAGGCACAAACACCCATAGAGGAGCTTTGGGTCACAGAATGGGCCACTCTGAAGAGTTTTGTCTTCAGATGAAATCAATCATCATGCAAATAGAATAATAATAAAAGAAAATCATTTTTAAAAGCTTCACTGCATTCTTAAAGCAGTTAATACAATGTGTAGGAAGATMCTGTAATCCTGTATCATTTTACCCCAGACACACCAGAGCTATTGAAGGGGACACCAGCAGAGGAATGAAAGTTCAAAGCATCCAGGCCAATTTTTTGARTTCTTCTCACTCAGATTGCTGAATTAGTGGGAATGGCTACAGCTATCATGTCTCTGGTTTCTTAAATAAGTTACAAAAACATGCCTCACACARGTACAAAAAACTGCTGCTATTGAAGGCCACAGAACCATTCATAAATGGGGCATACAAGGCAAGTTAGGTTTTTGAATCCCCACTTAAAGATTACTGGTAGTCTTAAAAGCACAGCCTCATATTATCAAAATTGGCACCTACTCATTCCAAAGGATATCATTTTTCAAAGTTGGTGAACTTGTTATGCCCACAAATCAGAGCATCTTAGCATACATAAAGACACCACATCCATTTCTATCTAAAAGTAGTTTTAGAGCTAGTCAAAATGATAAACTTCTGCACCCACCTTGCAAACCAGGTTGCTTTATCTTGAGAACCCAAGTACAGAACATGCCTTTTTAAATGATGCCATAACACTTTCAAGAGACATACCTAGATTTTGTTATTTTAACTCCTGTCACCTAATAAAGGCACCTAAGCTAAGGGACAATATAGGTTCTCTTTACACATCTTCAGAGAGCAGGTCAGGTAAACTAAATTGCTCAGAGCAAGAAGCTCTACCTCTCCCAACTGCTCTTTTAACTTAAGTGCCCTTAGTTAGAGACTGAAGCCAGGCTACAGTGATTACCTGATTAGAAACAGGTGACACTTCCTTTTTATTTAAGACTGCTCCAAACACTTACCATGTGTTAGCAATAAAGAAATTCCCCTATGCAAAGCTGTCCTTTACTGCATCACGTACACGTATCATGCTGCTGTTTATTTACAYAAATGTTAAAGAATCCTCAAGCATTAACTGTTTGAAAGTCTTTTAAGAAGTAATTAAAAGAAGACATATAATGAACTGTCCACTAGTGTCTCTGGGTCAAGATAAGATCCCTTCAGTTACTGACAACTTTCACTTCTGTGCAAAAAGTAGCAACAAAGTTGACAGACATGATTCTTCTTTAAATTACTGCTTGACAGTTGCAGAAAAGTAATACGATTGCTGGACATAAATACCAGTTCTGGAAATAAGGCTATTGAAAAATCCTGGAAAGAAAACTTGCTTAAAAATCTTATTTTGCTTATGCGGGGAAACAGGGAAGGCAGAATGTTCAGTGTACAAATAGAGCAAATGAGGAAGGGCAAAATATTTTCTTTGAGAAGACTTTACTCTGTATCAGGAATCAGAATAGATTCTTTAAAACTGATTATTTTAAATTGGTATAAGCATATGTGTGTTATTTCACTGCTTTTGATTTAACTTGGGGGTCTTGCTGTATGACCTTGAGTAGTTTCAGCTGAGGCATTTTAAGAATCTACCAATAAAGCTGCTTGCATTTATGTACCAGATTGTGGAGTGCAGTAGCTGAGCAGTTGGCCATCCCTGCTTCAACTACTGTGGCTACCAAGCCAGCACTGATAGTCAGAGCAGCCTCCAAGATTTAGGAAGCTCGGCTTTGGTAAGTATGAACGCACAGGCACACACACACACACACACACACACACACATACATACATACATACATATCAGTGTTAGATTAAGTAGACACTCTTTTCCCTTCTCCTTTGCCTCTTCTTTTTCACTCCCTCATTCATGCATGTTTTTTGGAATATTGCAGCAGCACACTGACAGTTTAGAAATAACCTAGCCAAAAAAGTTAAAAAAAACCCCAACCCCACACTTGATTGAATCCACATCACTTCCCTTATCTGGTAAACTACACAGCTCCCCAAACAGCTGAAATGATGGGGGGGCAGGAGAGGAGGTRGAACAGGAGCACTGGCATAAGCAGGAGGGTTGCAGCACCTTCTGAACCACCAGCAATCTTCAGATTCCCAGATATCAAGTCAGGACTCCTAAATCAATTCTTCCCAACTTAAATTACAAAGGCCCAGGCAAATTTTATGCCAATTTTACTAGCATAATTTGAATTTGCACTTTTGGTTAAATATACTTAAATTCCCAAATGGACAAACCCTGTAAAAAGTGGTTTGATTTTCACATTGAACATTTTTCATGCCCCTATTAACTTGAATGAGAACTGTGAGTCCTTCACATACCTGCTAATGAAACTGTTTTTCCTGGAAGACTCACTTKATGTATATATATATTTAAAACTATTTAAGAGGGCAATGAGATTACTGTTCGAGGTCTTATAAATGAAATTCCCTGCACATGCTCCTCACGTTGGCTTCCATATGTGTTTTGCATTTACTTACAAAATACTCGATCACATCCAAAATTAATTCCAAGCCATCTCCTTACCCCCTCTCTTCACTGTCATCATTCTTATGCAYAGAATTGCTTCCATGTTTTTACTTAAGAGAAAATGCCAGACTGGCAATATCAGGAAGGCTTGCTTAACTCATGTTATTTTTGCTTCCAATGCTTATATGCATATTGGTTATATGCATGGTTACATGTGGGTTGAACGTAGYATTTGGTTAATGAAATGCTCCTGCAGTTGCTATCTACAATATTTATTGGCTACTAACAAAGCCAGTTATACTTACAATCACATGCTAAAGTTGACAATGACAATGTGAAATGGCAAAAGAAACAAAGTGTCAGGGAAAGAAAGGACTTAAGTGGCTACTCTGTTAGACACAACTGAATGGGCAAACTGTTGCAAATCAGGAACACMGGCACCTTGGTTTAAGAACAGTGCTTTCTGATTTTCTGTGGCCTTTTCTTCACTGTATTCTCTCCTGAAATTTACTTCTATATGCTTTGACAGGTTCACAGTCAGATCTAAAGAGGAAAAGCTAATGCTATTCCCATTGGTAATACAATGCACAGCACAGCCACACAAGTGCAGACCTGTGAATCTGTGAAAGGCAGAATATCAAGAACCCCATCCCTTCCCTTCCTCTGTGGTGGCAGTAGTGACCTAAAAGCATTAAAAAAAAAAAGTTGACTGCTTTGTCCTGTATAGAGGTAGAAATAATCAAGACCTAAYAATTAACATATAAAAATAAATCTGGACTCTTCAGTGTTTCTAGACTGCTGAAGTCATATCACAAAATATCAGAAGGGGGATGAATTCTAATTCAAATTTCAGCTATAGGTTATCATGAAAAGCTGCCTCATGGTGYTTCACAAAATTTCCTGTAACTGCTGGTGGTGGGAAGCACTGAAAGAAGGCTCTGTGGCGCAGAAAGGAAATAGTGAACTAAATTCTTTTCTAACCAAACAGTTCAGATCTTGGCTTAAAAAACTGTATCTCAGTCTAAATCTTCCCTCTGCTTGGATCTTCATAGTAATATTGATAACAGGAAGAGCTATACTCTGATTTAACTTACTCTATGAGTTTCCCAAATGCCTAGTAGTTCAAAAWGAGAATCTGAAAACATGTAGGGTAGGGTTTTTTTYCCCCTTTTTWWAAAAAAAGTTCCCTTTTAAATATAACAGGAAATTATTATATTACTTATAATGATGAAGCTCCCCAAACATATAAAAGGCTATTTAAATTCATTAGAAGAACCAGAGCTCTCAAATACCAAGAATCTTTATCTTACTATTTCTTTTATTGTATCTGTTAGTATTTGCATGWTTTGAAACCCCTTGTCTATGAACAGTCCTTTATTAAACCACATTTTCATTTAAAACTGGAGTAGGATCCACAGCATTACAAAAGGCTATGATTCTTGAACTTTATTTGCCTACTGTATGCTTGTTATGTCCAAGATCACAACCCTTATCCTAATCTCAAATTTAGATATTAATTGACTCACTTCATGCTCTGGGGTTTCCTTCATTAAATCTGAGAACTTAATTTAAACCAGCTGTTAGATAATATGTAACTCAACATGGGTAGGATTTGCCCACTAGGAAAACTAAGATTTTTTTTTTATAGGAGATTTAACATCTGCTAGGGAATAATTCCTTTTAAATAAAGACAAAGAAATTTCAGCAATTTCAAAGTTGTTTTCACCCTGTAATGTGAAAGWGATTGTGTGCCTTAAGACTGTGTACATTTTACATTTTATCTTTTCCATGTTATGGTTTATTTTATAAGCTCACTGTGTTGCCTTTTCTAGCCTTCCATTTTTACTGAGCTGTAGAGTTCTGCTGAAGCTGATAATTAATAAGTGAATATTAATATATTTGCCTTCTCAACCTCACCCCTTACCCAAGTCTCCTGCCATGTCTCCTGCTGCAGCAGTGGGCAGAGGGGTGGATAAAGAGAAGTGTTACCCAGCATAACTGTACCCAGGAGAGAGAATTTGTACTCTTGTGGACTTCTTTTTTTTATCATATATTTTAAAATACTTGCACTGCATATAATATTTTAATATAATATTTTTCTATGAGAATTCACCCTATACCTCCAAAATATAAAGAAATCATACATCCTGCTCTTAGAAGCACTTGCTTCCTGGAGAGGCAATAGAATATTCTAAGCAATTATTTTTCATTTGAGTAGATGTTCTTCTGAATACTATCTAGGGAAGACTATTGGGCTGTGCGTGTATGTATGCATATGTATCTATAGAATCCTACTGGTATATCATTAGAATATAGAAAAACTTAGTTTTTAAATATAAAGATTTTCAACATCATTTTGAGCACAAGAAAATGAGTTATCCGTAAAAGCACTGTCATTCAAGATACGGTGGCAAGTAAAGGGTTAAAATCAGATGAACTATTTAAGAGTAACAGAATGTTTTTCTGTAAACTCCTTCTATGGCATGATCTAGGGGAAGGTCCAACTTAAGTGCTGGATGTTCATACAGGATTTCCTATGACTAATGCTGTCAGTATGCAAAACTTTTAATTTAAAATGTGGGTGTTAAATACAGATAGGAAATTTACCATTTAAGATTTCTTATTTGAAAATGAAAGAAAAGTATTTGGATTTCCAGATTCATCTGCTATACACAGAATGATAGCACAAAAAAGGGAAATCACTAAGTGGTATATGCTGGGATTGCCTGCCAAGTTTTTACACAAGTCTTTTTTATCTGGATGGGATTCACAGGAAGCTTGTACAGGAAGCCCTTTTCCTTCCTTATTTTTGAAATCTTCGCTAGATGGAAATTATGCCAGTAAGTAAGAGAAGGGGAGGGGGAACAAACTGCCTGGTGCTTTTGGGGTCAAATCATACAAAACTGAAAGTCATACCTAAATAACGGTGCAATTTAAAGAGCGTGAATGACATTTCATAGTTTTTGATACAAAATAAATAAATAAAGCAATAGGGTACAAAAGCAAAACAGTATCAAAGTGCAAATCTGATATCTAATCTAGTAAAATTGACCTAAATTTGCCAATATTTCTAGCAAGTATACCATGACTGTACAAACTCCAGTAAATTTGCTGTTAATTCTTTTGTAAGGTTTGGATGCTTAAGATAAATTTTAAATCTTGGCATTTTATTGAATAAAATATGAAATTAATCACATAAGATGCCACTATAAAATCTCTTGCCTTTTTTTTTTATGTTGCACTAATCCCATTTTCACATATTAGATTGTATGCTTTCCCTGGATCTTGAGATACAAGGGAAAAGCAAGTTGATTGTCTAGCTCTTCTCTTCATTTATTGCAGCTAACTAAGCAAGAACTTGTTCAGAATCCATTTTTCTTTCCTTAACTTGGATCTCCTAAAAACCCTACTGAACATACTACTCTTAAATTTAATGCTATGCTATGTATTGAGCCAAGGTGTTTCATTCACTAGGAGACCCAAGAGCAGAAAATATACCAGGTCTAGATGCCTCTTCAGCAACTAGTCTGTGCCAGGGAATAGAATGCAACCCTGAGAGTCCTGTAAACCCAGAAATGCTATTTAGGCAAGGGAAAAAAACCTTCCTCAATTAAGGAATGCTTCTACTGCATTGCAAAGGATAGAGAAGTTGTAAATGTGTGGTGGTTGTGGTTTTTTTTTTTTTTTTTCCAGAAAGGTTTAAAAAGGCAATAGCCAAAGGAAGAAAGTAGGAGCAGGGACAATGGAAGACATCAAAAGTATTAACCAGAATGGCTGAGTCACCGAGTGGTGGAGGTTGGAAGAGATCTTTGGGAGATTTTCTAGTCCAACCCTCTGCCAAAGCAGGGTCACCTAGAGCAGGGTGCCCAGCCTGGGAGCGCGCAGTTCTTGTAGGCTGCTGCTGGAAGCATGCAAGCCTTTCCAGCTGGATATCCGAGCCAAGC
Organism: Nothoprocta perdicaria; assembly: GCF_003342845.1. Taxonomy (NCBI): domain Eukaryota; kingdom Metazoa; phylum Chordata; class Aves; order Tinamiformes; family Tinamidae; genus Nothoprocta; species Nothoprocta perdicaria. The sequence goes on along the minus strand of NW_020454092.1, from coordinate 19,379,805 downwards.
ACTCGGAGCACGAACGCTATTATTAGCAAGATAGACGCTGGCATAATGAGTCAAACTTTGCCCTTTGGCCACAGAGTAGCTATGTCACAGGTAACAACCACAGAATCATTTGCTRTGAGAAAAGACATTCCTAGGGAAAGAAAATAACAACAAAAACTTTAAAACCATGCTTAAGCATTTTCACTGCTCTTGTGCCCAAAGCTAGTTAAAAAGTGTATTTATGCTGCAAACATTTCTCTGATCACAATGTGGACTACAGGAATAAGGAATAAAAGAATTRGTTCCAGAAAAGGGAATAGAGAAGTATGAAATAAAAACTCTAGTTTAGATGAGACTGCACATGATTTGCAAAGCAATGGAAACTGAGGGGGCAGCTAGGTCATGCCTTTTCCCTGCTGTATGAATCATTCTTTGAATGGAAATTTGAGTAGGAAGACATAATGGCTTGGGAACAAAGAGAGCTGCTGGAATATCACAGGTGCAGTTGAACAGAGAAGGATGTTTTGGGATGTGCCAAGGAAAGCAAACGCCATGAATCTGGAGGAGTTGTCATGACTTTGATTTAAGGAGCTACCCAAATCACCAAGGCTATTTCTCACGGTGTCAAACTAACAGTCAGGAGAATGGCTGAGGTCCCGATTCAGTGAAGCAATTAATCACTTCCTTAATGCCACTCTGCACAACTCTGAAATCAAATAAATAAATAAATAAAGAAAGAAAGAAAGAAGCTAACATTCTACTGACGTTTCTGGAAACTAAATTCACACTCCATTGGAGCATCTCTTTATACTTTTTACTCTTTAAATACTTTGCTGCATTAGAGCTAGCACAAGTTCCAGGAATCCAGATGCTGATATTCAAGGAGACTTACATATTATAAGGGAAGAACACAGCCATGTGYAACACATCTTGTAATCCAAATCATAGGATTCCTAAAGAAAACAGCAGAAGCTGTCAGTACTGGAGAGAAGGGACAACATGAAAGAGTCAATCCTAACTACCTCAGAAGATCCTCTAGCATTCAGAAAGACTTTGAAACAGAGCGAACACTATTCACCAAATCACAGAATTTTGAACAGCTTAAAAAACTAATGAAAAAGTAACAATTACAGAGCAATAATTATCTATCATCACTACACTAAGAAAGTTAAACCTAAGCTTRTTGTAAAGCAACCATAAACTGAACGCAACTTAAAAGTCAAGCTTATTTTAGCTATTTGACTATGGAGTAAAATGGAATGACAATAATGGCAGAAAGGATAAAAAAAGCTGAAATACTTCTACTTTTTTTTTTTTTTTTGCACAAGAAAAAAGGAAGGGGAAGAAACGCTAATTTTAAGAGAACTAACAAGCCAGTCACACTAGAAAAGTGCTATAGACAGGAAGATTTAGACAGAATAACTGTGAAGATTTAATGATGACAGATAGCTTAGTACTAAGACAAGTAGACTTCAAATGAAGGTGTTGTATTTTAGCCATTTAGCTTGAAATAACTGAAATATAATTATATTTCTTCTATAAAAATGGCATTCTAGACAAAGAAAAACTAATGAAGACAAACTAAGCCTGCGTTATCAGGCAATCCTTWATTCTAAGTTACCTTACTACCCTATATTGCAGTGACAACACTACTGAAAAATAAGAAGCAAAGTAGTAATGTATGAACTACTTTGATTCGAAGATCACAAATAAGGTTACAAGGGATTTGTCTAAATAGTGCTAATTACTAGAAATTTTCTGTAAAATGAAGGCAGTAAAAAATCCTTAAGAACTCACAATGTAACAGACAGCAATCTGAGCTCAGAAAAGATAGAATATAAGAATGATTTCAGAAGTAAACAGAYAGCAAATAAAGCCAGAATATTAAGAAAATATTAAAGCTTATATAGTCCTAAGCTGTCTAAAATGAGGTGTAGAGGAAGCAAGAGAGGTAGAGTCTTATATACATAGACAAAACCATACACAGCCATGTATTACAAGAAGTCTATCCAGATGACCAATTATAGACAGTCAGACCCAGCGGTCTCTACTACCCTCTAACAGGTTTAAAGAAGGAATCAGTTGAGCCCCTATTCTCCCTATAGGGAGAATACTCACTATTTGCTCTCCCACTTAAATGACTAAAGCATCTTTTTTTTCCCTATCAGTAGTGTTACTAAAGCCTAAAACTTGCAAACACTAAGTCAGAAGACAAACTGCATTTTTAACAGAGTAATTATAAAACCGTATTTCCTACTGGAATGAAAAAATGTTAGTGCGGTTTGCTAGATTTAGTTCAGAAAGGTTTAATGTTTCTTCAGGATCAGAAGAAAAAACAGCTGTGGAACTAACAGAAATGGATTTCAAATTCTTCTGCCATAATAAATAAAATTATATATTTTACTGTAAACAGATTTGAAGATTTGAAAGCGGGAGAGACTTTATTAACAAGATGTTGTTTAGGTAAAGCCTGTCTGATGCTTGGCATCTAACTGTATTAATAAATAACAGCAATTATAAATGGTTTATGGTGTGGATTGTTTCCTTTTAAAGTCACATTAGACTCATATGTAAGAAAAACAGCCATAGCATTTTATAATCACTAAGAACAAAACTCTGCCTGCATACTAGTGTAAGTTCAGAGCACTGTCTTTGTTTTTTTTCACAAATTACTCTAWATTTATAAAGCAAATTTGGCCAAAAGGCTTCTGTGGAAAATCTAGTGGCACCACTGTATTCACCTCACGGGAATAAGCGCTGGCAGTAAGTTTAGCCCAAAGAGTATAGAGAACTTCAGGAGGATATTGGTCTTCAACAGTTAAAATAAGGAACTTCTATATTTCCTTCTGTAAGATTTCACTGACAGAGTGTATGTTCCTGACTCAAAACCACAAGGGCTTATTTGGTTTAAGATGGAAAAAAAAATCTGTCCATTTTAAATAAAATCGGCCCTCTCTCCATTTGGTTTTGCTGATCCTTGAAGTTGCCTCAGCATTTAGTAACTTAATACTTTTACATCATTTAAATTTTATGCTAATGATTTGAAGGCAAACATTTCGCTATAAATGCTGTTTTTTAAGATTGGTCTGAAAGGGCACATTTAGACCCCCTAAAGGATAAAAATCCTAACCTCACCACAACTTTAAGTTAATGAGTCGAAAAATGTTTTTTCTTGCAATAGTAAAAATCGGTATTAGTGGCCATATGGGTTTAATAAATAGATTAAGAGGATAATTAGTTCTTAAATTTAAATTAAGGCTTCTGATTGTAAGAATTCATGCAAAATAAATATGAAGAGAAGTACATAACATAATTAGAAATATTATGATCTAATCATCTATTTGATACAAAATTGAAATGATTCTATTTTGTTTTTTGCATTATATAATTTACAGGCAACTAAGTACATATTTAATCATRTCATCACTAACCTTTTGTTTCAGTACAATTTTATTTACAAAATTTTAAAACAAGATTTTTTTTCTTAACTTTGTAAAGCTAAATTAGATTTTTTTTTCTTTTACTTTTGCTATTTAGCGACTCAGCAAAGCACCTGGAAAATAAATTCACCAAAAAAAAAAGAAGTTAAAATACTGAAATATAGTTATTTTTAAAAGCTGAATGGAGAAAAAAAAAAAGAAAAAAGAAAAGAAAACTAGGCTACCTGATTACTTTTTGTAAAACTTTACCACTGTATACTGAAAAATAACCATAATTCTCACTCTGGATAAGTATGTTAAAGCACACACAGATAGACAGCCTGCTCTCTCAGCATTCACAGTTATGAGTGGCTCTTTGCAGATATACAGCCTACCCACAATTACCCCAGGACACAAAGCCCCCAGAAGTACATGCTAACCTTCAAAAAAAAAAGAACATTTTTGCAATGTATGTGTGCAGTGATCACAACATGATTCTAKCTTCCTTTCTTTACCCTTGAGTAAATATAACTGCAGTGTTAGGAAACACTGCTTATGACCTGTATCAGAAATAGAATAAAAAAAAGARGAGTTATATCGACCATTACATTATTGCTTAGTACTTCGAAAGCATCCATGAATACAGGACAAGGCTGGGGAGCTGTGCCTTCAAAGAGATACTATACTCCTTTTAAGTACAGGACCGGTCGTACCTGGTCCTGAGTACTTTGCAGTAGTGGTTAAGTGCTGCCAGTGCATAAGTTACAGGGAAAATAAGCTGGGGGCCCAGGATACAAATCAGAAGTACCAARCATATAACTGGCCAGAGCAGCTTTGCTTCCCTGCAGCAGGCCCCAGCTCAGGCCCCTGAGGATATGCACGTCCCTGGTGCCAGGACCACGCCGATGATGGCACTGCACTGGCAATACCTCCTATTTAAATACCAGCCAGGGCATAGAGCTCTTCGTGCCAGGAAAGCCCCCAGCCTACTCTCTACATAAATACGACTGCATGCAAACAAGATTCCTCGGTGCAAAAGCTCCCCTTTCAACTTCCCTAATTTAGTGCAGTCACTCTTTAGGCAGAACTAAGCACTACATTTTGTCTCTTGCAGACATTCTGACTAGTCAGCTTCTCTTCCAGTGTTATAATAAGTAAAGTACACTCTAATCGGCGTCATGAGCACTTCTAACACTGCAGTTTCTCAGTCTAGTTATACCTATATATAGTTCAACCTCAACCAGCTAGGCCTCAGTTAGATTTCTGGTTATACAAAACAATGCTTTATTCCTCATCCATGTTAATTAATGCRAATGCCTTGATTAACACCCAAGCATATTCCCCCATCCCTCATGATGATCAGATAATGTTGTTTTCATTCTCTCCTATAAACTGGTTATTCTACAGCAAGATATGTTTCCAATAAACAGTTGGCATTACTGCAAACAATTGTCTTGCTAAAATTAAAGCACGCACTGAGAAACATAAAAATACCACGGTGAGTGAAATTGTGTTATTAACGTTTGGCTTTCTATCAATTTTATCAAGAAAATGCCCTAGAGAATATACAAAGTTACTGGAAGTCACTCAGTTCCATTCTGCATCGTTTAAGCAGAAGAGAGTAACCACAGCTGGAGGTTCCAGGCTCACAGCCGGGCCAGGGCTGCTGCTCAAGGCTCTGTGGAGGAATGGTGACCTCTACAGGTCCCTTTCTCCTAAGGCCACATCATCTCCCATGTTGATTTAACAATTTTCAAGGTGTAGTTTTGTTTGCTTTCGTCTCTGAGAAATTAAAATGAAGAAAATTACATGTATATTTGATGATGACACACCAACATAAAATAAACCAGTAGACAGGGGCACGTGTTAATTTAAGAACTAAACGTTCATCTTTGAGAAGCCAGAAAACAATACTTCAAAGGACAAGAACTTCAAAGCTCTCTATAACTTCAAAGCACTGCACCAGCATTAATAAACACTTAGGACATGTCTGTGAGGTAGAAAAAAAAATTTCCTTTTTTAATGTTGGTGTAAACAGGGCACAGAGATTAAGTGATTTGCCCAAGGACACAAGTTAGTAGCAAAACTGCGATTACAGGTAGGAAATAACTAGCTCAAGCCTCTTTTCTCAGACCAGATACAGCTGCCTTAAAGCAATGATCAGAAGCTCCTGATGAGAAAATGCATTCAGCAGATGTCAAAATACAGACTTTTCTGTCAATTAGTGCTTAAATGGCTATTGTCAAGATTCTTAGGATTTCTTCGTCGTGACAATCTGCTCACTATAGACTTTCCAGTACACCTCCAGCATGAAGTTTCTCTGATGAMATTAAGGAAGTCAAACTAGCACAAAATAGATATTTTCCTATATCCTTCCAGAGGAAAACACATTTTTTTCACTATATAGAAGCCAAGCTGCTATATCCCCACACTGCTGAACAGAAACATGCTTAAGTGCTATAATGCAAAAGCAATGGAAAAGAAATCTATCATTTCCTTATCTTTTCAAAATAATCTAAATAAGGAATAGTCCTTAGATAGGTGGAGTTAAAGAAGCCAGGTGACATAAAACAGACCTGTGAAGGACTTAGGAAAAAAAATCATCTTATACCCTTTAGACAGCCAGTAAATATAAATGATAATAAAGAAGGCAAAAGAGTTAGCTTCTCCCTCTCTCAAACTTAGAGGGACAACAAACAAAGTTAGAATGATACAAATAAAAAGCATGCTTGAAATAGCTAATTATGAATTGCTTTTCTTCTCAACTGTTTCGTTTTTGCTCTTTTTGTGAAGTCATTGTTCTAACAAATATTTAATTCTAAGATGAAATAAAATGATCATGAAAAAATAAAGATTTTAAAATATAATTTCTAAAAATTAATCCACACAACAAGTTTCCAAAATTTTGGCAAATGTTTTTGGCAAATTGGCAAATTTGGCAAAATCCTGGCAAATCATTCTTCTTGATGAAGAACAAAATTTCTTCAAAAATCACATATGTTAAATCATAGAATCACAGAATCTTTAAGGTTGGAAGGGCCCTTCAGAGATCATCTAGTCCAACCCGCCTGCATATGCAGGGTCACCGAGAACAWGTGGCACAGGAATGAAGAACCTTTTTAAAAACTAGGTCATTACATTTTGCAGACTGCAACTTACACCTACTAACAAGTAATTTGCTGCATATTATTTTCCCAAAATAAGTTTCACAGCGAGTCTGAAATACATTGCAGACATACATTGTTCAAACGTTCCTCCTTAAGGCCAGTTAGGAGTACTGCACCCTTCGTTTGTACTGTTCAYGAGTAAAATTTCTATATTCAACATATCAGAAAATTATTGCCATACTACTAGACTCTTGAAGAGCATCAGAATTGCTGTTTCCAATGTTTTYAAGGAGTTCCAAAAGCCCTAAAGAAACTCCTTGTGCTTTTTATATTGATACAGCTTAGCATCCAAATAACATTTTCTCTTGTGAGAACTCAAACTTTCTTGCAAGGGTAATCAAATCTCTAATCTAAAATACTACAATCTCTAATATAATATTGGAACAATACTAAAGGAAGGCATAAAGATCCCATTTCAGCAATTTTAAGTAACAACTAAGAATTTGCTGAAGACATGGATACATCTGTTGTACTTTGCTGAGGCAGACCTGAAGACTAAATAACTTGCAGATCACTGAGTCATTAACAGACTTGGGAACACAATTCAGACCTCCTGACTCCTTACAATAAACCATGATTTTCCATATTATGAGTTAGCAATGATTAGCTAAATGACAAAGGTTTTGCTATTCTTGGTATAGTGCTCCTTTTTGCATTTTAGACAAATTGGGCTCTGAAACTGGTTGCCAAATTTACTGACTGGGTAACTGGCTGGTTTTCAAAACATATATTAAAAATCTTGCCTCTCCTGACTATTTCTTCAATAAATCATATTTCAAAAAGCCTAGCTTTTCAATACTACTTTTAAAAATATGCTTAAAGTCAGGCTTTCAACTCATTTTATTTTAGCTCTGTCACTAGCCTTTTATAGGATTCTGTCATGTCAACTTACCTCTCACCTGTTCTCCAATTATTTAAATGATTATTATTGTATTTGCTTTTCCCCATAAGGAATTTTAACACCATTAGGTTAAAGGAATTAATAATAGCTAAATTCAAAGGTTCTGCACCCATACAGAAACTTATACATATTCACAGATTTGAAGCTTTGATTATTTATACCTTAAATATTGCATACGGAATCACACCTTGATCCACACCTTTTGTGGAGGAATCAAGTTTCAGACAGACTGTAGGTTATAGCAGGAATGGCAAGCTAAATGGCCTTAAAGTTAAATATACTTCATAGACTGAAGTTGTAACCCATATTAGTCAGCCTGGATCACTTTTTATCACCAGTTGCTTTATACAGTTTATTTTTATCCAGAGCTTTGTTATTATTTCATTACATTATAGTGCTTTCACCTACGTAGCTGGCAGTGTGTACTTTTTATTTAAGATTATACAAAGTATGCAATCATAGCAACAGTAACTATGCTGTCAAGTTTCTTTTGTCATATTTAATAGATTGGTCACACAGGTACCAACAAAAAAAGATCGGCCCAGAGGAACTTGACAAACCAATACCAGAAGGCACTCAAATATTGGCTTCTCAGAAGTACTTTTTATTCCCTAATTTTCCTATAAATCTGTAAAAATTCTACTGAAATATCTTTCCATATTGCAAAGTTTTATTTTGATATTAAACTTCATTTGTTGCTAAGGGAGAACAAAGAAGGTAAAGGACTTCTAACTGGACTACAAAACTAAAGGTGAGGCAGACGATTTCTTTCTCATTCTTTAAAGATCAGTRAACTACAATGTTTGCTGATTCACAGTTCTGTAAGAAGGATTTTGGGAAATCATCTGATCCCACTTTCCTGTTGCTTATTTTACTTCAAACATCAAACACTAGCTYGGGTCACATTTTGAGGATCAATATGATCATGCATTCCACCAGCCTGTTTACAAATCCATATGCAATTGAAGTCCTAAGAACTAAAAAGGAAGAGCTAGTAGAAGGCATAAATAATCCAGACAATCTTCTGAACTGGCTGATAGACAACGGCATTTTTACACCAGAAAAAAAGATAGTCATGACTTTCTACAGGACACGAAAAGAAAAGAACTCTCGAGTTTTAGATACACTGATTTCTCACGGTGAAAGAGCCTGCAGGCTCTTTTTCTATCCATGTTTAAACCAAGTGGAGCCAAAGCTTTATAACAAAATGAGAAAATATGTCAGTGAAATAAACGAAAGTATCAGAGATGCTAGAAGACAACTGGTAGGGTATTTACTTGAAAAAGATAAGACTTGGCTTGAAAACAGCAGTGAACAGCAGCAAGAAAAAAAAGTGTGTCATAAAAGAAAAAGACAAGAYTGGTCTATTAAGAAGAGAGGTAAAGAAACTGAACTTTTAACAGCAGCAAAACCTAGAAAAGAACATTCTGATATCAGCCTCTTTGATGCAGCTGCTAAAGGCTGTCTTTCTGAGTTAGAGAAAGCATTGGATGATAACGAGATTATTGCACTAAACTCTGCAAATGAAACACTCCTGCACGTGGCAGCTGCTAATGGATGTCTAACAATAATGGAATATTTGATTAGAAAAGGTATTAAGGGAGATGTAAAGGATAAGAAAGGAAGAACACCACTGCATAGGGCTGCTGAGAAAGGCCACGGTGATGCAGTTAAAGTACTTCTCCRGTGCGGTGCCAACATATACAATTTGGACAAAGAAAGCAAGACACCACTGCATTTGGCTGCACAGAATAATCACAGCCACATATTGAAAATACTCCTGAGAAAAGAGGCAAGAAGCTACAGGAATCAGCACAACTTCTTGCACATGGCAGCTCTTAAAGATGAAAGCAGCCTGGCAAAAATGCTTTTAAAGAATGGCGTCCCTGTTGATGGAAAGGATGAAAAAGGACAGACAGCTCTCAGTTGTGCTATTTCTCGGGGGGTTGAAAATACTGATAAAGTACTGCTAGAAGCTGGAGCTAGTGTGGATTCCAAAATGGCTGAAAGAGCCCTCAAAGGCAACCACCCATCCATCTTCAAAGTGCTGCTAGAGTATTGTAAAGATTTGTCATCTAACACAATGGAGTCAGCTCTCTTTAAAGCTGTACAGAAAAATCTGCATAGTATTGTGGCAGCTTTGGTTGACAGAGGCACAGCTATAAATGCCTACAATGAAATGCAGTATACTCCTTTACTCCTAGCATGTGAAACAGGCAAAATCGAATCTGCAGAAGTTCTGATTGAAAAGGGGGCTAACCTCAGAATAAGGACTCCTGATTCAGACACCACATTGCACTTGGCAGTTCAAGCCGGGGCCACTTCTATCACAAACTTGCTTCTACGCAAAGGGATGGAAGCAAACATTACAAACCAGGCAGGAGAAACCCCGCTCCATATTGCTGCCCTTCATAATAAAGGGGCATTCATTTGCATTTTAGTTAATGGTGGAGCRAAAATCAATGCTGTCACTAAAGAGTTACTTACTCCCTTGCATATTGCAAGTGGAGCAGGTAATACTGATGTTGCTCAACAGCTGTTGAACTACCAAGCCAATGTTAATGTTAAGGATAAGCAGTCTAAATCACCTTTACACCTTGCTTCTGAAAGGGGAGATATCACAATGGTGRAGCTGCTTCTGAACGCTAATGCTGACCCCAACGCAAGAGATAGAGAGAAAAGGACTCCTCTGCACATTGCAGCTATGAGGGGACATCTCAGTATCGTTAAAGCTCTGCTAGCCAAAAAAGGCAGATCTGGAGTTAAGGACATGGATGGATGTACTCCAATGCACTATGCAACCATCAAAGGAAATGCAGAGATTGTAAAAATTCTTCTGACATCGGGGAAAATAAGAATATTGACGACAGAAATATTTGGAGAAAGACTGCATTACATATTGCAGCAGAATATGGACATGGTGATTTGATAAACCTATTACTGAGCCAAGGGGCAGCCATTAATGCCTTAGACAGCAGCAAGGACACTCCACTGCACTGTGCCTGCAAAGCTGGTCATTTGAGTGCTGTAAGTTCCCTTGTAAACTGGTCACAAGGAGAGAAGGCAAATTTACAAGCTGCTAACAGTCTCAAAAAGACCCCACTGCAAGTAGCAGAGATTAACAGAACAGAAAATCAGGCTCACATTGTAACACTTTTGAAAAAGTTAATTACTAAATGAATACATAAAGCAAAGAATCCCAGATGCATTTATATGCAAAATCACTTTTAAAAATTATTACTTAATGTAATTTGGATAACGGTGCTGTCTAGTATCAATTCATGGCCAGAATTAAGTWAGTAATCAAAAGGGGCCAAGGAGAAAAGAACCTTAAAAATGCTGTTATTCTAAGTATTGATTCCCTCTTGCATCTCTCACATATCTCGTACTTGGAATCCCTTTGAAGCACCAGTTTTAAACTGTAGGTGACCTATTCCAGTATAAYCTAGATTTCTAATAAAAAGTGATAGAAGTTAATTTTTCATATTTCTGTGAACAGTAGCTTGTATGGATAGTTTAAACACTGTTAAAATCACATTTGTACAAAGCCAACTATTACAAATAAGCATCTAACTGTAMCTAAGAGGACAGAAAGCCCAAAAAGGTTGTTGACACCACTGCAGTTAGTTTCAGACTTAATTGTGGGGTGCTCCCTGAGGGGGTGAATCATGCCCTCCCTCACAATCTCATCACACACGCAGCTCTCCCCTTGCTTTGGCAGCCCTGCTCCAGGTTGGGTGGGTGACATGACTCGCTCCTCCCACAGCTACAAGTGAACAAAGTGCAGCAGGATGGTAGTTAGCAGTCGAGTAGCACTGTCTCTTCGGTTGTYAACAATTAGCTTGGCTTATGCTGATTACAGTATTGCTTTCTGGGCCCGCTRGGGATCAAAAACCATCCACATACACATCCACTAGACCCTCACCCCAGTAAATCCTGCTGTGAGGTTCAATATAAACCAACCAAGAGAGCAACCTGAGTYCACAGTGATGCTAACTCAGTTATGTTTCCTGTGAGTGCTGAAGTCATCTGCTACATGGACATTCAAATTTGGGTTGACTCTTCTTTACATAGCTCTGTTATACACTGTCACATGGCATTTACATGTCCTAGGTCTAAAAAAATCATTCTATCCTTCACTGTACCATTTAGTTACTTTTGCATTTTTTCATGAGGATAATGAAAAACAAAAACTGTTGTATTTACTGTTCACTTTCTAATTAATACCAGGACATAGATGAAATGTTGAGAATGGAAAGGTTGAAACAAAAAAAAAAAAGGTTTATTGGTTGAAAACCAAGTATTTGCATTGTGATCTTTTAAAACAGAACCTCTCGAGGAAAGTCACCGAGTGGTCCTATATTCTTTATAATAATAACCAACCCTCACAGCTTTTTGCTTTTCACCCTTCATCACCACTAGACACAAATTACCATGACRGGCAAAACGATACTCGGGAAATCAAGCATCGGTTGCAAAGAGCATGGGAAGAAAACTAATTTCACAGCCACGTTATGACGCTTTAAAGTCAGCCTGTCGAGGCCTCACCACGGGCACCCTCCCCATGAAAGAGCATGGGCTGTGAGCTCGGAAGCAGACACCGAGAGTGACAAAACAGAAATAAAATCTCCGGAGTCAGCGGGTAACAAACGCTTCCAAAACGGCCGCTTTTATTCGAGGCCGCTCCCACACCGCCAACGGCCGCCAACGGTCACCAACGGTCGCCAATGGCGCGAGCGGGCTCGCTGAGGGSAGGGCGGCGGAGGCGGGAGGAGCGCGAGGCGCCGGCGTCCCGCGGGCCGCCCCTTCCCTCCCCTCGCGCGCCGGCTCCCCCGTGGCCGCGGCCCCACGTCCCGTGGCCCGCCCGCCGCCCGCGCCTCGCCCCGAGCTGCCCCCTCGCGGCTCGCGCGCGCCCCGCCTACCCCGGCGCCATCTCTCCGCCTCCGCGTCTCCTCGGGGCGCGCACGCGCCGCGCATGCCCCGTGGCGCCGCCGCTTCTCGCGAGGCTCGGCGGCGTCATGGCGGCCGCGGAGGAGCCCGAGGTGGACGTCGAGGGCGACCCGGCGGCCGCGCCCGGCGAGGCGGCGACCGGGTGAGTGGGCGAGGGCAGCCCCTGTCCCTCCCCTCGCGGCTCCTCCGCGGGCAGCCCGAGCCTGCCGTGAGGGGGCGGCGGGGGGGAGCGCGGCCTGCGCCCCGCACCCGCGCGACGGGCAGGGGAGGAAGAGGAAGGCGGGGAGGAAGAGGGGGGGAAACAGGAGCGAGCTTTGCGGAACCGCCAAGGAGAGGGGACTGCACGATAAGGCTTTTAAAACAAAAGCAGGTTAGTATTAGCGGTGGTAGCAGGTGCCCCCAGGCGGCTTCAGCGGTAACGGATCCCGGAGAGCAGCCGTGGAAGCGGCGCGTGGCAAAACGCTAACGCTGTCAACGGCGTGAGCCTGGGCGCGGGGAGGGGTGCGGGGAGAGCGTGGGACCCGCAGTGCTGCTCAGGCGGCGCCGACTGTTGCTGCTGCGGAATAAACACGGAGCCGGGTGCGCTGCTCATCGCACTGCTGGTGCCTCTGGAGAAGCAGGGATTCAGGGAGGGTGTTTTGTTTTGTTTTACTGTGGGTTTTGTTTTCATGCTGACCTGTGAAGACACATTTGCACTTCTCAGACCAAGTAGTTCAGAATAGAAGTTAAATTGTTTCTGGTAGCATTGCAGGGGATGTCAGGCTCACTGCCCTTCCAAAAGGCTGAATGATCCAGCAGCAGTAACAGGTAGTTACGTGAAGCGCTAAGGAGTTTTATGCTGCRTTAGGAGAGAGGAAAACCAATCAATGGCATCCATCAGTGAAGGAGTTTTAAAAGTAATATGTGGTTATTTACTGAAAAGATACCAATCCGGATGAAGTCAGTGAGAATACGAATAATCTCAGGTGATGGGGTTCYCTTGATCAGAACCTGTGATACTTACCTGTGTAAGTAACAGCCTTCCTCTGGAGACAGCAGTTCTTTCTCTTTATGGAGCTCCTATGATCTTATAGAGGTGAAAATGCAGAAATGTTAAGCAAAGGTAGCACAAGTCACGGGCATTTTTAAGATTAAAGTGATGCATCTGCTTGTCCATGAAATTCTTCCTGTAAAACACACACAAATGAAAGATGGGTCTTTACAGTGAGGTGCTTTCCTCCACTCTCGCCTCTTGTTTTCATTCTTCCGGAGTTTCTACTATTCAGGGTTTTACTGCTATCTCATACAGTCTGCCGTGAGATAAGCGAGGTGTTGCCACCCAGAGTCCTAATACAGATCACTTACTAGTGATATCTTATGCTCTGTCTCGTAGAATATTATGAAAGAATAAACTATCGTAATAGTTTGCAATATACTACTTTAATTTTAGAGTCTGTCATTGCTTCTGTTAATAGTAACGTTATTTAGCTCCATGATTTAATTTTATTCCTGACAAAACCTACAGTTTCTTCTAATATGTTTGTAATATTTTGAACATTGATTTTTTTTTTTCCTTTTAAAGAGATTATGAAAATTCAGCATCARGCTTGCTGCAGGATCACTACCTTGATTCGTCTTGGAGAAACGATAACAATATCGTAAGTGATTTTTAAATGAATGTTTCTTGTAGCGAGGTGCTTATAGTCTTCAGTCTGTCCATGTTCATATTCTTTCAGATTATTAATTGTGCCTTTCTGCAGACTGTTTTAGACTTGTAGAACCTCTTATATGTAAAATCATGGCAGAACTTCATTACCGAAAAAAAATATTTGTACCATTTGCAGCCATGGACATTGGACAGCAGCATTAGCGAAGAAAACAGGGCTGTTATCGAGAAGATGTTGCTGGAGGAAGAGTATCCTTTGTTTTTTGCTTGTGTGTTTGTCAGTACTGCAGCTTCTTGCGATCCTGATAAGTCTTTAGCTTCTTTGCAGTGTATTGACAATGGCCAGGTATAATCACAGGTACATAGCTTAGGCCTGGAAAACCAAATCATTTTTAGGGAATCGTTGGAGAGATAGAGAAAGAAACATTGAGAGGTAAAGGAATTCTGAAGGGAAGGGACAGGTTAAATTACTGAATTTTGATGTCTGTTGTAGGTAGCGTGAATGCTGCTTTCTACTTTTTGTCCATTTTTATTGCCTGGTCAGGCAGAAGTTGTCAGGTTTTCCTAAGGGTGTTTAAAGTGTGTGTCTATATTCAAAAATTTTATTTTTATTATTTTATAGTGAGAATTTCTTTTTTTCTGTTTTGTGTGATACTATTGCAACTGCATTTACAAATATTACTGTTTTGGTTACTACAACTGCTGTTAGGAATACAGATCGAGCTCTTGATCATTTTTTATCTCTTGTCTTTTTTTCTTGATTTTTAATGTTATTTCTCTTGAGAGAATACTATCTCACAGTATCTGTCTCCTGACAGAGATGATTCTAAACTGTTGTAAAATTCATAGATGATTTTTAAGACTATTTCTGGGAAACGGAAAAGGCAAAGCTTGACATATTTTTGGTGCCAGTCCCAGCTAAAACAACCATGTTCATCCCCACTCTGGCTACTGCTTCTGTGCCACCTCCAGCACTGTGCTGACGCAGCCGGTTACGTAGCTCCCTAGCAAACGTGATCAAAGAGCCCATCTGGCTAAAAATAACTGCTTCTTTTTGCTGCAGTGTGCTTCAGCTGGACTAATTTGCAGCCTGATTCACCCTGGCTATATATGTATTTCTACCAGCACACAGGATAAGATGAGCAGAAAGGAAGAGGAAAGGAAGGAACTTTTTTTTTCAGTAGTGTTGATTTAAATACTCTAAATACTCTTAAATACTTACTGTTAGCAACGTTGCTGATGCTAACTAACCTCAGTAGACTAGTTAGGTGATGGTATTACTAATCATGGACTAATTTATTTTTCTGTTCTTTTTGCAATTGAGAGTAGTAATGCTTGCAGAAACAAGAAAATGAATCATTGGTAGTTTTCCTAGTAGAAAAAATTACTAAGGGTTAAGTTGAAAAACAAGTAATGCAGCAATGTGATGAAAAAATATTTTAGTATAGTTTCTTAAGTTTAAAAAAGGAAAAAGTTGTTGTGGATAGACAGAAACTAGTTTAGCATGTTATTTTTGAAGTCAAATATAATTTCCTTTGTGTTAAACTATTAGCAGTGTGTGAAATATCTCAATTTATGTGATTATTAGAATTCTTATCTGTATGAGTATTTTGATGCTTCAAGATCTTAATTAAAAATTCAGATATTATCTATCTAATAAAGCAATTTCTGAAAAAATATGGCCCAATCAAAAGGAAGCGGAAAAAAGATCTGTGAGAAGGTAAGACCTATTCAATAAGAAATGAACCATGATATTAAAGGAAAGGAAAAGTTCTTCCAAAATTAAGCTTGGGTGCTTTGATATGCAACAATATCACACTTATTAATTTTTGTTTTCATGTTTGTTTTATATTTGCAGTCCACATAAGAAAACTGGGAAAGTCATGTACGTACACTTTAATAATTGAGTTACGTTCTTAAGTACAATTTCTGATTTATGTTAACTTGCAGGATATTTAGGAAAAGGTAGGTTATAGTTCTCTATTTTGTTTGTATAAAACAATGTAGCTTTCAACATGAAAAACATTGTCTTGTTTGATGAGTAGCCTATAGTAAACTGTTATTTTACCTCAGTTGTCCACGTCAAAAAAAAAAAAAAAGTTAATTATTTCTTTCATCTCTGAACATTTATGTTTCCTTGTTCCTTGCTTGAATTTCTGTAGGATTAGTTACTAATAAATGTTGCRTTGCCTCAAATCTGCCTTTGCGATGGGAGACTGGTATGATTCTAGATATCTTATTTATCAGCCCTATTCATTTTCAAGACAGTATCTCAAGTTTTACAGAAGGGGGGTAGTAGTCATCATCCTAGACCTCACCTTTGGTTTCTGTGCTCTGAGAATACATTGTGTTTAAGAAACCACTAACTTCTGTTTTGTTTTGTCTTTTTCACAGGGTGCGTTCACCTACAAAGCCAGCTAACTCCTCTTTGAAGTGGACATCACAAGAAAAAGAACTGTTTGAGCAAGGACTGGTAAGTTTATTTAGGCCTATAACATTCTGAATTTAAGTCATTAGCTCATTGTAAATAAAAATATTTTTATATGTACRTGGCTGCTGCATGTAATGCATTAGAAATATGTGCCATCTATGAAGATAGTAACAAAAGATCAGAGTTGTGCAGGTGAATCCCCTAAAGTGACTTTATTTGTGCACTAGATCCTGCCTGTGGGACTCATTACAACTTGAGATCACAAAATATATCAGACTTCCAGTGTTATGAATTGTTATGGTACAATCATTATGCTGTGGTTAAAAATGTTAACTGTAGAGTCTGCTTAAAGCAAGCTATTAAAGTGAAATCCTGTACTGTCCTAAGTTCTTTGRAGATGTTTTGTTTGGCGCTGTCTGGCCATATATTAAAAGGACTTCAGACTTTTCTGGACCTGCAGAGTTTCTGCTGCCCAGTCCTGCACACAGTTCATTTCACTRGGATTCCTTGAAGCAGCGAGCAGCCCAGTTCACCACATGTCTGAACCAAGTAAAGAAGAGTCTCTATTTAAGAGACAATTTTTACTGTCTGATGTCATTTCTTGGTAGGATGTGACTAGGAAGGTTCTTTACCAAGGGTTTGACAGTATTTCTGTTTGTTGGTAATGGGTATGCAAAGACTTTTCTCAAATAAGAAGCAATGCCTAGAATGTCAGATGTTAGATAATTTAAATGTGTTCTGTTGGACTAGGTGACATTTGGGCGCCGATGGACAAAAATCGCCAAGTTGATCGGAAGTCGAACTGTTCTGCAAGTGAAGAGCTATGCTAGACAATACTTTAAGAACAAGGTACCTATAGGATCATTCTAGTTAGCGAAATAACTATGTGATGAGTATGCTGTTGTACACATCTCTTTACCAGGGTATTGTCATTAAACTACCTCTTTATTCTCTTACTCAGCAAAGAAGTGAAATRCTTGCAGATTTATCTGCAGATTTAGGTATGAAGTCAGATCTGATTTAAAATTCCTACAAGGATTTTTTTTTTTTTAATTCTTGGAATAAATAAATAATGTGTTATATAAATAAATATGTTATATAACAGGATTCCCTCACAGTGTGGATTATCAGACTGAAAATACTTGTCTTCCACTGTAGAGACACTTGAGCTGTGCAGTGTAATTCCATTTTTAGCCCCATTTGAAACTGCTGGGCAATTCAAAAAGGAATTACCTCTGTTCCTTATTAATAATAAACAGGCTTTTTTGTTGAACTGGAATACATGACATTTTACACTTGCACTAAAAGTATGCCTCTAAGGGTCCTGTGTAAAAGCCCATTACAATTTTAGTGTTTTATGAAGTGAAATAAATATGAGGAAGAAATACGTGAGAAAAGTTCTCCTGATTTTTCTGAGATGTTACTATGCATTTTATTATTTACATATTTTATCAGCCTGTCAGATAACTCCTCATGTCTCCTGTTCACGTAAAACGGTTCTGGGTCTTTGCAGGGTAGKTGTGTAGGGGTTATTTGACTTTTTTCTACTGAAATTTTGTTATGCTTTCTTCAGGCRAAAAATGATGAATCTGGAAAAGAAGAGCAAAGTGGATGTGGTAGCAGCCATCTTTCTCTTGAAGATAGAACGAGGGTAGAAGCATTGTCACCTGGAAGCTTGAGAGGCCGTGCAGACCCCAATCTGAATGCAGTGAAAATTGAAAAACTGTCAGATGATGAAGAAGTAGACATAACTGATGACATGGATGATGAACTGCTTTCTCCTGCTTTCCTGCARGAAGCTGGAAAATCTGACCTATCTGTTCTTTCCCAAAGTCCAGTTCAAGAAATGAGAGGGAAGGAATGTGGGTTTTCATCTATTGGACACAATTCTGCAATTTCTTTACCRACAGAAGTTCATCAACGTACCGCGCAAGTATGCACCATGGAAGCATTAGTATTTCCAGATGTTGCAGCAACATGTTCTCAGCATGTGAACGGTGATAGATCTGTAAATATAGATTATCAGCAATGTAACAAATCTATTGAGAAAGCTGAACAGACTGGAASAGTAACATCCTGTGCTACTGGGCAGGTAGCTAATCAGGAGCTCAGTGAAGTACAGAGGGACTTGGCTGGAAATGGATTGCTTTTCAGTTCTCCATGCCAGGTGGATGAAGAGCATCAAGAAGAGGCAGAAGATCTTAAGCCACCTGATCAGGAAGTGGAGATTGATAGAAATATTATTTTAGATGAAGAAAAACAAGCTATTCCTGAATTTTTTGAAGGACGCCAGGCCAAAACACCAGAGCGTTACCTGAAAATTAGAAATTATATTTTGGACCAGTGGTAAGATTGAGTAATTTCGCATGTGTGATAAGTGATGAAGATCACTTGAGCACTGCTTTGTTGTAGCTAAAATATTACCTAGAAACAATAGCTTTCTTACAAAAAYGTTAAAAGGAATTTTATGGTAACATTCTTAAGATTGCAGATGAACAAAGAGCACAAACTAAGAACTTTTATTTTCTTGTGCAATTTAGAAGGCAAGCAATTAAAATACTTTGAAGCATTATGGGAATGAATGTGCTGTGTCAGAACAAATTGCTACCATTTTGCTAGGTTATTTCCTTGCAATTTTTTATCATCCAAAATATGTAAGACAATGTACAACCTTAAGTAGCTCCTCAGAATATCTGATATCAAGTCCAAAGTGATGTCTGTAGTAGTTATGTGTGTCCACTTTTGTCTGGAATAGAATGCCTTTCCAGAGAAGCACCTAGAAAGTATAGCCTGTACTAGAGAATACAACATTGRTCAAAAAATACTTGAAATTAATTTTTGACTGGAATAGTGCTTGTGCATTTTAACATTTTATGTACTATTTGCTAGGAATCAGTTTAAGGAACCTTAAATACATGTGATCACAGCTTAAATATCTATATATTTTGTTCTGTTACAGCTGTGTGTGCTTGTTTGGTGGTTTTGGGGTGTATGTGCATGTGACAGTGAGAAGAATTACTGCATTTAACTGAGTTGTCTTGTAGAGCTTAGTTGCATAGAAACTCTGAAGTGCCATATCAGAGAAGAAATGTTGAACTGAAACAATTGAGTTTCAGCTGCAAGAAGTGCATAGAAAATGGGGAAAAGGGCTCATTTATACTGCCAGGAATGCCTATGCTTACATAAGATATCTAGACTAATTTAATCTAGACTCTTATCAGAGTTTAGCAGAATCATAGTAGTCTTGAGTAATTCACTGCTTCCTGCTCCTGGGCATTTTCAGGAATTTGTTTTCATGCAATGGATATATCCCTTTCACTCTGCAGAACCCAATTATAACTTTCCCAAAAAAACATACAATTTGTATTTTTGCTGTGATTACTTTCTATAGTGTGTGCATGCTATCTGCATTGSGGGGGAAAAAAGCACTTTGGTGTCTCATCTTTTCCTTAGCCTAAGTTGCATGATTTCCCCATGGGCTGTGTTACTGTTTGATCATGTGCTGTGCTTTATTTTAGGGAGAAATGCAAACCCAAGTATCTGAATAAGACTTCAGTACGTCCAGGCCTTAAGAACTGTGGTGACGTTAACTGTATTGGACGGATACACACATACTTGGAATTGATAGGAGCAATTAACTTTGGCTGTGGTAAAACAATATTTTAATTGTAATCAATTCAGTACTTGAAATTCTGAAGGGTACATGCTGTGAACATCTGTTATTGATTGTCAGCTTTTCTGTTGGAATTAATGATTTTAATGGAGGATAGACATGAGGATCTGTAGCTGGCCTTTAAGAAAGTCTGAGTTTCAGTTCATTTTTCAGTGTAGTGTGAATGACTGCCCTTAATCAGCACCAAGTCCCTGTTTGGATAATCTTATAACTTTTCTGTTCTGTTACTCCTGATTGCTTGAATAGTAATTKCTGTTTCATTTAAGTTCTTCAGATGAGAATCTGTGTGCTGCATTATATTTAGTGCAGTCATGTTCCCAACTCAAATGGCTCTAGTCAATTTTGATATTAATGAAAGACTTCTTAATGATGCTCACACAGGAGAATTTCCATTAATCTTTATTAAGAAGTACTTTCTGAGCAGATTGAGTCTRTTATGGCATTTGGGAATCTAGAGGAGTTTGTAACCTCCTGACAGGATTGTGGACTTCTAAATTAATAATAAAGACTTTTTATCCCTTACATATGTGTGACCCTGTATACCAAGTGCCGTTCTTCATTATATGTTCTACGTGCACTCATTTTTTTTTGTTTTCCTGATGCCTGCTGTATTCTGTTTAGAAAAGTTAGAATTCAAATTATTGTTTCCTTTTCCTGTTTTTCCAGGCTGAATTTTAAGTATTTATGCAATAGAATAACACCTGCTTTCTCAGGCTCTTTTGCTTACAAGATTCAAATGCTGAAATCAGATGATATATTAAAATATATGCCTATAGGTTAGTATCATTATCATTCAGTTGTAGAGTCTCTGTAATGGGTTGAGTTTGGTCCAGCACTGAGTGACAGCTGTCTTGGAAAGGAGAAATCTCGCACAGTATATATCAGCTGATAAAGAGGCTTTTAGAAATAAATCAGAAGGAAASAAGTAACTTTACCACAGCATTTTTAAAGCAGGAAATGAGAGGACAGTATAGCCAGTCAGTGGTATGACCATCAAGAGGTGCCTTTTCTTGGGGAGGGTGGAGAGATTTGTGGCTTCCCTAGGGCATTTTTCCGTATTATTTATCATTGTCCTTCTTGGCTCTTTACCAGACATGAGTGGCTTCGCACTTTACTGGAGTTCTAATCTACATTTTCTTGGTATCCCATAGAACAGGCTGTCTATAACAGACCACAGCCAGCTGATAAAACACGCTCCAAGGAAGGCAAGGACACAGTGGAAGCCTACCAGCTTGCTCAGCGTTTGCAGTCCATGGTATGTCCAGGGGCTAAAACACATGCACCATGAAGCTGGGCATTTCAGTTTTCTGCTTTCAAGCCACGACATCTAGAAAATTTTCTTTGTCATTCAATATGTCATTTTCTCAAAAAAATTGTAATTAAAGTGTCAGCGGAAGTGCTGCTTTTGCTTTCTGACAGGTGCATCTGTCCTAGTTTGTGTTACCCTGCATGGCTTATTTATATTCAGGTTCTCAGCTAAGAGTTTTGCAGTGTTTGTGGAGCCCCAACCACTTCTTTCTCRCCTCTTCATAATTTATTAGCCTCATTTAGCCAGAAAATAGTGCAGTGCATTGACAATATGCCATTAAATTGCTTGCATTTTAATCATGAAGTATAGTGTATATCTGATGTAACTTGGAGCTTTATCCACACAATTAAGCACAGTAGTAACTCATTTCTTACTACATAAATTACCAAGGTTTGACTGATGAATTTTTATATTAACAGTTAATGTCAATTTTTTTAGATACTTCATAGCAAAATTGGTTAATGAAAGAAAACTAAATCAGTCTTAATGGAAAGAAAGAATTTTACATGTAAAGAACTGTAGCGTATACTGCCTGTAAACATACTAGTTTATATTTTTCTATGTTGTCTGCACTGTAGTTCATACCTGTTTATTAGTGGCACCGCTGCTSTCAGATGTTGATGATCTATTGAGCGTCATCCTAGATGGATATTTTACAGCCTGGAAAAAAAATTCTACTGGTAAATTCTACTGGTATTTTGTGACAGATTGTGAACTACTAAATTCTGCAGCACTCCAGGGACATTTCCATTTCTGGAAATACATCATAGTTAGTAGTATCCACATGAAAGTAACCCTTTGGGTATTTTTCATGTGGCAGATTAAATTAAATGAATTTAGTGTTTCAGGAGTATGATCCTTGACTTATGTTTATTTGTTTGTTGCAGCGCACGAGAAGACGACGAGTGCGAGACCCTTGGGGAAAYTGGTGTGATGCTAAGGATTTGGAAGGACAGACATTTGAGGTAACTCTTCTGTTTTTTTTAAACTGTACTTACAGAACTAATTCTTGCTAATTGCTAGCAGGTGGTGTAGCATTAAATATTGTAGCAAAATGGTTTTATAATAGGTGCTTAACCTCTCTTTGTGGAAGCAATAATTTGAAAATAATGTAGCATCTGCTACATCTTTATGCTGTTGGTAAAGAATAGACTGTACTTTGTGTGTGTAAAGATGKTCGTGTCATGAACACATATGGCCCTCCCCTGTTTTATGTCTAATAAAACTCTTTGGATTGTTACATAGATTTTATGACCCTTTGTTTTCAGTTACAGAAAAATTGTTTTCATTTTGTGTTAGATAAACCTTTTGAGTGGGGTGGRGTGGCTTAATGCAACATTAAGGTTAAAATATCAATCTATCAAAGGTCAGAAAAAAATGGTTTAAATTCTCCCACCCATTCAATGGTTTGAATTCTTCCCTTTAGCTGTACCTTTAAAAAAAATGGCCTTATCAATTGTGCACTTGGCACAGATTTCAGTTTTATTTAATTCAGTTTTGTTCCAATATATCATTAATCCACCAGAAGAAGAATGAGTTTATCTTTCTTTTTTTTGAGAAGAAAAAGAAAATTTGATTTCTTTTTTTAGAGAATATCTGAAAGCTAAATTAGATTGCTTTCTACTGTTGATGCAAAAATTTTATTTTTATATATGTGTGTGTGTGTGTGTGTATATATATATATATATGAAAAATTCAATTAGGCTTTTAATCTGGATTTGTAGATTCAAAACAGAACAGCCTTTRTAAGTATATACATATATTGGATTAATGAATAAAAGTGCAGGACTTGTGAATCAGATGTTGTCTAGTGCAAAAAGAGTTAGATTATTACTTGTCTTGAGCATGCTCTTTTAATTAGTTTGCTTTAGCCCTACTAAATATTAGGAAATAGGGGAATATATTTTTTTCATTCCTGTAATGTTCCTTTGTGCTTGTAATGCAGATGATTCCTAAAGCAGTTTATGAAGCTCTTAAAAATTTTTTACTAGTTTAAATATTTTATRGAAGGCTTGGCAACAAAAAATCCACATAAGCATGTTCATTCTACACTTTCAAATTAAACCCAAAGCAAAGAACTGTAAGCATCCTATTTGTCCTATGTGAAATATTCACTTATATTTACAGCCCTCAGTAGTAATTATGTGTTAAAAAAAATAAAATAAAWATAATCTTGACTTTAGTGTTATACCTAATTTTTGAATATGTACATGTGGTTAATACGTGTGGTATTCTCTGCAGAATAACTGCCTGTGAATTTTTTAAAAGAACTCCTARCACCCAAAGAGGTGTTATGGAAAAACTGTGGCCACAAATGATAATAAAACAGTTACAAAATTTGTGTTTATGCATGGTTTGAGAGATGACCTGTGATTTTCATTGAATGTGATTGACTTGGAGAAATTTTTAAAATTCTTTTATCAGTGCTCTTGCAAGCTAGATTTCCAATTATTTTTGTTTTCATACTACTTGATTCTTTTATGGCTATTTTCCTGTATCATGAATCCTTCAGTAACCATAAATTGATAATTTATTAAGAGGTKGTTGAGGTCAGTTGGAAGTGCTATTGAAAGAGCACTTAAGATGATTTTTTTTTCTCTTYTAGCACCTTTCTGCTGAAGAATTAGCAAGAAGAGAGGAAGAAAAGCTTAAACCTCCAAAGTCTTCTAAAGGTTCAAGACAAGTAAAAAGGTACTTGATGTACATCRTGCTCAAAATGGATCTGTGGGAAATAAAAACAGCTTGCATAGGGTTGGAACGGAACAGTGCAAAGCCATAATGCATTCTGTGTAGTCCTAAGTCATGTGGAGGCATTTCAGATGCTTCCTACTGAAACTGGTGAGTGCAGGTAGCACTGTTCCTGTATCTGGTGGAAGTTGTCCTAGCGTGGGATGAGAGGATCCTGTAAAGTAAAAGATAMCGTTTTTCCTCTGATGCTGAGACAGTGGGAAACTTGAAAAGTTTCCTAACTGTCCTACATCTTTAGAGAAATTTTCTTTCATTTTATAGTTCCTTTGATCCCTTTCAGCTGATACCATGCTGTTTGTTCACAGAAGAAAAACAGGTATGTACCTGTGAGTGAGTAATCAAGAACAATCATTTATTTGTTCACTTTGATTTTCTTATAGTACTTATTTTATTTATCATTTCAGGAACCTTTTCAGGTGAAAGTATCTTCAGAAGCACTTCTAATAATGGATTTGGTGAGTAATAAGTTTTATCTTTTTAAAATACCATGATACATAATGAGTTTTTATGTGCAATATTGGAAACTGTGAAATACGGGGTTTGAACTGACTTACGGCCATTCAGTCCTAGAAGCTATTATTGAACAAAATCCAAATAGCTTAAAATGCTTTAGTTTTTCTAGATGGCACATACTTGCACTGATTAGAGTGTTAGCATGTATAATCCTCAAGGTCATATGCAGTTACTTGAAACTACGCTCTAATATGTAATGTTGTTTTGAAATCTTCATGTTTCATTTCTAGTCCAGAAATAGATTTTGTGTTTGCAAATCTTTTTTATTATTTTTTTAATGTAGGACAAGTTGTACCAAAATGTTCAGTTGTTTTCTGACACTTCACAGGCTTCAGTTTCTGAAGATAATATTATTTTGTACATAGAGGTGTTCTACTCACATATGTGTATGTACAGTGCCTTTGTATATGTGTATTTATATACATGCACACACACACACACATATATATACACAAGCAAAAAGTAATCTTCTAGGTACTAAGTTTTCCTTCTAAGTTTCAATGGAAGTAACTGAAATGGAGTTACGAAGCAAATGTRTCTTCTTATCTGAAGATCTAAATTAGGAGAAATCATTCCATTTGATCTTTAACTGTTCTTTACTGTAATTTCAGCATTCTCATGTGTCTATGGCAGAAGTAATAGGGTTGCTGGGTGGAAGGTACTCTGAGGATGATAAAGTTGTTGAAGTAAGTGTTTATCTTTTTATGTTTTCTCTGAAATAATATATTAAAACTTATTTCAGGTATGAATAGTTGTAAATATTATTTCTTAAGGAGCAACTACTTCATTTATATTAAAGCTGAAATTAATTACTATAGTCTTAATTTTATTGATGCTTATATTCAAGTTTTGTGGTGTCAGCTCTTTCACGAGGAAGATTTGGTGTAGGAATAAATAAAATTCACTGAAGTTTCAACGGATAAACGCAAGAAGCCTCAATCAGTCTGGAGACTTTGTTTTTAACAGGTTCGTGCAGCAGAACCTTGCAATAGTCTCAGCACAGGATTGCAATGCGAGATGGATCCAGTATCTCAAACTCAGGCCTCGGAAGCGCTGGCAGCCAGAGGATATAGTGTTATTGGATGGTATCATTCCCACCCAGCCTTTGATCCCAACCCCTCAATAAGAGATATTGACACTCAAGCTAAATATCAGGTATTTATGGATCTTACATATCAGGTATTTACGGATCTGTACAAAAACAATAACTCCAAAGACAAGACCTCTTAGCGTTAACAGCCTTGACGTGCATTGTTGCATTAATATATACTAATACCAGTTCATAAATTTATTTGTAGCTTTACAGAGCACTTTTGATTCTTTTCTGAYATACCTGTTCTTTTTTCTTCCAAAGGCTGTTATGAAAAAAAATAGTAGTATTTTCCTAAATACCAAGATTTTTCTTTTTTGTTGTTTTTAGGGTTATTTCTCCAGGGGTGGCGCCATGTTCATTGGAATGATTATAAGTCCTTATAACCGCAATAATCCTCTTCCGTATTCTCAGATTACTTGCCTCGTCATTAGCGATGAGATCAGTTCTGATGGCTCTTACCGTGAGTACTCTGATTTAACTGTTTTCATTCTTCTTTTCCTTTTGGGTATTAAGGCTAAAAATGTTGCCTGCACTTGAAAAATAAGTGTCTGTGTGTGTGTCTGTGTGTGTGTGTGTAAGGAGGATTGGGTATAAAACCAGAATTTTACTTGCACAGTCATCCTGCAAGTGGCCCATGCTGTCATGACCCCATATATATATATATATATGTATGTATATATATATATATATGTATATATAAGCGTAGGAATGGGATTATTCTGACTTAGCACACTGATGTGATAGGATTCCCCACAGGCTATGAAGCATCCCTAATAAAGGGGTTGGGACAAGGGCTGTCATTGGTGTTTACATTTGAAATCCATTAAATAACCGAGAAACTGTTTTACGTTATTGGCTAAACTTTGCTGCTTTGTTAATAGCATTTTGTGAAAACAGTGTTTATTTTTTTATTATTATTCAATAATTTGGGAGTACATGTGGGGAAATGAATATTCTTGAAGCATTAATCAAGTATTCTGCTCATTGCCATAAGTTTGAGATGAATATGAATTCACATATGAATTCAATATGCATGACTAAGCTCCCTACCTCTTTTCTCTCCTCACCCCTCCTGTATAAACCCCAATTTATTTATTTWTTTRTTKATTTAGTATCCAAGCATGAAGTTTTCTAATGTTCTTCGTGAGGCGATAGAGATGGTGTGACATGAGAGTTCCCTTTGTTTTTGTTTTTTTGTTTTTTTTTTTTTTTCATGTGCAAATAGGTGAGGGAAACTGTGTACCCGGAGACTTGCTTCCATAGTCCCAGGGGAAATGGAGTGCTGACCACAGCTGTGCAGTAATTCCTGTTTATTGTACAGATTGTACTATATACTAATGAATTGTGAACAGTTAGCAGGAAGGAAGGGATTGTATCTACAAGTAAAAAGGAATGTCAGATGTTACAGAAACACTGAAGAATCATTTTAAATTAATTACAGGCCTGCCCTACAAGTTTGAAGTACAGCAGATGTTGGAAGAACCTCAGTGGGAATTAGTATTTGAAAAAACAAGATGGATAATTGAAAAGTACAGATTCTCTCCTAGGTATGTGTCTGCTTGTGATATGCCTGCTTTAAGATAGTCAGTTTAGAAGCTTTGCATATTTATTATCATCTTTTCAATTAGCATGTACGTCTGCTTTCATCAGGACTTTCTTATTATTTTCAACAGCAATGTCCCCATGGATAAAATTTTTCATCGGGATTCTGACTTGACATGTTTGCAGAAAGTAAGTGTTTCTCAATTTTAGTTTTTAAAATTCTCTCTTTTTYTCCTGTTTTTGCTTGCTTGTTTATTTTAGTATTAGTCTATTTGATAAATCAGGAGTGACCAGAAGTTGCAGCTTTAGGAATCACAAATACAGACTAATCACAATAAATGACTTACGATGTGGCTAGTTTACTTACTAACACAGTGAAAACAAGGACGGTCTCACTTGAGAGAACTAGGAACAACAGCTAAGGASAGATGCTAAGTTTTAACCTCAGTTTGGAGAAGAAAGAATGGGAAATCATAACGTGTCACCTCAGCATGTTGTCTGTTTTCAACATCAAGGAGAGCTGCCTGCATGTTGAGAGAAGATTTAGACTTCAGAGTCTGTTCTACCAGCAAAGTGGTTGCTGTGCCATGTCTGTTGTGCCTAAATGGGAATTTGAATTTTATATTCTGTGCAGTCTTTGCTCTGAAGTTCTAAATAACTGAAGTTGCAACATTAATTGCACAAACAAGGCAGAAAATCTGCTCAAAGCAAATGACATAAACAGAAAACACATAGGCAATAATTATCCAGATCTGAATTTTTCCTCCCAACATGACTTTTCTTATGAACATCCTAAATATTGTTAGACTCAGGTGATAAAATACTCTTTTGAGTTTAGTTGTGTAATTTGCTTTAAGGAACTTAATCTGTAGAATAGCATGCACCCATGTTGCAGAAGTGACTATTTTAATTCTGCATTACATAACCAATTCTTAGGCACTAACAATCTGCAAAGAAAGATCAGCAAGTATTTATTAGCTGAAAGGACAAAGAATCGTGTTAAAAAGAAAAAAAGAATCTATTTTTTCCTAATTTTCCTTTTCTTTTACCTAGCTTTTGGAATGCATGAGGAAGACTTTGGGCAAGGTAACAAACTGCTTCATTGCTGAAGAGTTCTTGACACAAATAGAAAACTTGTTCCTTTCCACCTACCAAAGTGAGAGAAAGAGTAATGCTGAAGAAAATGAGAATGAATGCTCAAATGAATTGCCAGTGTGACGACTTTAACTACAATGRCAAAAAGAGACTATGAAATCCTGAATCTGTAGTCCCTCCTTCCTCCTCCCTTATGTCAACTCCTTCAGTATCCTTGTTTAAAATAACAGTTGCAGCATCTGGTGTATTTGTATTGTTATAGGTAGAAGATGTTTAAAAAAATTGTGTCTTCTGACTCCGTGAGGGGCTTTAATGTTCTGTAAAAATGGGAATGTCAGAGACAAGGTTTTAATTGACCAGCAGTTTATGATATGGGGAAAAAGGACAAATGGTGAAGAACACGGTTTCCATCCCAAATGAGCATTTGTTCTCCCTCAAGTTTGTTGGTTTGGGAATTTTTTCCTATTTTTTTATCTACAGATGCAGACTAGATAAATACCAGCTATATGTACACAAAAAGAATGAATATATTCTGTAATGCTTTAGGGACTGTAAATTTGAATCAATTCACAAAAGAGAAACCACTTTACTGAAACACAGATTTTGTAATTCATTGCTTTTAAATTTCCCTGCTATCTGATCTGAAGTTTTCTTCTTTGGTTTCATACATTGTCTAGTTTGGTTTTCTTTGACCCCAGAGGTAAGTAGCTTTGGGGCACGGTCTCAGCCATCTTTTTATATACGTGCATGAAAGGCCGGTGGTCTTTCACGATTCCTTATTTTGCGTTGTTCTTRTTTCCAGTGGAAATGATGACCTCTTTCTTACAGGTAGTGTTGTGTCTGATCTTCCCGTTTGCAGGGAGATGCCTTGTTCTGTCACGTCGTTGTGATTTGTAGCTTCTAATTGCCACTGTTTCCTGTGGAAACAAGAGCTCCTGACTTGATTTCATATGGCAGACTAAGTGCCATTTTGCAGCAAGCAGAGAAGTATTTGTATTAAAAAGTTTGCAATATAGGATTTTCTATTCAGACCGTCTCTCCACAATGTGCAATTTAACAAGAGAATATATTATTTTATATCAGTTCTTCAGTTAGAATTTCATACAAATATGTATTTCGACAAATTAGTCATAAACAGCATTGACCCTGATGGAGGTTTTCTTGATTGCAACTTGCATCTCATGAGTTTATATCACTGTGAATTTTTATAGAAAAATGTACTTTACATTTTGCTTTATCCATYGTGAAGCTTACTATATACACAATTAACTTTGACAGTGTTTCARGCAAGAGTTTGAGTTTATACCTAGACTGGTGATGGTTGACTTGATTGTAATTTAAACAATGTACGTATAAGTATCTAGTTCTATGTAACTATAAATGGAATTTTAAGATTTTTACATGTCCACATCTTTAACTTCATCTGTTCGTTTGTGTAGAGATCAACAGAGTTTGAAAGGCTTTATCATTATAAAGTTGCATCCTAAGGAGAGACTTCCCTGCAGGAAGTTAAAATTACTTTTTTTTTTTTTTTTTTTAAATCATGCTTTCATGACCTGTTGGTCTCTTCTTATTTCTAAGTAGAAGATGCAGAACCTGGTCACATAGAAGCGTGAGCACGTCTCACATGATGATCCTCCCCATGCAGATTCAAGAGCTATGGACTTAATACGGGGCAATGTTCTCTGTCCATATCTGCTGGCAAAGAGCTTCAAATCCACTGCTATGTATAATTTGCAAACTCAGTGCGTCAGTGTGTGTATATAAGGCATGTCGAGTCGGTCTGCATATGTTCTAAAATGTCATCTCTGGGATGTCTGACTTAAAAATCTTGCATGTCTCTCCGTGTTTCTGGTTTAGACCAGCTCTTGCTGACAAAGCCCCCTTCTCTAGGTAGTTTTGGAGTGTTCTGCACTATAAATTATTCTGTTGTGGTTTTGCATAGACTATAGAAAAAAATCACATAGTATAAATGTACATACTAAAAGTTGTAATTAGTTCTGATTTGTAGAAAAAGAAACTTGAAGCTGAAATGTAACAGCAATATARAGTAGATATTTTTTTGTCCAGATATGTTATATTTCCAGGCATTTATGAATGGATGTCAGTATCACCAAAGTAGTGGTAATAATGTGCTGGCTGCTTCCATTTAATGATTAAAGTGAGTGAAAATAATACAGTTGTAGTAATTGGATTGAACAGAGTCACTTTAGGTAAGAGAAGTTTGGAGCAGGAAAACACGCTTTTGAATCAATTAAAGGTTCTCGAGAAGGCGCCGTTGAGCAGCGTTGAGCCTTTGCACTTGCAGACTTCCCGTTTCCCAGGAATGACCCTTACACATACGGCTGCCTTTTAAACGGAATGTCTAAGCACAGGTAGGYTTTATTACTGATGGGGGTGAGAGGWATCTGGCTGCTGCCGTAATCCAGTCTTATCATAGGATACTTTATGTGAATCAAGAAGAAATATGACAGTTGTGTTGCAGTTTGTATTGGCAGAAACGTTGGGAAGAATGTAACTAGCCTGGTTTTCCTCGTTTATTTTGTCTGTATTGTTAAAGAGCTGGAAAGGAGCATGCTTTTAAGAAGATAAGTCTGTTTTACTAATCCTGCCAATTCTGCTACTAAGCATGTATTAAGCATTAAATCACTGAGAAGCTGATGTTTCCTTTCAACCAGGCATTCGTCTTATGCTGGGTCCATTTTAATACAGCTATTCAAGAGCAATAATATTCTGTTTCTTTATGTAAGACCCGTTATGCCTAGCCAAGATCCTCAGGAAGGAAGGTTGAGTAGCAAGTGGTAGGTTATAACTAAAACTAAGCAGTTGAAAAGAAATTGCGTAAAATAAAGGATGTAGCCAAAAGTAGCATATAAGCATATAATCCACAGGGATTTCGGCCTTGTGCTTATGGGTATTTTGTCTTTTTTAATCTTTCCTAGGATGGTTTTGTTGCAAAAAAAAGTCACATTTATGAAGCAATTTTCCCATTTTGCTCACTTTAGTTTTCAGTACTGATGGTATCCAAGAAACTTGTAATGAAAAGTGTGTTCAATAGCCATCTTCTGTATTTCTAATAGCTTTTTGTCTCTTGAAGCTAAGAACTGACAATTTAATTGTTCCAGCTTCATAGTAATAAAAAAGTGATTCAACTAAACTTAATACCACTAGAGGGGGCTTTCTTACAGCTGATAACAAAAAGTAAATGAAATGAACACAGAGACTATGATTGTGGTTTTGAACTAAGACCTAAAACTGTGCTAACCAGTGCCTATAGACTTTTAGCTGGCGAGTAATTTTTATGGGCAAGCTGTGCACGCTGGTGTAAGTGTCCTTGGTGGTGGTGGTTTTTGCTTGTTCTCCCAACCCCTCTGCTTTGGTCTCCTTTAGGAAGTTCTCCAGCGATGCTTCCCGGGGATGCTGCAAGGTTAGCTCAGGTTTCCACGCTGCTTTCACCGAGGTAGTTCTGGCTGTAAGGAACAGGATATGTGCATTCCCATGTCTCGTTCCAGTGAGGTCTGAAAGCAGCCATCAAATTAACTTCYGAACAGCCGTATCCATTACCCACTTTTGATTCGAGTACGGCATTTCTGGATCTATTTCTGCCAGCAGCACAAGCCGGATTAACCTTATTCCTGCTGTGCTAACAGAAAACAGGTTTCCCCCTGGAGAGGCTGGGGAGGTGGAAAGAGGGCAGCACCACGTGTGGCTCACGGGGCACCCCGAGCCCCAGGCAAGGCACCCGCGGTGCCACAAAAGGCACCCCGGGAGCCCTCGGCTGCCCCGCTCRTCCAGCACCCTGGAAGGAGCTGGCTCGGAGCAGCCCAGGGAGCAGAGCACTGGTATTTGATACCAAACAAGAGTATTTAATGGCCTAGATAAAAGCACTCCGCTTGTTTAATTGGAAGTGTCTCGCTGTTTTACATAGACCTAGTGCCCTATTTTTATGAGAGTTAGAATTATGCAGAGAAATTGTTTCCATGGAAGCAGAGATCAGCAAAGAAATAACGCACTCCGCTCTTGCTACGCGATTCCTTTAGCAGCCTGCTGTTCTGAATAATTAACTCTTGTAATGCCATTAAAATTTAATAGGGATTAAAGGAACTAATACTTTTTTTTTTAGTGCCTTCAGGATTTTTAAGTGACTTTTTTTTTCCCCTTCTAAATGTGTTCTCCTTATTTACAAAGGTAACATCTACAAGTGCAAAGAAGTAAGTGTGAACGTACACTTCTGTTTTGGAAAGTTTGCAATTCTGACACAAAATAATATTAATAACTTAATAATTTAAAAGTATTCCCTCTTGCTGCTTCTCTTGCAACTGTTTTGCATTTCTTGCTTGGTGGTGGCGTGAAGTGAATGCACTTTATAATTAATGGCAACAGTAGTGAGTGACAGAAGTGACTCACCCAACAGCAGGGAAAACGGACCATCTTTTTTCATTAACTGTTTTTTTTGTATATTACTTTTCAACAAACTTTTTTTTTTCTTCTGTGTTTCACTGTAGTTGTCATAAAATGTGGAATTTCTACTGAGGAGAGAAGGTCAAGTTTAAATCCCTGTAAACACCATAGAGGCCAACTACTATTAAAAAAAAAAAAAAAAAGAAAAGAAAAAATCTATTACTTTCCATTCGTTATGGTGCTTTCTGGGTGCAAGGCAGCTCAATTCCCAGATGTGTATGAAGTGCCCGGGCTCCATTCAACTTGGTTGTGAGCTATAGCAGTCTGTAGTCACTGAGGATTAGTTCTTTAGTAAAATGTGTTGCAGAGAGGAAAAAAAAATCGAGCTTCTCTACTCATAAAGTTCATAATATGGAATAAAGGCAAGATATAAACATGTAGTTGATAATAATGGATTTTGACTGTGAAGGAGGGATATGCAATTAAATTCTTGCTTGTATTAAAAAGAGGTAATGAATGATTTAGTTCTCCCATATTTTTTAAGACATACTAAACTCTTACTGAGGAGTATGAAATTTGAAACTACTGAAAATATTTTTAATATTTTTAGCTGTAGATGTCAGCTATTTTCTATGATATCCAGCTACACTCCAGATTATGCCCTTCTCTAATGGCAGAGGATATTTACATCCAAAGGTTTAATTTAAATATATGCAATGTTGTAAGTACTCGTTGATAGGGAGTTTAACTCCCTATTATTTGCATAGACATAAGTCATAATGTACAAGTAGGTGATTTAAAGCAGGGCAGGCCCTTGGAGGGAAGCCAGTATAGATAGAATGAACGGAGTGCAGAGGAGGAGCTTGTGTGGATGAGAGGATGGCATTTGGAGCACTCTGTGGTCAATACTSGTCCCCAAACAATAATTTGCAAAGTGCCTGACAGTGTTTGCCAAAATGGATTTTTTTTCTTAGTGCAAATTCAGAAATCTTTCATTTGCTGCCAGAGCATGGAAATAGCGATTCATGATCATGAGGATGCTTGGAAGCTACTGGGATCTCCTGTGAAAACCATTACACGTGCTGAGTGTTCAGATTGAAAGACTTCTTCAGAAACCTTTGACAGCTCCATAGCAGTAATACAAGCATGAAAACTGTTACTCATAGTATTGTTTTGGGATCAATACGTCAAAGGAAATGCCAAGACTTTCCCTGTTGAAAGATGAGCTTTGCATTTCTGGGCTCTGTTAAGTAGGAGGGTAGTCAGCAAACTGAGGAACAGTCACTCCACCCGGGACCAAAATTGGCAGCGACTGCAGCATTTGGTAAGAGTAAGAGCATATGTTAAAAAAMCAGGTTTTATATTATAAAAATTATGTATGAAGATCACCAAGAGATGGTCTGTAAGGAATAAGAAAGAGCGTGGAGTGGCACAGGAAGTGTGTGGTGGTAGATACAAGGATGATAGAAGGTGCAGGAGTGGAAACGTGTCRGCTAAGGAGTGGGATTTGGACAAGAGAAATGGAACTGGCCTTAGTCACCAGTCACCCTCTGGAGCCACCTCTTCAGAGATTGCTCGCAGTCCCTGAGGAGCTTGGTAACCTCAGGTTGGGCAGACTCCATCCTCATCTGCAAGCAGATATTGGAGATGAGAAACTGAGCGGTGTCTGCCAGTCCCGGAGAGGGCACAAGGAAGTGCCACCACACACTGATAGTAGCGAGTCCTTCATCCCACTCTGCCTCCTTCTGACCCTGTGACTGGAAGGTCAGAGAGGCTTTCAGGAGAAGCCCTCAGGTCTRTCTCTGCCTGCCTTTTGCTTTCTTCTTCCTTTTGCTTGGCCTGGAACATCTGCCTGTGGGGAAAGGCTGAGAGCTGGGTTCAGCCTGGAGAAGAGAAGGCTGAGAGGGGACCTGAGCAGTGTATACAAAAACCTCAAGGGAGGCAGTGAGGAGGATGGGGCGGCCTCTTTTCAGTGGTGGCCACTGATAGAACTAGAGGAAATGGCCACAAACTGGAGCTCTGTAAGTTCCACGGGAACCAAAGGGAAACATTTCTTGGCATTGAGGGTGCRAGAGCCCTGGAACAGGCTGCCCAGAGAGGCTGTGGTGTCTCCTTCTCTGGAGATCTTCAAATCCCGCTTGGACACAGCCTGTGCCACATGCTCTGGGTGACCCTGTGTGTGCAGGGGGTTGGACTAGATATCTCTAGAGGTTCCTTCCAACCTTAGGCATCCATGATTCCTCTCGTGATCTGTCCTCTGAACACCTATATGCAAATGTACTCTCCTCACAGATACACCTGTATGTGTGCACTGTAAGCCTAAAGAAGGAAACTACGTAGGGGAGGATTTGTGCTGCAATCCATAGGGAAAGTCTAAGGTAGGAACTACACTTTGTGTGGGACTTCCTTGCAGTTTCCTCATAAGTAGGTGGGAAGGCAGGCATCTGGGGAATCAGTGCCGCTCCCTGAAAAGTAGTTGATGAAGGTGCAACTTCTTTGGGATTCGTATGTTATGAGGGGCCAGCTGTTTAGGAGGGAGAACCTGTCTGTCAGGTTTGATTTGAATTTTGAAAAAGGGAGCAGCACATCAGCATGTAAAACCAGCAGCCTCCGTGGGTTTAAGCTTCAGACGGTGCTGGCTCTCCCTGCGCACGTCTGCACTTTCTGCCCGTAACATGGAATCGCAGCTGGCAGTTCTGCTGCTTCTGGCCTTGGTGGTGGCTTCGTGGGGACAGGAGAGCTGCAGCTGCGCGATGAATAAGTGGACGCTGTGCACGCAGGACGAGTCCGGGACGTGCACCTGCACCCTGGTAGGTTCCGATCGCAGGGTAAACTGCTCGACGCTGACTTCAAAGTGCTTGTTGATGAAGGCAGAAATGACCCGGCGCAAGGGCAAGCGCTTCCACAGCCCTCACGGTCATTCTGTAGGGAACRAGGGCACTTACAGCCCCGACTGCGAGGACAGCGGCGTCTTCAAAGCCAGGCAGTGCGATGAAAGCGACRCGTGCTGGTGCGTCGACAGTGCCGGGTTCATAAGAACCGAGCAGGGGGACCAAAGCCTCCACTGCAGGGAACTGATCAGGACGAGCTGGATCTACCTGGAACTGAAACACAGGAGAATACCCTGCACCTTTGGAGATCGCCAAGTGGCAAAGGCCCTGGAGCACCTCTTTCTGAGCCGATACAAACTGCACCCCAAGTACATCGCGGGTGTCAAGTATGATGCCCCTTTCATCCAGATCCGCTTAAATCAGAATGACTTTCAGAAATCTGACAGTGATGTAGATATTGCTGATGTAGCTTATTACTTTGAGAAGGATATAAAAAACAACTCCGTATTTCACGCTAACAATAAATTAAATGTCTCTGTCGATGGAAAAGCTCTGGATTTTGAAAACATACTGATTTACTATATTGATGAAAAGCCACCCCAGTTTTCCGCGAAACGTATGATTTCTGGCATCACCGCTGTGGTGACAGCGGTGACACTGACCTTTGGGGTTACTCTGATGCTCATCCTGAGTTGGCRGTGGATAAGACACTATCCAAGATTTGAGATTTTAAGAAATAGGTCAAGTGAAAAGAGCAACTTTACAGTTGCCTCAGTCTGAGAAAAAAGGAATGGGACTTCAGCAGTAACAAATGCAGTAAGAGTTAAAATTGCAAATGGATTCAGTGTGCGGTGGGTTTATAGAGACTTCCCTTCTACTGGGGTTCTCAAGAACTTCTAGTGTTCGTTTTGAAGGATCTTAGTTTAAGAATGACTAACTCTTTGGGTATCCATTTATTTAGAAGTCAGTTAAGAAAACCTTTGGAATAAATTAATCCCAGTTCAGAAGAAAACTGTTATAATTATTCTGTATTATGTTCAATAGACAATTTCACTGATTCTATGGATCTGGTTCAGCTTCCTTGATTGCTTTGAGTCCTTTGGTATGTATGGTAACTACTGAAACTTAAATGCTTCCAGTACGACCAAAATAAACTAGGGCAGGTTTTCTGCATTTAGAAGTTTTTGAAGAAGTCTTTTCTAAAGTTACACGAGCTTTTTAATAAACAGCACATTTCATAAATATTGCTAAATAACCMAGTGGGAGGCGCTCAGTTCCTGACTTTGTATTCACAGCGCACCCGACTGACACTTGTCGCTGGCCAAGATCCTGTAATCCCGATGCAAGGGCAAGAACGTTACCTGTTGGGCCCAAATTCAAGTTTGAGAGATTGTTTTCTGTGTACCTTGCAACTTCCATGGGAGGAGATCTTTTCCTGGATTTAACAGCTTTGCAGGAATGCTGMACAGTGCTCCAGGACCAGTTGAGGGGACAGCTGGGTTCTGTTAAACCTGCAGAGGGATTTAAGCAGAATGTTGTTGCTGAAGTTGGAATTTGGCCAAGATGCTGAAGCTGGGCTTCATCACTACCTGCTCATTGGCTTAATTCTTGGGTAGCTGATAGGCACAAAGAGGGACGTTTCGGGAAGAAATGATATTATTAAAAACTGAAATATTGGGAGTTGTGTTCTCCACGCTGTGTATGCATGTCTGAATTCTCATCAGCCTAAACTAGTTTTCACTTAAAAATCCACTAATTACATTCAAAACCATTACACCTAGGCAGTCCAGAAGAGTCAAGTGTTCAGTTAATTTATTTTTTTAATTGAGATTATTATGCAACTTCTTGAGCAAACTGCTCATAAAATGCATGTCTCATTCTATGGTAGTATGCAAAAATGCACCAAAAGATGTTTCCTTTCCTCCCTCCCTCCCCCTCCAAATACTTGGACATGTTAATAGGATGTTGGGAAAAGAATGAAAAATGAGTGTTCTATTTGTATCTCTGTTTATAACAGAAAATAGTAATTTATCCTTCTTAGCATTGTGACTGGAATGCAAGCTTCTGGATTTCATCTAATGTGGCCCACGTGTTTGCTTTTAACAGTCTTCTGGCCACTTTTCTTATTTGTCTCATGAAAATAATTTGTTTTCTTAACATGCAAAGGAAGATTTTATATTAAAACAGTCTATAAACACATGAAGGAGAAAGTAATATGAATATATTGGCATAATTCTCATGAGTTGAGGCCTAAATTACTAAACTGGTTTGAAAATACAAATCTTAACAGATAGGTAATAGATTCACAAACTATCTCGTGCTTTTATCTTTAGAAACTGATATTGAGAGGAGATTGGGATTAAGTTATGGAGCTGTTCATACTTTAAWTAATCATTAAAAGACTGTTCAATGTAATAGATGTCTTTTGGTCTGTGCATGCTGCTTTTGGGCTGGAAAAGCACCAGGGACAGTTAATGGCAATAGTAAGGTTTGTGTCTGCAATTAATCAAAAGAAAAGAAAGATCAATTGCAGTTCAGAGCATGGAGACCATCTCTTTAGATTATGTTATTTACTTGAACAAAGCTCTGTAAAACTGTAAGGTCTCGACATTTAATAAACTCAATATACTCTCTCATTGCTCCTGCTAAGTATTCATTTCTCTCCTGCTGTTGCAGTCATCACCTCTCGGGCTATACATTAATATCTTTCACATATGGCAGATCAAGTATTTCCCTGTAACGATCCCTGATGTTCGGCCGCTCTGCCGTTCTGTCCACCACTGTGTTCTCACTCGAAGCAATTTCCAAGGATAAAATGAACTCCCTGTCAGTTTTAAATTCTGCAAAATAAACATGCATTTTTTTCATTCTCATTTCAGAAATCTAACTCTTCATCAACAAAAGGATGAACAGAAATTTATGTCATCCTGTTTTGACCATGTTTTTGTTTATTAGATTTAAGGCTTTTTGAAAGGGGCTGGGTGGGTTTGGCCGACGCTGTGACCACGCTGGGGGCTTGCTGCTCAAGGTGGCACTTTCTCCATAAACATATATGTATATTTCTGTATCTCCAAGTAGGTACAGGAATAAAGGCATGGTGAATATGATGGAGGACCTCCGAGCTACTACCTTCATGTATTATATAACAGATTTATGGCACGCTCTTTTCAGTGAAGGCAGGGCTGTCTGGCAGCTCGTCTGTATTTTGCAATTCCAACTAGTGAAMGCTGTTCTAGTCAGAGACCAACATAACTGCTGGCGGAGAAGGAAATCTTGGCTCTGTGCTAGGGCCCGGAGGAGCTGCCCTTTCCATAGGGCACTCACAGCTACCTTTGTGCAGGTCCATAAAGAAGCCTTTAGCCTTGTCTCCTGTCTTGCTTGAACTTCTAGGTTTAAGAAAGGGGGAAAAAAAAGGATGTTTTTTAGCTGCCCAGGATGTGAGGCCAGTGCCAGAAGCAATGCCAATGCTACAGCAAGGAAATGAGAGRTAAGGACACAGGGAGGGATTAAATTCCTCTTACACTCCCTTCCCTCTGTTCCCTGGTGAAATCCCTGCGTGTTTACGCACGAGCCTACGTTGCCACACGTGTCAACACGCAGTTCTTGTGTGTGTTTGCAAATGACGGGGCGGGCAAGGCGCACACGCGCCCGTTCCTGCAGCTGTGCCAGCTGTGCCGTGGGAGCCGGCCGGATCCCACCCCGAGGGCTGCCCGACATCCCTGCAGCGGGGTAACACACGCCACCCTTTGCTCATCCCACTCCTCCGGACTGGGATTATCGCCCTTGGGGCTGTTGAGG
The DNA here is from genome assembly GCF_003342845.1 of Nothoprocta perdicaria. NCBI lineage: Eukaryota > Metazoa > Chordata > Aves > Tinamiformes > Tinamidae > Nothoprocta > Nothoprocta perdicaria. The sequence goes on along the minus strand of NW_020454092.1, from coordinate 19,340,310 downwards.
CTTGCGTTACACCCAGGTTAGGTCAATACATGAAGCAGAAAAATCGCAGCGCGTTACTGCACCCAACGGCCTTCGTGTTTAGCTGGTAAAATAGGAGCGGGTCTGGGACAGAGAACTAGATAGATGCAGGGTCCCCTGAACARTCCTTGAAGTGTTTAAAGCCTCAGGAAGCTGCCTTAGACAAAACTAACTCCTACTGCTTAGGTCCTGAAAACGCTTCTTCAGAGAATAGTTAAGGAATTAACTAGGGGCCCTTCCTCCATCTCTCCTTAATTGGACTGGTTAATGCTATTAAACAGATAATTATACCTGCATGGGGAAGACTGTCCTTTTCAAAGTGTTTCTACTGATTTGCCTCAGGGTTTTTTATCTAAGTACTGCAATTATTTCTCTATTTATGCTAAAATTAATCTTGAGCTGCTACAATTGCTATGAGAGCAGGAAAAAAGCAACTTCCATAACTTCTACAATTATTATGGGCAGCACCAGCAGAATTCTTTGTACCGAGATTTATGTAGTTAAAATATTGTATGTGCCTGGCATCCTGACAAGATTCCCATCTCATTTTCACGACAATCCTTACTCCCCACGGGCAGCACTCCTGCAGCCCCGCTCCAGGACACATCAAGCACCCCAGAAATAATTACAGAGACTTTGCGTTATCTAAGCAAAGGGCTGAATGAGAAAGTATTTGTAATTTTCCGCTGAGATTTTCCATGTGGGCCCAGCAGAAATGGTGGCATATGCACCAAATATCTTCTCAGCTAAGGTTTATTTGAAGTAAACGTCTGTCCTCAATCAGGCTTGAAATGAGAAATCACAGCATTTCTGCTCGTCTGTTTGCACCCAGAAGAGCTAAGCAGAGCAACCAAAAACTAATTGGATGAGGCCACCCTGTAGACACTGTTCCTGCATGTGTCCTCTTTTCCTCACCTCATGTTTCTGCCCACATGGAATTTAGCACATGGGGCTTCTCTGTGGATTCTTACAAGCTGCCAGAGCAACAAGAAGGGTTTTTCCTTAATGCACAAGAACTGGGGCAGGCAGCTGATCTGAGACTAGCAGTAGGTGCGAGTGGGAAGGCAGTGATGCCTGGGAAGGCGGAATTGGAAGAGCAGCTGACCAGGCCATGAGAGCTGGGGGAGCTGGGGGAGGCTCTGGGGTGTGAGAAGGGCTGAGGACGGAGTCCACGCGCAGGGAGGACTGCGAGCGGTTTCAGATGGACCCAACCCTGGGATTGCTGAGTGGAAATGGACTGAGCAGAACCGCCTGGAAGGACTTGGGCTGAGGAGAGGAAAAGCTCTGGGATGCAAACAATTCYGGTGGCAGCAGGGATGGGATGGTGGCTCCAGACCCTCACAGGCATCTCTRGCAGCTGGTGGTTTGGAGACAGCTCTATTCTCCACATTCWGGGGTCTATTTGGTTCTCATTTCTCCTCCCCATCTCCATGTACTTTCTTTCTTTGTCACTGGAAATATGTTAGCTATGCAACTGCCTCTCCAAATGAATTTTGTATTTTTGATGCCCCGATTTTGACACTGGACAAGCTCCTCTGTTAACTGTGCTAAGACTTAGTGTAGAGCAGAGAGTGTATATGGAGAGCAAAAGCCCTGAGACACTTATACTTAGTCAATTAAGGCATTTCAATCCAAGGTGGTTTCCTCCATCCTGCCTCATAGCAGGGAATGGGAATAGGTAGCGATGAGCAGCTCCGGTGAGTTCTGCCCTACCACATAGAGTTCATAAGTATGCAGAATTTTATCCCTTTTAAAAAAAATGACAGTGTGGAAATGGTTCGTGATGTGTTAATAACCTTTAATCTATGGATCAATGAACAACGATGAAATTCAGTGTCACCTGAAAAGCTGTAGACCACTCTAAATAGGTCTTAGCCCTGTAARGGCATGAATGAGACTTTGCCTTCTGGTCTTAAAATACCAACTGCACTGGTTTTTCTGAAGGGGCAAAGCTGGTGAACAAAACCTCAGTCTGCACAAGCAGTAAATCTTACCTATCTAAAGCTCTATAATTTCATCAGAAAAAAAAAAGTGCTATACATATACATCCATTAAAATTCAACAGTATGTTCATGGTATGAAATGGCTAGTCTGAATGTTGTTTTGAACTCACAGTCTGTGTTGAGAAAAACACGACTTTATAACAAGCCAAGTGATCAACTATTTATCAGGTTTTCACTCAGAAAACATTTAGAGCTGGTATCTGATAGAGATATCCTATAATTATCTATGCTGTATGTGCTGCTTGGCTGCTTTTAAATTTTAATTATGAGCAATACCACTTTTGGAGATCTTAGAAGTGCAGAATGCAGCATACAATTATTTAGCTCCATCTTGTATTCCTTGCACACTCGAAAACATCCACTGAGTTTAGTAAGAATTTAAGTGAGCCAGGAATGCAGAAATAGCTCCTATATTGTCTATGCGCACAGAGTTCAGGAACACAATGGGAGAAACAGAAAATAGAAGAAAGAAATATGCAAAGAAATAAACCCATTTTCAGCTTTGAGATTTGAAGGAAAACAGAGGCTCAGTGAGGTGGAAGAATGAAATTTGTTCCACAGAGCAGATGGCAGAAAGCTTTCATGCCCTGCTTAGGAATGGAGAACGCTAGATGGAGAGGACAAGAAAAGCAGACGACTACAAAAGCTAAGAAATAAGGACATAAGCATTGGGAGACAGTCACAAATGAGAGTTTGCCCCTCAGTCCTTTATTTTTTTGACAGCTGAGACGCACACGGGCCTTAGGGTTAGACAGAGCGCCTTTTGGCTGCTGCAGCTCAGCTGTTTTTGTGGCCGGAGCTCATGGTCACCAAATTAATGCCTTGCTAACTCACTGATGGGTTTAATCCTTTGTGTCTCTTATGTTAACAAAGGCAAAGCAGCTCTTAAAAGGGAACTGTGACATCTGCAGAGTTTTTACCTATCACTACCTAAGTTTTCCGGGCTCCAAAGTATGGTTACTCTGCGTCTCCCAGACTGCTCCATTTCCTATGGAAAGACCTGTCTCGATGTCTACACCAAAAAGAAAGGCATTAAGGAGGAGGTCAGCAAACAGTGAACAGGACTTGATGCAGCGTGTACGTCACTTCAAAAGGCAAAGGCCTGTGTTTCCTCACTTTTCCCACTAAGACCAGCGTTTCCCCATTCTTCCCAACCAAGGGACCTTTGTTTACAGGAGAAGGCCTCTGGTTTCAGCCAAGCGTGGRCCGCCCTGCCATTACCACACACCCCTCCGTGCTGCACCCTCTCATCAAACACCCTATCGCCATCCTGTCACCCAGCGGCCTATCTATTAGCTCACTCGCTTCATCAGCACCCAGGCAGGGGTGCAGCAGTTAGAACACGTGGGCTCGCCATGAGTTACGTGCTTGATTTGCAACTGGCGCCGGGGGCCAGGGAGAAGCCCAATGCTCCGTCCCACCTTCRCCCCCGTGGTCCCACCCACGGCTCCCAGTATCAGTGAGTGCTGTGAGGTTACAGTGGCAGCCCAGGGCAGCAGAGAGAACGGCTGGCAGAAGGAGCCTACAGCCACAGCACATATATGGGGATAGAACCGCGGATGAGGGATCGGACATCGCCCAAGCGCACGGCTGGGCTACGGGAAGCGCCGCCTCAGCGTCCCCTCAGGAGAGCCCGCGCGCGCGACCGCCACAAAATGGCGGCGCCGGCCGCCTCGCTCCGTGTCCCTCCCCTCCACGGCCGCGGCGGGAAGGAAGGAAGGAGGGCGGGGAACGCGAGGCGGCCGTGAAGGGCGGGCCGGGAGCGGCGCCGCTCCCGCCCTCCGCCGCGGCGAGTAGTGGAGCTCGGCGGAGGCCGCTCCTCCCGCCTTTCCCCTCGTGTCCCGCCCCGCGTCCAGCCCTGTCGTGATAATCGCACCCACAGGTGCGTGGGTGCTGGGGGTGGGAGTGCGGCCTGCCCGGGCGTTGGGGCCGCCCCGCCCGTGCGGAGGGAGAGGGAAGGCGGCCCTGGGCGRAGCCGTCGCGGCGCTGCCGCTTCCTGAGGGCAGCGGCGCGGGGCCCGTGGCGGACACGGCTGCGGGGCCCCGCGGCGCTTCATGGCGCACACGCGGCCCGAGCGCGGGCGAGACGTTAGCGGAGCGCTCAGGAACGTCCCGCTGCACCTGGGAGCGTGTGAGGAGCTGCTGCCCTAGCGAGGCGAGCGCGGTGCGGCCCCTGCCCTATGGGCCTCCTCCTGCTTTTCTGCTATCTTGGTTAAAGGCGAAAAAAAGGGGGAAAAGAGCACTTTAATTTGTTTTCAGTTGCAAAATGTATAATATATATATATATTTTTTCCTGCCTTAAATCTGCTGCAGGATGCAGTTATAATTGTGACTTTTTATTTTTTTACCCAATCCTGGTTGAAYGGACACATGTTATCTGTTCAGATGTAACGATGTTTCATGGTTTCCCCTTCGGGTGGTTTTCCTTAATATGTCTTTGCTATTTTTGTTTCATTTCAGGGTAACTCAACACAAGGGGGTATGAATTTCATCCGTGGTCTCAGGTTTCCTGACAGGAACTGTGTTTTCTTTCACTTGACTTCTTTGACTAAATGGGGCAAGTGCAGTAATTTCTGTGGGTCTTATGCAAGACATTACCGAAGTGAAGTCAGTTGTAAATTAGATACATGCCAAAGACTAAATTTGAGTAGAAATACTGGGAACTGGAAGTTAACTGGAAGTCCTAACTACTACGGAAAGTCAACTGTTAAAGGACAGAAGTGTCTTCTGGACATTGTAAATACGGACATATGCAAGACAGCACACCATGGTTCTGCACGATCTTGCTTCCTGTCTTCCCAAACGCTTCTGGAGAAGATCCCATCCCTCCAGATCAGTTCCCTTGGGCAACTCCCAAATCGTTTTTCTGCTTGGAACATTCCAGTCACCAGGTTTTTCCACGTATCCCCATCATTTCGTGCTGCTCCAGTTCCTCTTTTCTGGATTATCATTAAACCAGCTCAGAAGTTATTTGCCATCATTCTTGGCAGGTAAAATACTGTCCTACATCCGTTCAGACGTTGTACAGAGTCTTGTGCGTGTGCTTGTTGTTGGTAGAGCATATGTGCGCGTAAAGTGGCTTAGTTTGAGTTTTAGTATAAGTCTTTGCAGGGCAAGAGGCTTAACTTGTACAGTTCATTTTATTCCAAAGGAACCAGCCTTTACCAATCTCTAGCTAAAACTGGTGTGAGCTTATGGGGACTACCTCTGATAGTTTTCTTTATCCTTGAGAAAGAGCTTAAAATTTGAGCTGAAAAGTTTGAAAATTAGCTTGGAATTTCAGGAATTCTGCATTCTCAGCAGCACAGCAGTATCCTGTGGGGTACCAACCAGACATAGCTGCTTACAAAAGTATCCGGTTAGTGTTGCTGCTTCCCAACATAGAAGGGCTGCTCTGGGTTGGATATCCTTGCTCTCTTCCAACTCCCTACTATGTGGACAGTGCTTTGGAAGTGGAGCAATTCACAAATCTGATTCCAGTTGTAATGGCAACATCTTTAAAGCAATTTTTTTTTTTCCAGAGTTAAACTCAACTGCAGTCCTGAAAACTTAGAATTTAGAGAAATTTAAAAAATACTTTCCTAAAAGTGATTTCTTTACAAGTGAATGGAAATGACAGTTTTCTCAACAGTGTTAAGGAAGTTATTTCTATTATCAGAAGTTAGATCTATATTTTTGCACTTGTCATTTTCACAAGTGATAAAAAGTGATAGAGCAAGGTACTGAAGGGCTTTGCTTTGTTTACTCTCACATGAGGTGCAAATGTAGAGAATAGAGCAAGGGCAGACAATAACAAACACCTGTTTAACTACAGCCTAGCTTGACTGTTTTTATCTTACAGGAGCATAAGGAAGTGGTGGAAGTCACTTCCTCCTAACAAACGGGAACTCTTCAAGGAAAGTGCAAGGAAAAATAAATGGAAGATACTCCTGAGTGTCAGTAGCTTAGGAGTTTTATTTATTGTGTTTTATTTTACTCACTTGGAAGAGACACCCATCACTGGACGGGCTCGACTGTTGGTTTTTGGAAAAGAACATTTTAGGGAACTGTCACAGATGGAGTATGAGATGGTAAGATTTTAAAGTAAATTCAAAATTCTCTAAAACTGCTTTGCTGCTTTTTTAGTGATGATATAGTCCAGGTATGGAAATGGGCAAACAAGCCTAGTGGTGTCCTTAAAAAGTCTTGAGTTTGGAAGTAAAGACTCTAGCACACTTTTTGGCAGTTAGATTCTCGTTTACCTGTCAATGGAAACAACAACTTTGCTGTATTTTGCTGCATTTACCACTTGGAGCCAAGAACATTCCACTTATTTACCTAAATTCTTTCTCAGAATTCAGGAACACATGAAGATTAAAGAACACATTAAATGAAACAAGTAAACATTTCAAACATGTTTTTTGTCACATAATGAGAAGTGCAACTATCAGATAGAAGCATTGAAAGCATAGCTAATAAGTACATGTTCACACCTGCCTCATTTTCCTTGCTCATTTGAGCACTCTTTGGGTCCCATTTAAGATCCTCTTGTTTTCAGCTGTTACARTCTCCACCTTTAAGAATGTCTTCTGTTCTACTCCTTTTGTTTGTTAGATCAGCTAATCTCTGTTCAGTTGCTTTCTTCCAGGCTACACTTTGATTCAATTTCTGTAACTTGGTTTTAATGTCAGTAAGACTTTATCATGCAGCCATATGCAGGCATCATTACATTACAGAGAATGTGAGATAAGTAAATAGAGTGATTTGTAAGGATGTAAGTAGATTCTCTTATATAAAATTTTCCACTTCATACATTACAAAATTACAAAATAAATATAGAAATACTAAATATGTTTTCAGAAGGAGTATATACAAAAGTCCCACAAATTGCAGTGTTCTGCCTAACTATACATTAGGAATGCTTCAGAGGAAGGAAGATATAAGGCTAGGTCTTATTCTTGATGTGTGCTCTGTTTATTTCATTTTGAGGTTTAATCCTTAACTTGTGGTTATGAATTTTGTGATTCCTTTGTGGMAGAAGGGATGAGAACTGCATTATCACACATGTGAAATATGTTTACTATTAATTTAGATCTTTACTAAATTGTATGTAGTTACCAAACTACTTTAACTGTTAGTCACTCTCAGTATGTTTATTTTGCATGGCAACAAATTTAATTTTTGTTTCACTAAGCATTCGTTAATGATCTTTTTTTTCAGTGGATGTCAGAATTTGAAAATAAAATGTTACCTGAAACAGATGCACGCTATCAGGTTGTGGAAAGAGTGGTTGGTCACTTATCTGAAAGCAATAAGGACGTCCCACAGGTCTCTGAGCAGAAGTGGGTTGTCCATGTGGTTGAAGAACCAGGTATAAATGCCTTTGTACTTCCGGTAAGTTAAGCACCAATGCAAAAATTATTAGCAGTATTGAAATAACATTTTATTTATTTACGTTCTAAATAAAATGGTACTTTTTTTTTTTTTTCCAGAATGGACAAGTATTTGTCTTCACAGGGTTGCTAGATGCAGTTTCTGATATTCACCAGTTGTCTTTCATTTTGGGACATGAAATAGCTCATGCTGTGCTGGAACATGCAGTAAGTATTCATTTAAAGAAAWTTTTCTAAAATTAATTACTTGCATTTACTTTTTCTAATTAAGACTTCTCCTATTGCTGGCAAGCAGAGTTTCTGTTTGACTGCTCTTCAAAGAGCAATTTTACTGAGTTTCTGAATTATATATTAAAAAAAAAAAAAAGGAAAAAGAAACTTAGAGTGAAAACTGGACCCTTTTGTTTTTTGTTTGTTTTCAGGCGGAGAAGGCCAGTCTGGTTCACTTCTTGGATTTCCTGTCACTCATCGTTCTCACCATGATTTGGGCCATCTGCCCTCGTGATAGTTTGGCAATTGTTGGTCAGTGGATTCAGAGCAAGTTGCAGGAGGTAAGGCTGACAATGGAATAGTTCGTACAAAGTGCTTGAATGCATTGACTTGCATAAACATTTTATGTTTGCATTACTGTTGTGTTTAAATATTTCTTAATATTCTCAATACGCTCAGCATTCTTAATATTGTCAATATTCTCAACACCACTAAGTGTGTTTTGGCAGAAAGATAAGAGAGATTACAAGCAAACATAACTTTTTTTTTTTTTTCCCTGAGGGGAAACCATTTTTGTAAGTACATTTCTGCTTTAGTTATGTGTTGTCATTTATCTTTTTGAATTGGAGAATTTTGAACCTTCTAAAATAAGGACTGTGTTTTGGACTGCACGTGTCCTTCATTTTTGATTCTAAGTCAAGTTTGATGATTGTCATCTTAAAATGTAGTTCACTTTCTAAAGATCTAAATGTTGATGTGACAGGCATGTATTTTGAATAGCTGTTAAATTATTTCTAACTAAAATATATGGAATGAGTATCTCAAGTACGTTGTTAGTAGTAGTAAAACATTTCCAAGATTAAAAAGTTGAGCATCTAAATGAGCTTTTAAAGTAYAAACTACACTATAATAAAACTTACTGAAATATAATCCTTCAAAAAGCATAAATTCCAATAAAATTTAGAGCTTTTTATGGTGCCATCTTTCTTCTGCTGTCTAGTTTACTGTCTGATTCTGGACAGATTTTAATCTATTTCTTGCATTTTTTAAAGAAATTTTTCTTACATCATAAAACTTGCATCTGCATTGTAATTAAACTCCTTAGTTTCTTTGACTTTTTATGATTTTTTTTTTTCCTGGATTTGCAACATAAATTATCTCTAAAGAGTTGGTTGTTTGTCCAAGTAGCTAAATAAGCAAGGCATTTGAATATGCTGGCTGGTATTTTGAAGAGCTGAATTTGGGGGAAAAAGAGCAAAGTGAATCAATTCTGACACTAKTCATAATCTAGACAACCAGTTTTAGCTCCCTGTCAGCATCTTTACTTTAAAGCTTTTTTCCTCTTGTAGTTTAACTGCTGCTGATATTTTAGTAAATGGTGTCGTAGTTTGGAATTGTGCTTTAAACTGCAAATGGAATCTGGATTTAAGCTCATGGTCTTGTGCTATCACAAAGATCTGTGATCTCTTGTATGGTAATTCCCTGTTTTAAAACTCTTATCAGGCTGGTCTTCAATAAAATTAAATGTTTCAACATGTAATACTGGCTAAAGTGCTAAGAAGGCCATCTGAAGGCACTGAGCAGAGAGTTTTGTTTCTGTTGCTTACCTATGAATGCGAGACATTGTTTCTGCCATTCAACATCTGGCTATCATGCCTACATGAAAAATGTTTCTTTCTGCAGGCTTTCTCAGAACTTTTTTTTTTCTTTTTAATTTCTTCTCTAACTGTATCTTCTGTTTCTAATGTTCTGGCATCCCAGTTTGCCCTAAATATCCATGGTAGTGCCATGTACCCCTCCTTGAATTATTTAAGCCACTTTGCAGAACTTGCTTCTGTTTCAATCTCTATTCTTCTTTTATGTCCTCAGAGGCTGCTTTTTTTCCTTAAAGACTATTCTTGATTTGTAGTTATTCACTGTAAGCAACTTCTAGTAACTCCTGGTAGGGCTTTTGGCATGTTTACTTCATTCCTACTTTTCTCTCCAAAATAGTGTTTTTATTCTTGCCTTGGGAAATTTTTAAGTTCTCTTGTGGTGTCTCATGGTAGTGGATGTGTTTTAGTCATATTATTTTGAACTGAAACCCACCGACTTTGTTTTTGCAGCAGAAGTTTTGTAGGAAAATGAAATCGTGTCAGCCTAGGAACTGTTCTTGGAATGGCCCAACGTGTGACTGAGTTTCACTTACATACTCCACACTAGTGTGTGCAAAATTCTGTAATTCATATTTCTTCTGTCCTCCAGCTAATGCCATCAGATTTGCATTTCAAAGGGAAACGGATGATTCTTGGTTGTACTTTACCTGGAACTTCCTTTAACATAATAATGAAGAAAGATGTGATTTTCAAGTCACTGGCTAGAACTGCATATTACATCTAATTTTTAACAGGAATTTTTAGGTCATTTCAGAATGTAATTTTTCATTCCAACACATTCACAAATGTTTTCGAAAAATTTTATTTCTTGGTGCAACTTATGTCAAGGCTTTATTGCCTAGAAAGGCATTGTGAAAGAGAGCCCAAATTTTGCCAGGTCATTCAAATTTCCACACAGATTTCAACTTGGATCTGAAGAAGAAACATATAGGTGTCTTACAAGTTACAGACCTGGCATTTAAGTCTGTCTTGTGTGTTAATTGTATGTTGATAATAATCACAACCCAACAAATCTGAAACGCTACATTCTAGCTGCTGTATGGAGTCACATCACAGCCTGTTTAASCTAGTATTTGGTCTGCAACTGGCCACTAGCAGTTACAGATATATTTGTGTACTCAAGGGTTTGGACTCTGCTTGAGTGCTTTGCATTTCTAGCTTTTTTTGTTCTTTTTTCTTACCCCGGAATACATAAGAATGCCATGATTTTCTGCCCAGGTAGAGTTGGTAAAAGCTTTTCCTTTACATTACACTTGCATACTCACACTCATCAGCTGTTTTTTGCCTAACCAAAGCCCAAACCACAATGTTGTGACATAATCCCTATAGTCTCTGCTGGAGTTTACACCTTGGAGCAAGCTGTTTTAGCAAGTCCTAATTAGACTAGGGCAGGGCTGTTGAAAACTATGTGAATTATATGTGCCAAAGGATACTGGATTACATAAGTAATTATTTATCTGATAAAACTGTCCGTGTCCTTTAGTGCCTATTAATACAATAATCATCCACCAGGAAAAAAAAAAGGAATGGAAGTTGGTCAGATTAATATCTTCTACATGGATTTCTCAAGGGTAGTTTACAACTTGTGTTGGGGATACAATCATGAAAGAGGGGTCATCTCTGCGTGGAAATATGCATGGTTATGTTTGATAGGGGGGACTCTTTGCCATGCATCTGAAAGTCATAAGAAGTTTAAAGAAACTCATCATGAAGAAACTCATCATAAAATCACAGAAGAAGCCATTAGGCTTTTTATAGAATTGCTACAATTAAAATTTAAAACAATGACAGCAAGAGTGAAGTGAAATTTTCCTGTTTTGTGCAAGATGAAATGATTTCTTCTAACTATGAAGCTTCCATACAATTCTGATCAATAACATATGTCTACTGTTAATGTTTTAAATGAACTGATTTCAAGTTGGCATTTTCTCTTTAAATGCTGTGAAACTTGTTGGTGATAGAGGCTGTTAAAATATAGTTTTAATTCATTTTCACTGAATACAGACTCAGTGAATTGTGGGTAATGAATTAAAGATTGGATTAAGAACAATTAATACTGACCAATTGCAATATTAATATGAGAGATAAATGCTGTTTTTTATAAGACGACCAGAAAAATAGCTACAAGGCTACTTGCTTTATATATGCCACAAACCAAGAAATATTGTTTTCATGTGTTCCTTTCAGTTTATTTTTGATAGGCCCTACAGCAGGACGTTGGAAGCTGAAGCTGATAAAGTGGGACTTCAGTTTGCAGCAAAGGTAATTACAGATGCTTTGTTTTAGCAGGAACTTACAGACATTTTTCAGTTTCCATTGTAATTCAAATGAGTTTCACACTTCATGCAGAGGATAGATCATTCATTTTAGGATCTCCCAAATCTTTAAGAAATGTAGGTTTAGGAAATGTCAGGAAAATAGGGAAAGGATCATAGGGAAAGATGAAGGCATTCTGGCTAAACTGTATGTAACAAAATTGAAATTTGTAAATGGAGCATTATTAACCGGAAAGGATACTTTCTTACATGTTGTATTACTATTAGGGGAAAAAAGTTACAAAGCATATGTCTATTTTTCTGGCATTTTAATTAAAATACAGCATGTAAATAATATGACTTCCTTAAAGTAAAAGTAAAATCTGGTCTGAAACCACTTGGTACTTTTTTCCTAATTCATATATTGGTCACCATGAGAATTTTAATTCGATTGAAAATAGAACAAATCTATCAGGCCTAGCTAAGTGCAGTACAGCTAGAAAAAATGTTAGATAACTATGAGAGCAGCACCCTCTAGTGTTAATATTTCATAAGAAAGATTGTATTAATAGAATTATTAATATTTTGTCAAGTTAGAAGGTGTTTTTTAAATGAAATCCTTTCTGATTCTGAAATTGCACTTGCTGTTTGCAATTATGGGAATAGTTTCCCATACACAATCCATGGGAAAGCATAATTAGTTTCTTTTTAGATAGCAGATGATATTTCTGCCATGAATACTAGAAATTGYGGAGCTGGTTGTTTTTTTCCTCTTATTTCATGTATAAAACTTGAAGATCAGTGGAATTAAATAGGTATTAGAAGGGAGTATTCCGGTGTCCATGTGGAAGAGTTTTTACTTTATTGCAGTATTTTAGAATAGCCTTTATCCATCCTATACAAGGTCAACTATCTGAAGAGCTTTTGCAGATGTACAATTTGAGATATCTGTTGTGATTCATTAGCGCATGTATTTTAGTGCCTTAAAAACATAATGCTGCATAGGTTGCATCTCTGCTTTCAGGCCTGTGTGGATGTCAGGGCCAGCAGCGTGTTCTGGCAGCAGATGGAACTAGCAGAAACCATCCAAGGGCAGCCCAAGATGCCAGAGTGGCTCTCGACGCACCCCTCACATGAAAACAGAGCTGAGCACCTAGACCGGCTTATCCCAGAGGTGAGCAGGGCCCAGAGGCCGTGGCTCTGGGTGTGGAAGCAGCTGCCAGAGCCAGTTTGATGTTTGCTCACAAGCTACTTTTTCACAGAAATTTTCTGTTAGAAAACTCCTAACTTCTCTAATTTTTGTTTAATGAGGAAAAATAAGGCAAGATAAGTAAAATGTAGTTATATTCTAGGGTATTTTTCTGATTTCTGATCCAAGTGTAGTACTTYTGCTGTTTAACTGTTTTCTCATACAGATATGATGGTGACTTAAGACACATCCATCCTTTTCCCTCACTTTAGAAGCCAGTGTTTAAGCTGGATCCTTAAACTGTCTTCTCTTTTCTTGCTTTGGTAGCTAGCCCTAGGTTATCAGAGAGAATGCTCTGACAATTCCTGTCCGTCTCATTGATGTGGGGTTGAATATACCTTGAATAAGTGTCTCAGAAGAATGTCAGATCCCCAGTAGAAGGTTTCTTAATAGCCTTAGTTATGACAAGTCTCTGTAGGTTTTGCAGCCTCCACCCTCCCCCCCCACCCCATCCCCCAATCATTGCATTAGGGAGCAAATTTTACCCCACTCTAAGGAAATGGAGCTAATTCATGCAATTGCCCATCAATCTGCAGTCTGTTCTTCCTTTCAGATTTCCTCTCAGTGGAATGCCAAGTGCATAACTGCTTGGGGATTTGTTACTTGGTGGAAGCAAATGCAAAACTCTGCTGTTAGCCRAATGTTAGTTTTGTAGTTGAAACCTGTGTCAAGCTTAGTACTCTTTATTTGTTCACTTTTTTTTAAGAAAAAAATCTGTTTAAAAACGGGGATTGTTAGAGTTAACAACAAAGTCTTGTTTTCAAATATGATCTGGATGATCTATATTTTGAATTTTCCTTCTCTCTTGAAATCACTTGGCAATTTCCTTTTTTAAGATACTTTAATGATTTCAGAGTGGAGAAATTTTTGTGAATCCTATGGGAGTTAATACAGTAAATAGTCTAAATGATGGCATAAGTCAAATAGAGATTAAGAGTTTGAAATTGGAGACTACCTAGGATGACTAATTTACACAAATACTGTACTTTGCAGAAATGTATTTCTGATACTTAATAAGATTGTGAGGAAAATTTTATGCATTTTATAACATGTATATTAGAGCAACTGACTTAGGAAATAATAGCCTTGAAAAACCTCAATTATAGTGAGATCGACCATAAAAGTTTCAGTACCTTTATTTTTATACAGTTGCYGACTGGCTTATAAAGCAGCAATGAAATAATTTCCATCTTATACTTTAACTCAGGTCTGAGAAAATACATACCTGGCAATCATATTCTTTCTGTCTTATCTTTTGTAGTTTGCACAAGTTCACAAAACCCAGTGATCTTATAAAACAAAGATATTTCTTCAGGTGATGTAATTGCATGCCTTAATGAGGTGACRTAATGATTAAGGCTTGTCAGTGTGAAGACTGACTATTAAATGGGAAAATAAGAAGTAAAAAAAATCTGACCCATTTTTCTATCCAGTTCATAAAGTTCCTGCTCATAAATACTGTGAGCAGTATTTATGCTTTCCTTTTCTGTGTCAACTGAAGCAGTAAAAGATTTGAAATATTAGTATTACATATAGTTTTTATCCATCATGTGGTAGAGCTATCCATTCTTCTGTGTTTTTTTTTTTAAACTGGTGTTTTACTTAACCTGTTGCTTTCTTTAGCTCCTGCTAATTGTAATTCATTTTGCAACTTGTTTGTGTGTTTTTTTTTTTTGTTTGTTGTTGTTAGTGGTTTCTTAAAAGTTTTTTTTTTTTGTTTGTTGTTGTTAGTGGTTTCTTAAAACCTACATCCTTGTGCTTTTCCCTTGTTTTTTGTCAGAATTGGAAGCTCGGAGCATAAGGCAGCCCTGCTGAGGGAATTGCAGTTAATGAACAAGAGGTTATAACCCTTGGCTTGGTGTGGGGACAGGAGAATCCTGTGACTTTTGGGGGACAAGAGAATGCTGAGAAAAGTGGCAGCCTTGGAAGTTAAGATGCACTCAGAAAGACTGGAAGGGTTTGGGTTGTAGTTAGCATGGATCTGTGACAGTGTTGAAGGAGAAATAAGGAAAGCTCAAGATTTCCAGTTTTTGTCTATACTGGTAGTTTTATATGAAAGCTATAGGATGAAGCGGAGCTCTCTGGTTTTTACCTGTCCCCACTTCCAGCACATTGCAGGGGGTGATGGCAATCGTCTTGATAAGGAACTGCTTCACCTTTTTTCACATTTTATAATTGGAGATCTTTTGAACCTGTAAGCTGGCAGGTGGTCTTTATGCTCAAAAGCAGTACTTTCGTGTTAACAATAACTTGAGAATCAACAGCATTAAACAGGTGCATCTGTGTTCTCACTCTAGCTAGTTAACCTTGTCTCCATTCTGTCCATCATCTTTATTTCTGACATTCCTCGGCATACACAGTCAGTGATATGTTCTTACTTAAAACATTGATGTGCATGTGTTCCATTAAGAATGTTTTTACTTGTCCTTTTGCCCAAACTGTCAAGGCTGCCCAAACTGACGACCAAATTGCTCAAGTAATATTAAATTACTCAACTGAAGTTGCTAGTGRATTTGAAAGTGCCATATGGCTGACCACGTCAGGCTGTTTTATCTTTCAGCAGGAATATGTTGCGAGTTCYTCAGTCAGTTACTGTCATCTTAATGATAGGACAGTGGTGTTGGCATGAAATGAAATGACAGTAGCCAGCTGAGCTAATGAAGAACACCATCTAAATAGCGCTGACCCTTTCATACCCTTCACAAACATACATGCACAGGCTACTTGATTACAGTGTGTAGTCATATTTGTCTTTACCAGTGAGATGTCGTGATAATGGAACTTTGCCTTCTGAGACTCTTGTCTTTTTAATGGCATRGAAGTTGATATGTTGAATTGGAATCTTTTCCTTTCTTGGACAGCTTTGTAGCAAGAAAGCAGAGACATCACAGGGTAGAAGTGTTAACTGTGAAGTATTGTTTCAGCCTTTTGGTTTTGTGATTTCAGTATTTTAGATAAGTGAAAAGGTGGAAATAAGCTGCTATGCGGCCAAAGAAATCAGCGATTTAAAATAGCTAAATTAGTTTAAAAGAGGGTTACATTGCACTTTCATTCAGCCTAAATCTTTATATTTCCCTTTGTTTAGAATACTGCTGCTGGATGTTAAGCAGTCTTTGCAGCAACTTGTCGTGGAAGAGAATAAGGGAAAATTTGATCTGTCACAAATGTTTGTTTAGAAAGTATTTGGTCACTGAAGCAGAAGAGCGTTGAGAAGTATAGTTCATATTTGGTGACTACAGGGACAATCACCATATAAAAATAAAAAAGAAGGCTTTATTCTTAAAGCTAGACAATTGCAGAGTCCAGACTTGTGTATCCAAGTAGTTTAAAYATTATATTTCATCAATAAGCAGATAAGAAAACCTTTATTAGATTTCTGGAATGTATTTTTTTTTCCTTTTTGCTTTTTTCTTAAAAAGGAAAAAAAAAGAGTTGTTGCTTTTGAATTCTGTTAGTTTCTAGGCATTTACAGGAAATTCTTCTCCATATACGAAGAGCTTAGTTAAGATGTACTGTTCTACTGTTCTTCCATTTTAAAACCCGTTTCAGTAACTACTCACACTGTGGTGAAAGGGTACCAAATACCTTCGAAATGATGGGTAAAGACCTCTGCAAAGAGGTACTGGATAGGTGGCACTCCTGCCATATAGAGAGTCAGAAGCAAGCAACTGTGTCTGCATAGACTCTACTTAATAAGTGTAGCCAAATCTGATATATTTAAAGCAAATTAAAATTATTATGTTTTATTTTAAACACACACTATGAAAACTCTGTTACCTTCCTCCTCCTCTTGAAACCATCTAGAGCACATAAACAGTCTCTAGTACTTTTCAACAACAGTCGACTGTCCAGCAG
This sequence comes from Nothoprocta perdicaria, assembly GCF_003342845.1. Classification (NCBI taxonomy): domain Eukaryota; kingdom Metazoa; phylum Chordata; class Aves; order Tinamiformes; family Tinamidae; genus Nothoprocta; species Nothoprocta perdicaria. Next base: position 19,323,694 of record NW_020454092.1, on the reverse strand, counting down.
GCATCTATCTACAACTTAGGATTAACGTCACTGTAACTGTTCAAGAACACAGAGGAAGAAAAAAGGAGTGAAATAGGTATGCAAGCTTCCTCTCCCATGAAAAATGAAGCTGGATGTTCATCTACCTACAGATGTATATTTTTAACTGAGGCTACAATAYAGTTAACATTACACAAAAGTGACCATGATGTTGATTAGTATTTAAATACCAGACTATTTTAGACTACTTTTGCACTGTTTCATTAACCCAGTGGTTTTGGTATTTCATCTTACAAGTCTTGACAACATAATTCTCAGTGGAAATGTAGAGCCCTCCAAAATYCTGCAAATAATAATTTCCTGTGGAATATGGAGAAACCTTCTTCTCTTTGGTAGCTTATATGGATTTTGTAGGAGAATTCCTGGTCATTGCTAAGTCTGGGGACAACTGCTGATTGGAAAGCAGTACATCAAACTGAGTTCTCTGGTAACTGTTTCTAGCTCTAAAGCATGCTGCCTGTTTGTGTATGTAAGAGTATGTTTAAATTCATTAAAATGAACACCAACTTTGAACAGTCACTTGTTTTGAAGGACATTGTTTTATATCAGTTTCTTCATGTTTTTGAGAGGTGAGATTCATCTGTTTTCATGCATTTCTCAGATTGCCTGCAAGGCAGGATGATCTGTGAACCAGAATACAAAGCTGGAAGAACTGCAAGAAAAATGTGTTCAGGGATTTTGATACTGTGAGAAATTTGTTAACTCCTCTGCAGCTCCACTTCCTAAGCTGTGAAATGGAAGTACTGATGATTTAATTCTTTAGTAAGCGGAAGTAATTAAAWTTTGATTTCCTAGTGCTAATCTCTTAATCTAGGTACTTTTTAATATTCTAGGAACATTGTTTTCTGAGAACACTTGGGAGCTGCGTACTCAAATGCTTCTTGAAGATAAGATCACTTGTGCAGCTGAACCTTTACCCTATTGATTAACCCTCTGTATTTCTGTGAAGAGTTAAATGTCCATTATGTTACTGATGATTTTTCCCTCCTCCTTTGAGGGGGGAAATGTACACAGTTATTTCAGCAGTGAAATCTATCTGAAGAAGTAAGATACTTGCAATCCGTTTTTCTTGATGGGATGGTTTCTTGTTCTTAATTTACTTGTGGATATGGGAGAAAGGTGCTGCTGTGAATAAATGTCCCATGAAATAGTTCAAAAACATCCAACTTAGCTATGTGGGGCCTCTTAGAATATTCACTCTTCAGGAGATCATCTGAGAAAACATTTTGTCATTCATCATCATTCATTCTTCAGGTCTTTCATTCTTTTCATTCTTTTAACACATTAAATGTGTTTTAAATGTGTTTTTAGATTTTATTTAAATTTAATTTAAATTTTCTTCCCCAAAAGTCTTGATTTCTCTGGAAAAATTGTTAGGGGTAGCAACTGTTGAAGGTAACAGCTCCATTGACTTTAATAWTATTAAAGTCACTCACTAAATTTTATTTTGTAAATGCAGATCRTACTAGGAAACCAAACAGGTGACCGAAAATTTGTTTTTTTAAGTGAGCTTGATTTATTTTCCTATGTATTCACAGGCTCTTAAAATAAGAGAGAGCTGCAATTGTCCATCTCTTTCTGGACCAGATCCTCGCCTCATTTTCAAACTTAACATGCAACATCTGCTGGAATCATCCAAAGATCAACAAAGCCCAAACTCTACAAAGCAAGATCTTACAAAACCCACACTGGATTTGCCTCACGCTCAAAAAGTGGAAGATAGACCAGTAACTTTTGCAGTTAAACCTACAAATTCTTGATAACATTCAATTTTTATGAAACTCATTGTCCTGATGGTCTTTCTTTTCAGGCAAATTTGTCTTTGAACCATAAAGAACATCTAGCCATTCATCTTCTATGTTTCTTTCTTGTGATCTCCCACTCAAAGCAATAAGAAGCTCTGCCCACACAAGAGGAGTATCTTGRAAGTTTCTTATTATTCATCAAGGGTTACTAAAAATAAGTCCTTTCTCAGGGGAAAGATAATCTCATACAATTCACTCATGCAGTCTAATTTTCAGCTTTATCAGGCTCACCTTGATCACGGGACAGATGAGCCAGAGCCTAAAGCTAAAGAGAGGAAAGCCATTTTCATCACTTAAGTTGTCTGGTTTATCTTACTATAATTTGGTTTAGATATATTCAAATTCATTTGAAAAAATAATGGTGAAAACGTATTGTCTATTCCACATATAGAATGCTTGAAAATATGAAGGAAAATGGCCAGTGTTCTGAATGCACCCCACTTAATGTGGATTTACTGCTGTTTTTTTCTTTTTTATCTCACTAAAGCATTTTAGAATATAGATTAATTAAAAATTCCATTTCTTTCATCTGTTCAGATTTTCATTTTTTTGTTAATTTGTTTTAAAGTTTACATATGGGGAGAAAAATCTTCATGTACGGTAAGAGAACATGCACAARGTTTAACAGTGTATGGTATTTTGAATGTTTTTATATATGTATACATWYATATATGGGRAGGGGCAGACCTTGTTATATTTCTTCAATTTAATCAGAATGCAGGATTTTAAAAGGCGAGGGGAGGCTGAGTTTTCAGTGCTGCCTGGGTGTCTGTATTTTTGAAAAACAGTTTGTAAAACCAGTAATGTTACTGACTTCTGTCAAAGAACCAGGATCTTCGGAGAAATGTTAGCAACTATCCAACTTGTCTCTGCTTGGAGGTAAGTCTATATATTTGTGGGGTTGACTGTGTTGATGGTCCTAGGCCTGATCATATAGGTCTAGATCGGCTTCGTATTGCTTGCAAGCTGTTTTAAAATCTCTCCTTGATGCTTCTGGCGAGAGGCAGAKGTCCAGCCTGGCCATTATTCATCCATCCACTTTTATTCTTAGTGACAGGGGTTTTTGTAACAGACGTTCAGTGATGTGTTAAAGCATTTGGACATTGTCACCTGAAGGTAAACAGAAAAATACACCATTTAGATTTCCCTGTGGACTTGATTCTGCAACCCCAAGACTGCAGTACTGCTGCCGCTGCCTCTTTCGCGGCGGTGTCAGAGCTTATTTTGTTATCTGGCCTTCCTGGCTGACACACGACTTGATGTTTGTGTCGGTTAAGGCTAGTGAGAGTGTAGAAGAGTGTTTGTAGCGTTCAAGATTGAGTGAAGCTGCACAAAATTYGTATTTCTACTATCTATTTTAAGTGGCTCAAGTATTAGAATGGAATATTGGAGATGCTAATTTTATGTTCAACAGAGAAGACTTGTTTTAATTTGCAGGAAAGTGCTCTCGTAGTCAGGATGTTCTAGTGACGTAAGAGACATGAGAGAAGTAATAGCTTATGTTAGACGAAAGAACTTATGTTTTTCCCCACTACTTTGATTTATTAAGTTTCGTCTCTTCTAATAAACATTATGCACATGTGTATGTCTGTGTATATGTATGTGTGTATATTTGTGTGTGTGTATATATCTATATATAAAGAGCAAGAGAAAATGCAGAAACAATATAATTTACAGTCTGTAATGGGATATTGAAAAATCTATTTTTTGCTTTGCATCTTGAATTATCTCTAGTACTTTGTCAAATGCTTTAGAGAAGTGTTCTCTTCTCTCAGCTTCTTTTGACTGTCCAACACAGAAAACATGCCATGTGCTCCTCTGCCTCTCGGTAGGCTGTTGTGCCTTCTGTTTACTAAATTCTTACTAAATAGCATACTTTGCATTTGCCTACATTGTTGAGGTATTTTTAAATACTTCATTGAACTCATTAAAATTAACAAACATATTTTTTTCCAGAGATTTAAGAAACCTCAGTAAAAGCTGCACTATTTTAATCAAATAAAATAAAGTCTATCCATATAAAATATTTTAAATTCATTCTGAATTATATCCCTTAGGAAAACATTGTAGTTGCAAGCTGCTAACAAACCACAGAAACTCTGCATTGCAGGGAAAGAGAGCTTAAAATCTAGTTGAAGGAATTCAGTACTTGAAAAATGCATAACATATGAAGAGGGAAACTAGTGGGGAAGGGGAATAAGGTAAGATGAATTGGTTAAAATGTTTCTACGTTTCTGCTGCCAGCACTGCATGCTGTGCTTCACAGCTTCTTATAGAAAGATAAAGTGTATAGTACAGGTTGCGCTAAATCTCTCCTATGCATTTACTGTACTGGGAGTGTAAGGAGATTTGACAAGCAGGGCAGGTGCATACAAGGCATTTCTGTAATAAAAATGGCTGCCTATAACTTTTGGCCTTTCATGTTTGCGTATTTTGTGTTTTTTGAAATAATGCTCTTTCTGAGGTATTTGATTTGAAATACATAAGTGCCAAGAAAGCAAAGTAAAGAGCTGTTAGAATGCTCTTTGTTTTTGAATTCTGTTTGTAGTCATTTAAAAAAAAAAAAAAACAAACTTTGCAGGCTTGCAAAAAAAAAAAAAATGCAGGCTTGATGCCTTTTCATGTATTATCTGAGCTGCTGCCGTTTTTTCTATGTGTAGTATTGGTATTTCAATATCTGAGGTTCAAACGTGTTTCCAGTATAATACTCTGTTGTAAGCTATTTTCCTGCCACTGAAATTCATTCTGCTAAAATTCCTTGTGCTTTTTTTTTTTTTTTTTTTTTTTAAAGCTTTTGGAGTTTTTGAAACGTAAATGGGATGACAAGGATGTGGTTGGTAATAGAGGTACTACGTAAAAGTTTTCTGTCAGCGAGACAGTGCGACTTCTTTAACAATCTCATCCAGAGTGCAGGGAAGGGGTGTAGCCACCTTCACTAAGGACTAGGAGCAATAACTTGTATTTATAGATAACTTGAAGCACCTCATAAATACTAGTTAATTTTTCCATGATACCTGCATGATACCTTTTGTTTGTTTGTTTTGGAAATGCTGAAGTGAAGACAGTGACTTTACCAAAGCTTCACAGAAGATCATTGGAAAAGCTGGGGCTAGAACGCTGAATCATAGCCTTGTTCACTGTATTACATTGTGTGAAATTTTTAGACAGAGCAACTCAGTTTCCTAATAGGAAATTAAAGTACTAGGCTTTAGAAAAATCTGTTATGCAGTGTGCTATTGTCTTGTACCTATCTACAGAGGTATCTGAAATGCCTTTTTAGTCATATTTAAGTAAGATACAGTTGGTTGTTTTTGCCTGAGCAGTTTCACGACTACTTTGTATCTTGTGCGTAACCTTAAGAGTTGTTTGTTTACTTCCATCATAAGCTTGGAACTGATTCTTAAATCTCTTGCTATGGTAGTAATTGTAGTGATTTAATCTAAAAAAGTAGAGACTTTCCAATTCAGGATTCCTCCCCAAGTAYAGGTTTGCTGTATAGTTACTCTCACATCAGCTGCAGGGTGACCTGCGTAAAAGTTCACGGCAATTATTCCCCTTCCATCTTTTTCTGGTGCTTTTGCAGATGCCTCTGCTAGAAGCAGCAAGAACTGCAGGATCAAAATTGGGATAAGCAGAGCATTTGCAGAGGTTAAATAAAAGAGACTGAGCTGCCTGTTCTGCCTATGGGAACTTTATTATTGGGGTTGGCAATTATTCGCAGATGACTAGAAGGTGAGAAGATGAGTTGATCCTCAAGCAACTGATGGAGACCTTCTAGTCTTCCCTTGCTGCCTAGACCCATTGCACTACACGTGTTCTCTGATCTCATGGAGAGCAGACACAGACCTCGTGTCATATTCCTGGCTGTGCTGGTTAAGGCTGCTCTTCTKGGTTCTTACCCTGATTTATGAATGGAGGCAGAGAATTGTTATCTCCAGCACATAAATTCCTTATAGCTATTAAATGGAGCTGATACTGAACCTGTTGACCTGGAAGTGAACGACTCCATAGCCTTTGATTAATCCTTTGAGATGTTTAATTTCTGGTAATTTGATATTTCAGACATGATCTTCCATACAGATATAATGGCTTAATTAGTATACATTACATGATATCTCTTCACACTACAGTGTGTACAGTATTTATCCACTAGAAAAGTAATTATAATAGTCAATTACAATACATTGACTAGAGCATAAATGTTGAAAAGAATATGTGCAACATGTATTATATGTTAAGCATAAGCATTTTTCAGTCAGTACTTTAGCATCTGCTGGTGTCTATCACCTTCTGAAAATGTGTTTCTAAATCTTTTGTCATAGCTTATTAAAACTTTTAAATTTGAAAAGAGATTCTGACAATGCTGGAGTAATTAACAAATCATAACCAACAAAGTGTTTGGGTAGGAAAAGTTGATAAAACCTAACGTGTAATGTAGTCACCTGTAAAATATTCTCAGTGAAGTTTYTTTTTATTGTCATAGATGAGCAATATAGATGTGAAAATATATGTTGGAAAAGTAAGTTTCTCTTTGGTATGGTCTCTCTCTGTATTTGAATTTGCTCGTACTGACTGGCAGTAATTTTTGGTGGGAGGCCCTCAAATCTGTGCTAAACACAAATGTATTTTGTGGTGCTCAGCTCACAAGCCCTTTAGCTGAAGCCACCTGCTTGGAGCCCTCAAGAGCTCTGCATGTCTGATCCAGCAGACCCAGGAGGAACCATGGAGAGCTGGTGAAGAGAGAGGCCCTGGTGCTTCTGCCCCATGGGAAAGCCCACGGACACACAGGTACTAAGAATCTGGTGTCACATCCTGAAAATAGCTCACTTAACTGGGGGAAGAAGTCAAAATTTTTGTGGGTGACATGTGCTTTGTGATCTGACTTGCCTACTTTTTCCTTAAGCTTCCATTGTTGACATGCATCTTTCCTTTGAAAGCTTGTATTTGCTATATCTGTGTTTGTATATATCTATATGTCTATTCTTTCTAAAGAAAGACAGACCATTTTTCAAGGTGAGCTCTCTAAAATTTATGAAAGTTTTTTTCTACTCCTGTTGATGAGACATTTTTTGCCAAGGCCACCTTAATTTCTTCCAGATTCTTATTGTTCCAACCTTTTGCTATATAATCTAATGTGGAACATTCACTAGGTGCCACAGAAGTAGGGTGAGCAAGGCGATGTTCCTGCACCTTCAAATCAATGTTAAAAAAGGGTGTAAAATGCATTTATTAGCAACAGAAGCTTCTGGAAATGCTGCACGGGCTGAAAACTTTGATAAACTTCTAGGAAGTTCCAAATCTTGTGAATTCCACTGCAGATGCTTCATAGCTTCAACTACCACTTGTGATCTGGTTACAAATGGTTTTTAAGGTGAACCCAAGGAACACATGAATCTACTGGAGAAGTGGTATTTTGTAATTTCCCTTGTTGACTAGATCCTAGAATTGCATAGAGGAATGGGCATTTGACCTAATTGTCAAATGAAATATCATTTTCAAACTGCAAGAAATTATTTGTTGTGTCTGTATTGACGTTGGTCTCCTTTGTCAGGTCAGCTTGTACAGAATAGTACTAGAATTTAGATGACCCCTGCCCCAGCCCAGATGCTTTCCCTCCCACCAACCTCTGCAATCCAAGGCTTGAGGTAATTAAATCTATCTCTTTTTCCCCTSTAGCAACATTGATCTGTATTGTATATTTGGGCTCCAGAGAATCAAAGCTCTTTATTCTTGCCTGGGATATGTTGTCTTCAGTTTTATTCCCTACGTGAATGGAATAAATAACRAAGGAGCGAATGATGGAGTGAAGGAGTGAGGTGGCAGCAATGGGATCCGTCAGCCACGAGGTGGCAGCTGGGCTGCTTGAGCTCTTTGGAGCTGGATGCCGCGCAACACCTTCACTTTTAGTCTGGCCTCAGCAAATTATCCAGGTGGATTTTCCTTTTGGTCTTAACTGCAGTGACTCTTCCCTGGAGGAAACTTGAACCATCGTCCCTGTGAGTTAGTGAATCCTGCGTGGCTCTGCCCAAGGCTTCCAGCCCTTCTTTACCTGGGTGCTAGGTATCTTTATGGGGAGCTGCTGCCGGGCAAGCTCCTCTTTCCTTTATTAGAGACGATCAGAAAGGAGGGACTGATGGGGTGAAAAATCGTACACGAGAAAATTAAGTATATGCCATTGGATTTACATTATAATAGCCTGGCTTGAGCCCTATTGCTCATCCCGCCTGCTTTCTCCCTGTTGTATGGTAACAAATGAAGGGAGAACATCGAATTTTGGTGCTGACTGTGCTTGTCTCTGCCTAAAGATTAAAGCAGGATCTGTGCTCCGAGGAGATAAGAGATGTGTTTCTACTTGTGTTCCTGATGTCCCAGGGTTTTGTTTTTTTCTACTCATACAGTCATGAGGGAGCCGTGAGTAATGCTGCCCTCCGAGGGAAGTCAGGCTGGGATGTAGTCCCCTCGCACGGCACCCAGGCAGAGCAGAAAGTCAATGACAGTCRAGGGTCCCACTGACAATCCTGTGACCACCAGGCTGATCCGTGGGGACGGGTGAAGTCCAAGGCCAGGCCGGGAAGCCCGTCTGGCCCGTCGGGATCAGCAGGGCTGGGTATGGGGCTCCCTCCCGTCCAGCCCTGCGAGGACGTCCTGGAGCTGAACACGCTGCCTGGGAGCCCAGGGCTGCAGGTGCCCAGGAGGCCCTGGTGTGGCTGGTCAGGACAGCTAAAGGCTGAGGAGCCTCTTGAATATCAAATGTAAAAATGGCCTCRTGGTGGATGTCCTGGCGGAGGAATCGGAGCTTCAGATTGTAATTTCCTTTATGGTCTTGCAGGGTTTGTTAAGCTTCGTAGTGTCCAAGTCTCTCTCCTGTAGGACAGGGATGAGGGAGAACAAATTCAGTCGTGGCTATGAGATGTCTAAAGTTTATTTGGATATATCTGGGACACTTATCTAGTGTCCCAGGTTTACAGTATGAAGGAAAAGTGGGAGAGGAGAATGGGTGAGAGGTTCTGTGAAACCAGCCCAATCTACTTCTCAGAACAGGGTCATATGAGAGTCTTTCAGTTTTGTTCTGTCATCTTTTGGTTGGTTTGTTTTAATTCCACATGATGCAACCAAAATGGTAAAGGAGAAGAATTAATTTCCATACTTGGAGGAGCTGAACGTAGGTTAGCTGGATTTTACAGGCTGCCAGGGAGAAGACTGACTTCAAGTTGTGAGCCTGGAGAAGGTTTCTTCATTTTTAAGCACTTTAACAAAGTTGCAAGTATTTCTTAAAGCAATCAGAAGCAYTATTAGAAGGTTGGTTGATGTTTTACTTTGCCATGTATCAGCCTCCCCTGACTTTGCTAATACAAATGAGGCTACACTGGTCTGTGTTTAACCAGTGTTTCAGCCAATGAGCTAGAAAGAGACAATATCCTTGAGAAGCAACAGGGTCCAATTTTCACCCTCAACAATGAGGCCTCTGTTCTGTTCACATTGAAGTCTTTGGCAAAAGTCCCAGTAGTTRGATCTGGATTTCTCCCTCCTTAAAACAATATTCTTCCTTTTGTGCCTTATCCTCTGCTTGTCAGAATCAGCTGATTATGAGCTCCTGCACAGATGACATTTTAGCTTTAGTAAGCAGGAAGGAGGCATGAATTAGGGCTTAGAAAAATGTGCAGTAATTAGCCATGGAGGAAGGAAAACATCCAAAAAAAGTACACTGAAGAAATTGACTTCATTTGACYGGGCTGGAAAGTTCAGCTGTAATGATAGTGGTTATATTAATTATGATTATTTGCTGAGAAGAAAGCTTGCTTGTCCCCAATTGCTGACCATTATTTTTTAACCCAAATGAAGCATCTTTGCCCATCGCTGCTGCTGCATGGCAGCCTCATGGAAATGGAGTGGTCCCTAAGACCTGCATACTGCCCATTCYTCCAAGCTGTGGTGCAGGATGGCATGGTGTGATCAGATTGTGGCCMGGGTTCAGACGAGTCTATGGCAAGTTTTAGTGCTCAGATGCTGCCCTGGAGTCAGGGGCAGTAAGTCCCAGGGCTGTGCTGAGGTGCCACCCTTTCCAGCAGCATTTGTGGGCATAGCTACTGTAACATACATACTATGCMTGTTTCTGTATGGTAGGTGCTATATCTAGATGTGCCTCTGCTCAGGTCCTCTCAGCTGTTTTGTCTCTCTTATTGGAAAAAAAAATATATGAATTGAGTTTTGCCATGGTGACCTCTCCCTCCTTTTGTCCTTATGCTTTCTTGTATTGCAAGAGAGAGGATCCACTGAAGTGGTTCCTCTGTATGACTGTAAAAGCAACTCAGACCTGTGGACATCTTGATTTTCCCTGTGAGCAGGTCCAATTCTATGAGRCTGTCCTTGTCTCTTGGCTTTGGACTTCCAGCTTGGGAGGTTTAGTGCTCTGAAGTTCCTGTGGGAGATGCATGTTGAGAGGCAACACTTCAAGAATGTTTCTTAATGGCCATCATGAGCCAGGATGTGTAGGGCTTTAAAAATAAGAAGGATAACTTGAATTTAATGGGAATACTTAGGGCAGCTAATAAAATAAGCCTAGTATTAGCAAAGAGAATCATTCAGAAAATACTCATCCGCTGATATTTATGACCAATTTCCTAAGCAGTAGCAGATTTTGTGTTTGTTTTAAATGACTTTCAGGACTACTGAGACTCTAAGTTCAGACTCTAAGTTACTGCCAGTGTCTTCCAGCATATTTGTCACGCATGGAAGTGAAGGGATATGGCTGCTAATAGTCAGAATGGTCACAGCAAGATCCCCAGAGAGGCATAGTTATTTTATTTTAGAAAAACAGTATACCAGGATGCCTTGTTCTACCTTGGGGGACTGTTTAGGTATACTAATAAAAATCTTTCCCACATACAACTTTGTCTGCATATGAGCACTTTGCCGTTATAGTTCACAAGTTTCTCCATATACATAAAATAGTTTGGACTTGGAGTCATTTGTATAAATTGTATACGCAGTTCTGCTCCGTGGAGCAACGGGAACAAATCGGACGCCTGCAAGCTGCTTTTGCAGAAGCCATAAGCAAAACCCTCCCACTCTAATGCTAGATTTGTGGTTTCTGCCTTCCTCCAAGAGTTCACAAAAGCCTCTTCCTTCTAACCTAAGCTTTGACAGCTAAGAGCCTTGGTGAGATGAAGTGGCTTAACCTGCGCAGCCCKGCTGCAGGTGCTGCATGGGGTCTTGAACCCTTCCTATAGAGACTTTGACCCGAGGTGTTGATACATCAATGGCTTTTAATGTGCAATCTATTAGCATGTTGCTCTCTAGCAGGCTAATGAGCTGCAGTAATCCAGCCTGGAGGTCAGAGATGAAAGGCTTGGCTAGTGAAGCTGCYTATTGAACTTGATCCCCCATCCTTAGCAGGTCAGGAAACTCATCCACCCAGAGAATGACCTTTGCCAGGTCATGGAGACTAGTTGGATAGTGCAAATCTGCATTTTCAAACCAGTCTTGGGAGCAGATAGGAAGGGTGTTAAATTTCCAATAAGATAAGACTCCTCTGCATCTTTTTTTATTTTTCAAATGCCAATATAAAAAACTCTTTATCTTATAAAAACTGAATATAAAATAGAATATTTTCAGATTACTATGCTGCCAATGCTACTGTATGTCATTGGACTCAATKAGATCATGTTTTTATACATCTATTTCCTTTAAGACTGACCTACCAGAAAAGGATTACAAAATCCATCACAAAGAAGCTTTTGACACACAGAAGGTTTTAGACTTTAGGTGCTGAGGTACCTTATCATGATGTATATGATTTGTAGACAGGAAAGAATTTAGAAATTCTTCTGTATCCCATCACAGGTAGGTTTTGAAAATATCCCAAAATATTCACYTAGGAATATTTTCTCATCTCATAGATGTCAGGCAGTGGATTCTTTCCTTTGAATTCCTTTGATCTACACCATCCATGTAGRGAAATCAAAGCCTGTTCTTTATTTTTTTGCAGTTAGAAGGGGCATGCCGTGGACTTAATTCAGGGCATGGATTCAATCCTTCCCAGAAGCAGCGCATGGTATTTGTCATTTGCAAGCACTTGGGAGCCCAGTGCTACAGATTTCCTCTAAACAAGGAATAAATTCTAGGAAATTTTTGGATTACGTGTGTAGCTGGAATACATTGGAATCAGAGTAGCACAAAGCAAGATGAATCTATCCATCATAGGCATTTAGTGTAAAGCCTATATTTGCTTTTCTTTACTATCCACATAGATTCGATCAACATAGCAGTTCTGTCATTTGCTAAATACATGGGCTCTGCTCTGCAGGACACCAGCTCATCAGTTACCAAGTGAGCAGCCTGTCATAGGGCCTGCACACATCATTTGTAACTGTCACGGCCCCAGAGATCAGAATCTTCCTCAGGTCCCATCCTACGAGGGCTTGGAAATAGGCCGGCTCTACCTGATACCAGGCCTTGCTGAGCGGAAGGGAGGAAGCTGGACGCAWGACCCAGGCACTGGGCAGGAAATTTGGACCTCTTAAGTTGGGTGCCAGCCTGCAACGCGATTGCCTTGAGTGTTCCTGTTGCATTCGTCTCGGAGAACACAGGTGATCAACCCTGCAGTTCTGAAGTTGGCTCTCTCGAGTCAGGGCCTGCTGTGTTCCTCTGAGGAATGCAAGGAAGGCCTGGAAATAGGTTACAGAACATGGCTGAAGGGTTGATTTAAAAAAAAAAAAATCTAGGTGCAAAAACAAATGCTAAGGAAGCTACTCTACATAACCYGCCCCAACACTCTAGAGTGTTTTATCAAACTCTTTTAGATTTTCGGGTGCAAAACATCTGTGCAAGCTTTACATTCCTTTTTTTTTTTTTCTTTTTTTCCTCTCCTTTTTCTTTTCCTGMTTTCTGATGTTCTGTTCTCTCAGCCTACAGGGATCCCTGTATAGATCCCTTTACCATTTATGTTTTTTCTTTTTGATTTCCAAAGACTTTGTCACTCGCTCTCTGYGACTGTGCTAGAATAGTTGTGAGTGTGTGACTATCACTGAGCTCTTCAGAAACAGTGCCCACCTAGGGCTGAAACACCAGACTTCCCTTCCCATGTCTTTGCTTTTCACCGCTTAGGTCAAACCTCGCCTGAATGCTAACGTACTTTCCTGCATGTTAATTTTAGTTAATAGCTATTGAGTAAAACAACGTACCCAGCTCAAGATGTATGGCACAAATTAAGCTCAATGCCCAAACAAATCCAGCAACAGGCCCTGGCCTCGGTGGGCTCTTTAAGTCCAGCGTAACATGCATTTACATTGCTTTATTTCTCCCTCACACTGTAACTGGCTCCCTGGGGGGTTACGTTGAGTTAGTTTCATTTTCACATTGTACTAGTGCCACTGTAGTCTTGCATTTAAATAGTCTCATTTCATTCTGATATCGCGACGTCACCTCCGTGGCCGTGCATTGAGGCTGTGTGGAGAATTTGGTGCTAAAGCCAAGGCAAAGCCTGGCAGCGCTTTCCAAGCCAGGCAGCTGGCACATAGCTGAGCTCTCCGTATGCTCAGCCTTAATTCTGAGCCCAGTCTCATTCTGTAGACTGATAATACAATGTATTTTAATATCCATTGATGTCCTAGTTCACTCTGTTGCTGGTGGAAATCGTATGTGTTGAGAGATCGTTGGGAAAGCTGATAGCGCTGGGCTTGTGCTGGGCAGTAGCAGCTGGGCAAGGGGCATGGAGAGGGCTGCTTCTCTGACAATGTTCTCCCAAGGCTACAGTTTCCTCRTCACCCAGGGATAGTCAAAGCTGCCCACTGGAAAACCCCATAGTCGGGCAAGAAAGGGTGAGTCCGTGTGGGATATGGATTACTGTGAGCTACCAAGTGGCTGCTCTGGAGCCAGAAACAACGGGCTATGAATGAGCAGATTCCCGTGGAGCCCCCTGACCAACGTGTCCACGCAGCTACCGCAGCGCCCGAGTCCCTTGGGCACCATGGCAAGGCCGAGCCCTTCCCAACAGTAAATGTCAGCCTCTTCATGGCAATCTGGGCACATCTGTCTGCAGCCTGCTCGTCCCAAACAACTCGCCGGTTGTGTCCCCGTGCCCGAGGGTTGTGGCAAACCTCCCTGCCCCTGCTCAGCAGGAGCCACTTGGGGAGGGAGGGATCTGAGCCGCAGGACGGACGTCTCCCAGGCCGGTTTTCCTTACAGAGTGACCATTAAATCGGTCTAACCTAGTCATGCAGTACTTATGGTAAGATTAGATATGCTACTGTATCCAAAGAAAGTAGAGATTCCTACTTTTTTGGTGGAACGTTCCCTTTAAAGGGAAACTTTAGTTTTRGTGTCTGTTTTTGCCCCTACTGCTATAAAATTTCTGGGGACAAATCCAGCCAGGCTGTTTGAAGATGAGATCTTGGTGGTTAGTGTTTTAATTATTTTGTTTAACAATGAATGAGCTCTGAAGCTCTGCTTGAGGGTTGGTGGGTTTTTTCCTTTTTTTTCTTTTTTTTTTTTAATTCTTCTGCTCCCTTGAAGCAGCGAGACTACTTTGTGCAAACGTACAAAAGCAATTTTGTGAAGCTGTTGGTTTTAGGCATTTCTAGAGCGATGCAGGAATAAAACCATTTGTTAAAGCTTCCTCTGGGATCCTGTGTCTATATACATTTGTCAAAGGACACAATATTGGATGCTGCATTTTCCAAACACTAGACGAAGATGAATTATATCTGGATGCTGAGCCTTCCTTTTATAAATCAGTGGCATTATCAATAACAGGGTTCATCTTCCCCCTGAAGTTTTACAGTACATATGGTAGCCTCCATATGGGAAATGATAGGTTTAGTTTCACAGACTGTTGTCAGCAGGGCCTGCTTTTCAATCTAGTCGATAGACTAATGGGAAAGTAAGTGAAATAAGGACACAAACTGAAGGGCTTTGGGACGATGCTTTGGAGCAAGTCTTTATGACTGATAAACTGGGAAGGACGTTGAGAAGCCCTTGCAGAACTGATGTCAGTTCTTCAAGGTGATGGGCAAGGAAAGGAAAACTGTTTTATAGCTCAGTTGGGACTGAACTGGGTGGAGAAGGAAGGCATAGGACATATGGAATTGAGTGTATATTGCACTCATTGCACTTAGAGGCCTGGGACCAAATCTCCTCCTAAGTCTTAAGAAACCATTAGTTTTTTTTCTATCTTTTTTTTTTTTTTTTTCACGTGTGGCACAAGTGCAGTCCTGAAATTTATTTGTTATGATTGGCATTTTATACTGATTTTAAAGTTATTTTTCTCATTTATGAGGCCTTCAAAAATGCATTTATGGGCTACCTTTCAAGGCTGAATTTTCACTTAGGCTTTCCAAAGAGAATCCACCAATTTACTGTGATTTTTCTCATCTGTTGCAACCTGGAAGTAGTTAGGAGTTGAGTATTATGTCCTAATACCCTGACTGTGAAACTTTCATCCTTCTTGAAGACAGTATACAAAGACAGTAGCAGAAATAGTGTGAAATAAGGGCTTCAGCCATCTCAGATGCCTTCAGTGCAAAGAAAAGGTCTCATCCCCTGGGGGGAAATGATGAAAAAGAGGAAAGAGGAGACAAGAGGGAGCATCATAGAAGGCAGAGAAGTGAGAAAAGGCACTACTGGAGAAACAAGCACACGGAAACCTAAAAGAAATGGAGAGTTTGAATGGAGATGAAAAACGTGACGAATGAAGATGTGTGCTGCAGTGGATAAGCGCTCTGTAACGGCAAGGAATGAGCAAGTGCCTAATGAATGTACGTACTGGTTCCCTTCTGTCCTTCAGCAGAGCCGCTATCAGAGAAAAAGACCCACTTCCCTGTCTTGAACCAGGACTGTGCTGCTTGATTGTGCTCAGCAATGCTCCTGTCCAGCGCTTGGGGAATGGACACGCAGCTTCCCAGCTTGGAGGAGCTCGAGGAAGATACAAACGTGACAGACTCCAGAGCTGACTGATGTGGGCCAAGACACATCAGCGTATTTACTGATCTGATACTAGTCCCTTGCTGGTTGCTTTCAACTTTTTGTTCTTGTTGATCAGAACATGAAAAGGAGGTAGGAAAATTTTGGCAGGAAGATGCTAAGATATTTCCTAAGTAAATATTGTAACTGCCACTACAGGGACCTCATTTCTCAAATCAGACCTAGAAGACTTTCTTCATCAGTCCCATGCAAATATTCATAGTTTAGACCTACTGATTTCTAAAGGCTGTGTTTCACTGTAGGTTAATATTTTACCTGTGCCTCTCTGTCATATAATGTGAATTAATGATAGCTCTCATACTGGCTCTGTTAATATTCTCCAGGGTTTAGTGACTTGAGGGATTATAGAGTAAAAAGCAATTAAGAAATAAAGAAAAGGAGAGTAAGACATCAGCAAAACACTTTTACTGATACTGAGAAATGCTTAGATAGTGATATATTTCTACTTGTCTTCTCTGGTAAACATTGTTTTATTCATGATTATATTATAATATCATTTCCTAGGTAATAATTCATACAATACACAGTGCCTTCTTTCTCTTTTGTTTTTAATTATATTTGCTTATATTATTATTTGTTTACTGATTGCAAATACTCTCATAGATGAAAGAAGATGAAAGGAATAGATGAATCAATCGTATGTGATAGGAAAAATGCATATTAGCTGGGATCTGCTGTTTTTGAAAAATTGGGGCAAGCAAGAACTTGTAATGTTTCCTGGCTACATTTACCACTGTTACCATACAAGGATATAATTAGCAAACAGAACTTATCTTTGTCACCCAAACTTTTTTGTAGATAATAGATTAGAGAGACGTTATTAATTTAATCTAAAGGAGGTCAGTCTGGGAAAGGAAAGGCTGTATTGCCCTCTACAGAAGAATCACTTACAGTAAAAAACAGTCTAATACCAGGGTGGTCAAATATTCTTGGCTTGAGTGGTCCATACAGGCAATAGCAGTGACTTCCTAAGGTATGTAGTGAGGTATGTAGTGTATGAGGAGTGTGAGGTATGTAGTGTTTACATTAAAAAAAAAAAAGTTAATTTTCTTTTGCAGTTTTTGAAAGTCTTGCAGTTCTGCAGTTTCTCTTTAATACATTGACCTATTAATCTAATATGTTAACGTGGAAATGTTACCGAGGGTTCAGAGTCGCAGCATGTGCTTTTCTTTGTGTTATCCTCAAGTCCTTAGTAGTGATCTCTGTTGTGTTTTCACAGGTAAGTGTTTTCTTTGCAGCTGCAAAGACTAAACACCTGTCTTGTTTTTATGGAATGGTAAATTGGGGCAAAATTAATTGTGTGAGTAATGAATTGTTGTCACAGATCATTAGCAATTACTCCAGATATTTTAAAGAGTTGCAGCCAAAAAATAAATAAATAAATAAATAAATAAATAAAAAAGAAAACAGTAGTGGAAATGCCCATGAGATGATATCTGTGTGGGTTGATTCACCAGTCACATGTGGCCGCCAAAGGGGCCAGATAGAGCGTTTGTTTAATCAGATAAAGTGTGCTATGGTTATAAAACA
Source organism: Nothoprocta perdicaria (assembly GCF_003342845.1). NCBI lineage: Eukaryota > Metazoa > Chordata > Aves > Tinamiformes > Tinamidae > Nothoprocta > Nothoprocta perdicaria. Next base: position 19,306,340 of record NW_020454092.1, on the reverse strand, counting down.
ACGTAGAGAAGCTAGTGGGTGAAAAATACATCCAGAATATTCACTGTGAAGATAACTAGTTCATACCACGTATGCTGTGGTATTATTAACCATCTTTTACTATTTTGTTGTTGAGGTTCCTATAGTCAGTGCCCAGCAGACCCGTGTTCCCAGACAGGACACATTAGTTAGTCTTTGATTTCTCCTTYCCCCCAGTGTTAATGTTATTGATTGGTCCTTACTGGTGAATAATGACTTTCTTAGAGTAGAAACAGATTATAAAGTCAAATCCAAGAGCATTCTGGGCAAATTCTGCTTTCATTGACACCAGTATAAATCCAGGGACACTCAAATGGACTGCAGATTTACACTGGTGTAACTGAAAGCAAAATTTTGCCCTTAGTCTTTAACAACTCATTAGGGATAAATAGCCTTTTAGCTAATGAAAATGTTGCATTTTTGTTAACAGCTTCATAATGATATACATCAAGTGCTGCATAGCCATGATAATTGGAAAATTTACTTGGCTTTCTCCTTTGGTAAAACATGGACACTATTGTATTTGTTCCATAGTAAAATAATTAATTGAGCCATAAATTCCAGATGCTTGTAGCATTTGAAGGTAAAGAAAATGCAAATGTAAGCAACTAAACCATGCTCAAAGCTGTCTTAAAAAGTAAATGTGAAAAGTATAYGGTAGTGTCATGTACCTCAGTGATGAGATGTGCTTTGGCATGTGGGAGTTTTCAAGAACACTGTCTCCCACCTGGAAATTTTTGTTCTCAGTTTCAGAAAGTAGATAGTGGATCTTGAAAAAGATCCACTGAAAGAGCCACCAGGGCAAGATCCAACGAATAACCATGCCAAGCACACGAATGTCTTGTTGGATCCTGTTTGGAAGGTTTTGGCTTTGTTTGGTTTTACTGGTTAGTTAATTTAGTTTCCAGGCCTCTCATCTCTTCCAAGCAGTGAGACTGGGAGTGGAACCCTCCCTAGGAAATGTTAGTGTTGCTCGTGGACCAGGTGAGCAATGGSTTGGTTGCCCAGCTGCTCAAACACACGCAGAATGGGTGACCCATCCTTGGGACCTCTGCCACCAGTGGAGCAAAGCAGAACAAACCCATCTCCTCGTGCTCCTCAGCTCACATCCCTGCAACAGCAAAGTGTTAAGATCTMCTGGAGCTGCTGCTAGTCCAGAAGAGTGACCAAGTTCCCAAAGTGGRCTGGGAATAAGGAAAAAGAATTTCCAGGGGGAGAGGTGAGCCAGAGSGAGAGCAATGGGAGCGAGCGAGGCTTCAGGTCAGTGTCTAGGGGACAGTAGAGGGTTTGCGGTGCCCTATTAAAGTGCCCTATTAAAGTGAGGGAGTTAATGAGAAAGGATGAGGACCAGCATGAGAACTACAGAACTATTAAAATCACTTCCTAAATCGATATGGCAACATTAACTGTCTCATACAGAAGTATAGGTTGCAAATCTGCAAGTTTTGCTACCAATCTGCAGTGTTCTTTTAGCTTAGTTCTAGGATTTGGGGGCTGCCCATATTCCTTCTGCAGCCTTTTGCTTTTGTTTTTAATCCTGCCGTCTCTTTTTGCTCCTGATCAGTTTGCTTTGGCCTTGACATGTTTCATAGCAGAACAACATCTTTTCCCTTGCCACATATGTTAGGAAGCTTTTCAGCTGTGGCCTCCAACACCACCTATTTGCCTCAGTGATTCTCTTTGAACACCTACGAGATTTGAAAATGGTAATGCCAGCAGTGGGGGGTTGTGGTGGTATTTTGTTTGTTTGCTTGGATGCGTTTGAAATTTTGCATTTTCAAAGTTCCTCTCACCCATAATGTTGTAACAAAACCCATGTTTCTTAGCTTCAGCCAACCTGTTGTCAGAATACATTTCTGCTTAAATATAACCAATCATTAATATCTCATACCTGCTCTGATAGATATATGATAAGGTCTCTACATTATCTGGATTCCACCAGCAAATGCTAAGTCTGTGCATTGTGGCATACTATGGTTCAGTAAATTTGCAGTAGTTTTAAACTGTCAGATATTCAGAAGTTGTACTTTGATCCCCAGGTTGTCGTAAGTGGAGCACAGAAGTGGCATGCGGATCTTCTGCTTCTAGGGCAAAACACGTCACCTTACCTGTAGCTTTGATTCCCTCTCTTGACAGCCTTTCAGCTTAKTTCTTTAGCTCAGGGGCTCATTCTCCCTGTGTATTTGGAGCGCTTAATCCAAAATCTTACCCAGAAATGCTACATGTTTTGGTACTATAAGTCATAATTTGATAGCACTTCAGAGAAAACTTGACAAATATGTTTCTGTAGGGGAAAAGGAGAGATTCTGTTGCTTTATTCTGATTAACTTATTCTCTATATTTATATTTGAGTAATTGAGCTATAGGATTCACASTGGACTTTAATGTGAATTTGGCCTTTAGACCCTTTACAATTCTCAGATACACTGCTGTGGAACTTTCTTCCGACTATTTAAGGAACATATCAAATGAAATACGTATGTCTGTGTGTATGTCTGTATGATTAGATGAGCCTCTCTTACGTTACCTACCTTAAGACAATTTTTAAACAAACGTTGAATACTCATCTATAGCATTAGAACTGCTGCTATGACATTGAGTGCACTTTGCTTATCTTTCCATGAGTTCCAGTCTTTGTGAGTTTTGCTTTGYGTTTGTTGCTGTATCACTGAGTATGGAGGCACATAATTCGAAAAGAAAACGGTGACTTTGTCCATTTCTCAAAATCTGCTTATTAGTTTAAAGTGTGCTCTCTATGTATTTACAAAAGCAGAAGTAATAAATGTTGACAATGCTAAACAGCCTCTGGAAGCGGAAGCTTAGAATTGCTGTGCAAATGTGCTTTAAAAATTACCTACAGACAATATTGCTGTATTAAAATAATAATCCAAATGAGAGCACTTGCTTCAATACCGCTTGTTTTGCTTCCTATACATCAAGGAATAATGATGGATCATCTGCTAGTTTTGAATGAAAATATCAATTGGGAGTGGATTTACATAATAAAATGAATAGAGCATGGAAAGCTTTCAGCATTACTTTCTGATTTTCCTCTGCATGTCACGGAAGTTTATTTAAAAAGCAGATGATTGTAAGTTTGTTTTAGGAAAACAAGTGCTCTAGGCTGATTTGTCTGAGATCTTTGCATACGACAGCTAGCCCAGCTCACAAAGCACTCAGATTCCTGCTTTTCTCCTCTTGAAAAGGAACCCTATTAATGTGCAGAGTGCCACTTATATGGCAAAAAGTCATAATTTGCCCACTTTTCCATATTCACTAGCTTTGTTCTCTCCATGTGGGGAAGCTTGTCTGAGTTGCACTCTCTGGAGTGCACCCACCGAAGAGGAAATGGGCCCAGCCAGCTGGTACCCTGCACAACATAATTTAAAGTCCTTGCACTCACAAAGGGAAGATTTTTGCAGGTACATAAATTACCATCAGCCCTGATTAATCATCTCATTGTGTCTGGCCTTCCACTCACTGTTAAACCTAGCAGTTTCAGCTGTGCCTGCCAAGGGATCTTCCAGAGTCTGATAGGAAARAGGCTAATGCCAGAGGTGGAGGATTCATGTCTGGAAATCCTGCTCTCTCCTTGATTATTTGGGTTAATATCACTAAGCTCTAGATCCAAATTCTCTTGGAGTTGCAACCGTCCATCCTTACAGTTAGGAATAATGGCTGATGTGTTTTACTAGCTTTGAAAGTTTTCAGGTGCAGAAGGCTCTTGGTCTCCATTACACGGCAGGGAGGTCTGTTTGGTGGGGCAGCCAGCAGAACAGGAACTGCCCAAGGCTCAGAAGAGACGGGCCAGGAGGAGTGGAGGGGAGAGGCTTTGGCGTCAAGGGTTTGGCATCAAGGTTTGTTACGCACAGACCCCTTTCACTCATCCCTTCGGCACAATCCTCTGGAGGGAGCAGTAAAAACAGTGTCTGCTCCAGGAGCCCAAATCTCTTTTGCTTTCCTTCCTGATTCCTGGTTTACCCTCTTATTTGTGCACTTTGGAGTGGAGCCCCTCTACTCAGCAGACCTTTCTGTTTTCTGCTTATAAATCCTGACTTGAAGCTTCTGAGAGCTCAGTTGCAGCTGAGAGTGAAGTTTACTGACCCTGGGGAAGGGACACAAGTTTGCAACTAACTACTAGCTGAAGTGGAACTTTATGGTTCCTTGTGAGTAATAAATTGAGGAAGATTTAAACTAGAAAAAAATAGTTTGGGGGTCTGTGATAGAGTGAAAATAAAAGTGGGGTTTYTTTTAGATTCCACTGTCTTTCATGACAAAGCAGACAGGCAGTTTCTGGTTGGCCTCTGTTGTTTCCAGTCGTCTCAATAAACACCTACTTAATACTCAAATCTAACTGTTATGTTATTTTTACATATAAATTCCATTTCATAACAACAGTAATACTTCCCAAGCATCTCATTTGAGGACGATTACTCTGCTTCACAGGTAGTAAAACTCGCTTGGTTTCATTATGCAATTCAAGGCGTGTGAAGCAGACAATTGCCTATAAGCTTACTGCCTGATGTGTGTTAATGCTTCGTTATATTTACACTTCCCTTTTCATGGCTTCAGGTAACACGACAAACTTTCCCCAGCATGTGATTTCGAAAATCCTTCCCAGTTCTTGGCAGAGTTTTCTTCTTAGTCTGCCAGTTGGTGGGCCCCAGATATCTCTAGAAAACTGAAGAGAATATTCTCACCTTCACACTTTGGCTGGAAGTTTCACAGAGCAGAAATAATAGACTTGTGTTTTGTTGTGTGTGTGAGAGGGAGTAGCTTCATGGAGATGCAGAATTTGTGCCAAAGTGTTTTTTAACTTGCATACTTAAATTGAACACCTAATTCCGTTTAATTTCCCAAATAATGTTCCAGTTTACATTAGCACTTAAGCGTGTGCTGAAATGTTTTCTTAARAAGAGCATCTCTTTTGCAATTGTTCATAAATGAGGTGATTACCAGGGTTCCTGAGCAGAAGAGCCCCTTAGGAGCCTGAGTTACTTAACTAAAAAAGCATCCCCTGCTCATCTGGCTGCATTTAAATTTAGATGCCTAGATTAAGACATCCACAGCTCAGTGTTTTGGCCACAGTGTTTTCTGTGCTTGCCAGTGACAGTTCTAATTATAATAATTATTAATACAGAAAATGAATGCTTGACTGCTTCCTCGCCATGCAATCCTTATCGAGAGGTTCACTCTGTCTCCACGTACTTGGCAACAGGAAGATTGGCCTAGGGCACAAAGATCACAAACCTCACGGACATTACTCCTGTCTGGAGGATCCATCCCGTCCCGTCTTGCCCTTAGTACACAAGGAATCAGAACCCCAGGATTGCATGGCAAATGTGCTGGCCTCCTGCCACAGAGAAGACTTACTTTGCTTGAATCCTGTTGTATGAGAAGTTCATATAATCACAGATACCTGGTGACTTTAACGCTTTGGGTCCTGGTGTCCCACGCCTGCCCAGGGCGCGTGTACTGTCACAMGCACCGCTGTGCCACTCCTAGATAYCTGTGTTACATTTTGCAGGTAGAAATCCTCTGAGAAAATCCCGAGGCTTTTCTCTCACTGATTGAATGATAGGAATATGGTGACTAGTTCTCATGGAGTGTCCTRTTCCTTGGGGAAACAGAACTAGGAGAGATTTCTTGAGTCTGAGTGCTACCTGTCACTAGCTTTGGCAAACACTTGCTACAATCCCATTCATAAATAGTCGGGTTGTTTTGCCTCCAGTGGAAACCTTCTAAACTCTGGCAGCTCTCAGGGGTAGAAACCTTCTAACTAGCTGCTTAATTTTGTTGGTGACTGATTTATACCAGTTGTTTGAGGGCAGATAATGCCCTTTCGATTCATCTTGCTGGTAGAGCCCCTTAGTTTCATGCTGGCTCCTTGATGTGTTCCATCTTCCTGAGGCATTTAGAACAAAGCTTTGACTATTTTGATAAAGCTCTTTTGGATCTATCCCACTAGTAGATCTATCCAAGTTTCCTGCCTTTTTTCCTCAGCTACAATGTGTAGTCACCTGAGCCACCCCTACCCYTTCTTTTCATCTGCTCCCTTCTGGCAGAACTTTTTTGGAGGAGGATCATATAATCTAAGCCTCATCTGGTCACTTTCTACTGGAGCTTAAATAATTGAAATGTCAATAACATACCATTTAAAATCTCTTCTCCTTAATCTCCCAGAGTGGTGTGCTGGCAGATTGTGAATGTCAGGCTACTGATGAGCAAAGGACTTGGATATCTATGAGCTCCTAATCAAGGAATTCATCTAAAATTATATATCTGCATAAGAAATGCTGGCACAGAAGGGTGAAGTACTCACTAAAAGCTGTGGAGGCTAAAGTGATTACTAAAGCAATTCAAGGCATCAGGGAACGTAGGTCCTGCAGTGATTCAGCCCTCGTAACTCTTGCTCCCCTTTCCCCACTGCAGCTCTCCCTGAGAGGCAGTGCTGCAGCCTTGTCCTCCTGTGCCCTGCAAGGGCCTCGACTTGGAGAGCAGCAAAGAGAGCCCAGACTTAGGCCAGAGCCCAGATTGTCCCTCTGGACTGGGCTCAGGTGCTGCTCTCGTGCTCTCCCACGTGCATCCTCATCCCCTTGATGAACCCCTCAAGTAGCAAGTCTTGAAGCTGTGCGTGTGCTGACACACCTCAGAATTACTGTCTCGAGGGCAAATTCAGGTGGTCACCCCTGTATCAGTTGCATCTAGAATATATTTTTAGGTTTTTATATTCATTTGGAAAAGATATTTGACTCTAGCTAGACACTCAGTAATATTATACTAGTTTTAACAGTTTATTCTAGAGATTTGTATAGTGATTAATATATAGTGATTATTCTAGCCATTTGAACTGCTCATCAGCAGAGTAACTAAGGAGATATTAACATGCTTAGAGCTTATCCATTGCATTTCAAAGAGGCATGCAAACAGTATGTAGTTTATAGTCTGATGCCACTGATCTGTCTATAAACGTCAGTTCCTGTCATGCCCCTTACCTCTTGCAAAGTGCATTTGTGATGGCTAAGATCTAGGGCACAGCTTTGCAGATCTCAGGTGTTTCTGGATAAACAAAAACCCCTCAAAACCCAGCATGGGACAGGCAATTTGCATCCAGTAGCTGAGAGTGCAAACGTTTCAAGACCTGGGTTCTAACCCTTTCCTCTCTCTTGCAGCACCCTTAAAGTGCCTGAGAAAGAGCCTGTTGGTTCTTGTGCAGCAGGACTTGCTCAGGACACATGTGCCTGACACAGAGCCAAGCCYTGAGCAGCCCCTTGCTCCTGCCCAGGGCTGGACTAGCGTCAATCAGACCTGCTGAAAGGTACTTGTGTGTTGGGGGTGGCAGGAGGCAGCCTGCCACACATGGATGGAGACAGAAAGGATGGAAAGGTGACCTCGTATTCCTGCAGTCGGAATCTTCCAGGATTTATCAGTAAGAAGGGAATAGGCTCAGTCAAATGTGAACGAGAGATCTCTCCTGATGCATTTCTGTTACTGGCATCAGTAGTTTGCTCTGAAGAGATTCAGGCCCAGTCTTTTACAGCAGATTATTTCCSCAGTTGTTTCCAGAACCACCCAGCAGTGCCTCTCTCAAGCTTGCTGGGGACCTCGTCTCCTAARTGTGAGTGTCACCTGGTCTGTCCTCCCTTAAAAACTACTTCAGTAGTTTTTATTCCTGACCTCTTGAATATATACACTAGGGAATTAATTTTCATACGCCCTGTAGAGTCGTGTAGTATAAATATTCATGTTTTAAGATAAGCCAAGTGATCCGCCAAAGGTCACACAGGAAAACTATAGCACAGACAGGAATGGTAACCTGGAGTCCTATTACCCTATTTTTTTGCTTAGCAGCAAGATTAACTTTATTCCTCTAATTATTATGAATCAGTAAACCAAATCAACTTACTTGCTATTAAAAAAAAAGAGCATTCTAAATCACAGGTCAAATCTGTAGTTTGGAGACACCTTTGACTAGCATAAGTGGGATGAAAAACATCTCTTTTGAAAATGGTAGGAAATAGCTTTGCGCGCTTGATTTCTTAAGTGCAGAAGGAAATGTCATTCTTGCAGGCTCATGCTTTTTCATCTGATTATTGCTAATGCAAATTGCCAGTAGGGAATGCATAAATCTGCACTGCAGTTTCTGAAAATGATGCAAACACTAGTTTTTTGGKTTTTTTTTTCTTTTTTTTTTTTGCAAATACATCTATCCATTTCAGTCCCCTTAATGCAGGATTCTACTTTTGTACTGAAAGCCCTGGTAGATAACGAGTTGTCACAGATTGAAGGTCAAAATACTATTTCTTAAACCTTGGGCAACAATTTTTCATTTTGCTGGCTTCTCCCTGAGTATATAGGGAAACAGAATTTAACCTCTGGAGTTGGTTTGGAAGAAGGAAGTTGTATTTGGGGAGAAGCTTCAATCCTGATCAAAGAGAATAAAGACAAAGTGCTCAGCAAAGAACGTTTAATAATGAATTGTCTTGCACCTCCGTTGTAGCAGGAGACAATTAGAAGAGAACATATAGTGGAGGAAAGGAAAACAACACTATAGAATTATTGAGCTGAACAACAATATCCTCGCCTGCGTTTCAGAGGAAGGATTGGAGAGAAGTTGACATTTTAATATTTTCTAAATTACTCTGCAACATGTTTTCTGATGAATTTAATCTGGCGCCTCTTCCAAATTGATATTTCATCCAAGAATGTTTGGGCAAATATGTTATTAAACTGGTAATTTAGATTTAGCAAGTTTTATATTTCAGTTCATTAAAAAAAAAAAAAAAAAAAAAGACAGCCTAATTTCCAGAGTTAAAGGAATAGGGCTCATTATTTCCCATGCATAGTGTTAAATTGTTTTACTAGCAAAACTCTATAGCGATTTGCACCTTGCATCTCAATATTGAATGTTGTTTACACTAAAAAATGCAAGAGAAAGGGAGTGTAGGTGCCCAAAAGGCAGCAGAACAAGCAAGGAGCTTTGACTAGAAATGACTCATAGCTTTTTGTGGTGACCATTTGAAAGCCAATAACAAAATAAATAAAATGTTTGTCTCAACTATTGGTACTTCTCAGAAAATAATGAAACCACCAACTCTTCAGGTTTGATCTGGAGACTTTGTTTCAGCATATGAACATTATTTTCTGGTCTGCTTTGAGCAAACTCCTGGTTGAACAAGAAAATTACATAAATCTTTCCTCTGCCTGGACTTCAGATGACTTTGCTGAAAAACAAATCTTGCCTCAAAATTAACTCAAGTATCATTCAGTGTTGATTCGTTCAGTCATTCTTTGCAATGAGGTCCCAGGTGACCTTCAACAAATGGTCCAGGAGTGTTTTTCCCAATTTCTGCTAGTGGCAACATGTTTTGTAATCTTGAGGAGCCTATTGCGACCTGTGAGCAATCTTTGTAAGGCTGCCGAAAAGTAGAAGGAAATGGGTAATTACTTCTGTTCTTGCTGCTAATTTTGAAGTGTTGATGAGTACGACTTCATGCCGTAATGAATGCTGCAGTTTGTTGCTTCTGATTGAAATTTAGAATAAACTGTGTCTGCCTTCCTTGTTTGTAAGTTGTAAGTTTAATGTTCATTTCTAAACATCCCTCTGCATATGCTAAGAAAATTTGCTTCTAACAACAGATACGATTCATCACCATTATAATCTCATCAGCTTTATTTAAATTTRTGTTTTAAATGTAAGCTTCTAACTTGTTCAAACGTCTCTACAGAAACCTTCTTGGCCTGTGCTACTTAAGCAAGCAAACCTCGCTGCCTCTCAAGTGTTGACACTGATGCAAGGCAGTTCAGATCTTCTTTCCTTTGTCTGGCGACACGTTCTGTTATTTGGCACTTGACTAACTCCTGTGATTTGATTCTTCGGGACAGCTACTGAAGCGGTCAGGTCAGAGGGGAGGTRGGCATTGCATGTTGGATACATAGAGGTGTTTTTCTCATATTAGAACTTGGTAGCTGAATCTAAGACTCTGAAAGGGTAGCTTGTGTGATACCTGATCTAGAGTTATCAATATGCTGYCTCTGCAGAGCCTTTCATGGCATTTGCTCATCAAAGAGGATTTGAAACTCATCAGCTGACAGGAAGGAAAACATAATAAAAAATGCTGAAAGACTTAAAATCAATCTTCTTTGCACCAACTGAGCTTGTTGATAGAAGAGCTGTCCTTGTTTGGTTACAGAGCAAGCTAAATTTTTCAAAGACCCATTCAGTGTTCACTTGACTTGTCTACATTTGATGGAATAAAAGTAGGAATTTATTAGGCACTGGCAATGGAGAGAGCTGTGGGATTTGCACTTAACAGCGGACTGCGCTCAGCACCATGTAACATCAGGTTTTGTGTATCCTAAGTCAAATACATTTACTGTTACAAAGCAATCAGTCATTTAATTACAGAGAAACAAAACAGAAGGCTCTTAGATGTATCCAGAGCATATTAATCTTTTCTTCTCTCTGCTCACTCTTTTGTCTTTGAGCCAGACACACTGTACGTCGTCTTTGTCTAGCGCATACCCTTTATTTATATTGTAGCCCTAACACTGTTAATCTGTTCAATAATTTATAAGACAGCTGACCTCAACATTAGGTGAGCTATTGAACAAACATCAGGGAGTGTTAAATTCAGTTTAGGCACTGTAGACTGAAAACCCCCTCGGAGTCCATAGACCCACAAAATGCACAAAAGACACGGAGCAAGTGAGCAGCCCTGGGCTTCTGCACAGACATCCCTGTCTTTGGTGATAAATATTTAAATCACAGGCCTAGGTAGGTGGGCCACTTTTTGTCCTATTGTCTCCTCTTGCTCTTCTGTAGCTAAAGGTATAATCTTGGCACACAGACCCTGTTTAAGTACTCTGTTACTAAGGAAACAAACTTGTCAAGCATGGACCATGTGGGAATAATGGTGATTTATTTAGAAAAGGAAAGGTTTGTCATTTTAAGCTCACTACTACAAAATTGCTTTTTGATTACCTTCAAGCTTATTGCATTGTCTTGTCATAATAAACTATGAGAACAAGTGGAAAGGTTAATAATTGTGGGCTTTGTTCTTGTCGGTTATTCTGCAAAAGATCATAYGAGAGACCTGCACCTTTAGCTCAACAGGAACCAATTTCAGCAGAATTGGAGCAGGATCCTCGACTACTTTTTCCCACTGTTATTATCTATTTATTTCCTCGCTGCCTCCAAAGGCAGCATCGTTGAGATGGGAAGATTTGCAGGCTGGCTCCAAGGGTGGGCTCAGTGATACRCTGCTAAGGGTGGGAGAGCTTGCTTAGGTGTATTTTTCATATTGGCAGAAGAAAAAGGATGCTAAAGATGACAGGAGAAGGACCAGCAGATTTGAAAGTGCTTCTTATAGCCTAAACTGCAATAAATTTTCTGAGCCCCATCACTGAAGGCTCCTTGGTTTCTTGGAAAAGAGCAGTTGGCATGTGTTTGTTCAGGAAGTCCATGCAGATCTTCATAAACTCAGGTAGAAAAGAACTCTTTAATTAACATCAGTGTGCTTTCAGTTAGGTCTGAGGCCTGTACTTTTTATCAGGATAAATTAATATTATGTGAAAAACAACCTTCTATAGAAAGTGGATCTCCTTCTTACATGCATGTATGTTCACCGGGAAGTGTTTYTCTGCTATGAGCTTCCTAAAGGTTAGAGAGGTCAAATATTTGAGGAAGAATAGAGGAGGAGGATAAAATTGTTGTTCAGTCTGGGAATTTTTGACAGAATATGTCAAAAAAAGAACAGACTGGACAAGTTTTGAAGATTTTGAAGGGGCAATTTTTTTCTTTTTTTTTTTCAGTGAACTTCCCATATGAGGAGAAAGGCAAAACTTAAAACAGAATACTTATGAAACTGAAATATTTTTTGAATGTGCAAACAATGATATTTTTTCAATATTTTTCTTTGAAGTGACTGTGAATCTATTTGAAATCTAAATTAAATGTTTTGCCAAACAGAAAGGGAGCTTAGGTTCGTATATAATCACCCTTCCTCTTTTTAGTCTTATTTGGATTGTCAAAATTGAAAAATCTTGAAATTATTTTTCAGTGGAGCCAAAATATTTCCTCTGTACTTTTTGGAGATCTTCCCACTGTTTTTCAATAACAAAAGGCTTCTTTGCAGCATTCCAGGAAACCCTGCAGGCTGACTGGAAAAGGAAAATCCTTCTTAATATCTGATCATGTTTTTTTCCCATGGGAGATTACTTGACTCACATTTTGCTGGAAAATGAATAACACAGTAATAAAGGATGCGACATAAACTATTTATGCCAAATTAAAACTCGTCTCTAGGACAATTTACATAACAAGGACATGGGCCACACTTGCTGTATTCTTCACTGGAGTGAAYTTCTGAGAAATTATTTATCAGCGAAAGTAATTTTCATTACCTACAAATATGAATAAAGAATAAATTAATCACAACATAATAAGCATTTAATGTGGGCATTATGACCAATTTGGTGTTATTTGCTGTATTAGAGCCAGGTTGGATAATGCTTATCATTAATAAGCGTGTTCATGCCATTGTATGACTGATTTATTATTAAAGCTACATAGTTGAACAAGTTGAGGTTTGGGCAGTAGTTGTTATGCCGTGGTTAAATCAATGCTAGATACTGATAGATGTCTTCATTTGTATTTTAAGAATGAGGGTATTCTAGGGTGTTCTGTAATCAGACAACCTGTTCTACAACACTTCTTTACCTACTAACCATGCTATTCAGATACAGGTTTCTTMACCAGGGACTCGGTGGAAAAAAAAACCACGGTGATTTGATTCCAGCTTTTGAAATATTGTATGTTCTGTTCCAACACCAAACTCCAGGTGAAGGCTCCTGGGTGATCAGCTTTTTGCCACTTGGTGAGAACTACTGGTTTGAAAGTTAGAATTGGATGAATAATTGATTTTTCAGATTTTCTCTGAGTAGAAGAGAGGCARAAAATAAGAGAGTTGAAAATAATTGCATTAGCTTAGACAAATGTTTTGCATTTTTACTTTAAACATAGATAAATTTGTCCTTGAATCTCCAGTGGGGAGGCAGCAGATAACATGACATAGTCTCTTCATATCCAGCTGCAAGTCAGGGCAAACATTTATTCCATCTCTTTTTCAGACTTCTGGTCTGGTCTGGGTGTTTGAACATGTAGATTGTTCTATTCTAAGCAAAGGGCCTTAGAAGATGGACCTCAGCACTCAAATCCRGGAGAATATCTTTGGTTTTTTTGCCCCCAGTTTTGGGTAGAAATTTTTGAACCATTCTGCCGAAATTCTTGAACCATCTTCCCTCAAAAGTTCACTATTATCAACTTCCTTACCTTCCTTGTAACACAGGAAGACAGCATCCCCAAGCATGAAAAACCAGAGCACATGTCAGGAAAAGACAAAACACAATGAAAAGGATTAAAATTGCTCACTGTAATGAAGGAAGAAACCCCCATTTCTCCTCTTTGATTTGTGCTGTGTGATTGATTTTTCGCTGTGTGCTGTGGGGCTGCCATTGCTCCTGAATTCGCTTCTGTTGCCTCCAGCTCCCACTGCTCTCATCTCTTCAGGTTGCTTTGCAGCTTGATTAGGTCCTGCTGGGTGTGTGTTATATCTGCTCAGCAGAGCTGCCACCTGCACATTTGATCACAGCTGAGTGCCAGCTGTAAGAAACACCCAACAAAGTCCCCTCATGTAGGGGATTAGAGTTGTTTGGGTTCCTGTAGCAATAGGGACAAAATCTAGAAAGCCTTGGGAAAGCCCAGATAGGGTGTAGCAGGATGTAACCTTGCTTAGCAGCTACTTCATTGCAAGGACAGAAGCAGATCTTCGAACCCCTAGTGACTGCAGCTGCCCAGGAGTCCATATCTGGAAATCCTTTAAGATGCTGATATATATATATATATATATTTATATGGAATATGCAATGTAGTAAAGAGTACAAGGGTGGGTGATGTTTTCTACTGATATTTTCCTGTCTTCTCTTCAATAACTGCTCTCTAATATGGGATCAAGGACATAGACTGCTTTCAAAATTGTCTTTAAGGTCTTCTTTCACCTTCCTGAATTCCCACTAGAGCCAGGGGAAAGAAACAGGCAGCTATGCAGAATAATTCATCCCACTCGTTTTAAGATTGTGAAGTGCTTCAGGGAAGAGCCTTCCCTCCCTTCATGGAGTATAGTGAGAGCCTCAATAACTAATTTAGATTTGATGTCTTGCTGAAATTAGGCTAAAAATATCAGATGAGGTAAATCCCACTCGACGTGTCCGACGCGAGTCTGCACTGGCAGTGGTTTCATCCAGAGGGCCCCGATCTTGCCCCATGCTGTTGGTGGGATGTCTTCCTCGGGGGGACTTTGTGTGGCCTTCACAGCTGCTTTCTAGTTTCATCTCTGAGATCAGCAATGCTGTTCACACTCCATCACTCTGGCTTCCCGAGTCAGACATTAATTTTTCTTCTATAATTGGAAATTAAAGCTCATTGTTCACAAAGCACAGCTCCGCGCTCGAACCTTTTCCTTTCGTAGAGGCCGATGTAACATTGCACTGCACATATAAGAATAATGGAAATATAGCTGGAAGGAACCACGAAAGTCCTTTCTCCTGCCCCAAGGAAAGAAAAGACCAGCTGGAGCTAGAGTTATACAGCTGCCATCAGGCAAGGTAGAATAATGTCCCTCCTCGGGGTGTTGCCCATTGCAGTCAGAGAAAGGCACCCCTGGGAGGCTGGCTGGAAGCTGAGATGGGTTTGCACTGTAGGACTATGGTTCACCTTCTTACAAAGGTATGTTCTTTTCGAGTTTCTCTGATTTCCTGAAATGTAAACTGCTTTTCAGGCCTTTCTGACATTACTTTTCTACCTGAAGACTAGAAATCATTTACTGAGAAATAAAAAAGTCCATTTTCATGAAGCAGCTATAAATATTTGTAATTCCACAAAGAACGATGGCATCATTTCAATTTTCCTGTACTCAAGTGGCCATAGGCCCAGCAGAGTGAATGAAAGGTAGGAGACAGAGTGTCTCACAAATAAATCTGATTAAATTTCTGCTTGTGAATTGATTGTGTTTTACTTACTTGTACATAAACCAGAGTCTAGATACTCACAGCTTTGGCTTGCTGCTCTATATTCTGCTCTCCTCAAAGAGCGGCTGTGTGGGAGGCACAGTTTACACGAGCTTATTTTGTAGCCCATTGTGTTTTCCTCCCAAGCCTCGCTAGAATAAATGGAAAAAGGTTGATGCAGCTGAGAGGATTTCTGCCAGGATTGCTTGTCCTACAAAGCAGCGTTGTGACTGCAGCTCAGGGGATATTCAGAAAGAAAAACCACAAGGTTCATGTTAGGAAACACCCATTCAGATTGAATGTTGTCTCTTCCTTTAGGTACAAATTCAAATCCACTTGAATAGGAATACGACACAGGAGCTGAAATCTGAACTCTTTTCGATTCTAAGTGTTAAGTGGGAGGGGAAGAGAGGGGCAGGAGCCAGGAAATTTGGCAAGTTGGATGTGGTGCAGACCCGATATTCAATTCCAAATCATACRTGACGGTCTGAATGAACAGATCAAAAAGATCTTAATTTCCACATGGGCACATATGATGTCTTTTATGATGACTCAGCTGATTAACTGGATCACAATTAGTTTGAACTGCTATTTCATGAATAATTCTCTTAAAGTTTTTGGCCTCATTGTGACTGAAGGTCAATCTTGAATTGAATGCAACTTTTCATTTGTAGAAACTCTTGAAAGGGCCGTATCTACATCAGAAACCTCTATTTTCTCCTGCCCCCTGTGCTTCTCCTTACCTGCAATGATACCGTCTTATTTAAAGTAATACTATTTTTCTTTAAAAACACATGGGGCTTTSTCATTTGCAAATCAGCCCTTCTTGTGCTCTTTTAATGCCTTCCTTGTGTTTCTGCTCTTCTAGCACCTAGAAAAGCCCTTCACCATCTTGTGACAAAGCAGTGAGCACTTTGTATACAGTAAGTGGTGTCAGCACATAAATAAACAGAGCAGTCTCATTAGTGGGTATTGTCAACTGCCACTAATGGCTGACAGTTGCAGCTTTGGATAATATTATAACCTACTTTATTCAGCAAGGGTGAGTTAGGATGCAAGGGCTATTCCCTGCACTGTTTGAAAGTGCCAGGACATCTTTAGCTTCCAGCTGGAGGAACCACCAGAGAGTAGCGGGAGGAATCTTCGTTTAAACACCTCATTTGAAGGTCAGCACCCCTGACGGTGCAGCCCAAGTACWCTGCAGTGTCAGCACTGATTACGAGCCCAGAGCCTCGTGTAGGGCTCAAAACCACGACCTTCTACACCAGAGGCAAGAACGTTACCAACTGAGCCAATCTCACATTAATTAAACCCTCATTAAAARTGAAGGCTTTTTTTTTTCTGATTAGAATTGTGATTTCCTGGGCAAGGTTTTAGCATGCATATTTTATTGCAGATTTTAATATGTGGACTTTAGACCCCTTTTYCTGATCTTTTGGAAGCACTGTGCATGGCATATGTTTCGTGCAGATGGGAGTAGAAAAGAGAGAAAAATATATGTACTCAAGTGTTGCAGTTTGTAAGATAGGTGACTATGTTATGACATTCAGGAGCTGCTTAGAGGGTGAAGTTTATTGTCTATTGCCACATACCGATATGGAGAAATATTCCATGTAGGGCTAATGGAGCATGAATATACCAGCTCTGTGAGACTGAAGTTACTCTGTGCTCGTGTCCTCAGGATTATCCAGAGTTTGAATATAACTTGGCAATAGCATCTCTGAAAACTCCTGTCCCGTTTCTGCTTATTCTGCTCATCTCCTTCGGTAAGCATATTTACACATAAGCCTGTTTGCCTGCTATATAACAATACTTTCCTTCAAAATATCCCAGGTTCAAAATAGGTAAGGGAAAACAGCAAGGCAGAGTTCCATACTAACAGCATATTCTCTTTTAACAATATCCAAATGATTTATCAGGATAGTTAAAGCTCTTGCCCACCTGATGCTGCAGGGATTGGGTGTATCTGGGTATTTGGCTAGTGCCTAGGAACTTGGATTTCAGGGATCTGGTCTCAGCTAGATTGATCCTGTGTTTAAATTCAAAACTTCATCCACTTTCCCATTCAGGAAGAAAGAGAGATGGGTCTTGAAACAACTTCCCAACCATATTCTGTTCTACCTCGTTCAGAGTGCGAACACAGCGGCTGCCCAGAGCCTCCTTCCCTCCTGCTGTGGGCCTAACTTGCAGGGCACTGAGTTCCAGGACTTTCTCTTTTGGATATTGAGCGAGGGACCCTGGCAGAGCTGCAGCTCATGAGCTTCTGCCAGCCAGGAACAGCCTTTCCTCCAGCTGTGCTCCCCGGTTTGCTACTTCACTGAACTCGGGGCATGAAGAAAACYGGTGTGGCTCGGATGCTTTGGAGGTCACACAATGCCTTAACTAAAAAAGCCATGAATAAATACCAAAATGGTTTCTACTGTGTCAAATATAACTCATTTTAAAAACAATGATCTCTTCAATAAGTCTTTGCTTGCTCAGATACTTCTACCTTTTCTTCCTTAATGACATTTTCAATTCTTCACTTCTAGCAGGCAACTTAGAGCCAAACCTCTGCTCTTTCTCTCTCTCTTTTTTTTTTTTTTTTTTTTTTTAAGAAGAGAGGATTCATCACCTAGGATTTGTTGACCCTGTGAGCAAAGAAGCTGATCTTTCTTCCCAGCTCTGCGGGAATCCCTAATGCCAAGACACACTTCACTGGGAAATCAATATAAATAAAAAGCAGCGAAATGTCTTTGTTGTGAAGCAACCTCTTTGCATTGCTTGTGAGCTCGTGCAGAGGGCACATCCCCATCGCCAGCCTAACTGAGCAAGTAGCAACACCATTGATTCAGAGTCTATCTTACTTCACATCCTCTCCTGCACATCGATTCAGCCTTATTCCCTTCTCAGCTTGTCCCCTTTGGTCAATTGATTAGTCATCAATATTACTCACCAAAGGCAGCTACAATTAAACAGACATTAGATGACTTCCCCTTTGCATTTAATAACACTGAGCTCTCTCAGATACCTAACACCTTCCCTTCCTCACACGATTTTGACCATTATCCAGTTGAAATAAAATAAAGTAAATTCAGTAGTACAATTGTTCATTGAAAGGAAGAAATACATACAGATCCAAACTGCTTGATCTCCAGAACATGGAGTTACAGTTTAGATCTCTGTCCTGACAGCACTTTAGTCCTTGGAACCCATTTTTGTTCCATAGTGCAGTGTTACATAGTCAACATAATCACGATATTGATCGTATCATTCACAGCCTCTGTATTTGTGAGTCATYCTATCAACAACACATGACAACATATATTTTAAGATCAGAAGTCCATGCAGCATTTACTTCTAAACCATAAAGGCGTAACCCTAGAGATAGACTTGAACTAGCTTGGAACCAACTAGTCCACTCCAATTAGCAAATGTACCAGTGGGAATGTCAGCACCTGCCATAAAACCCTGCTGAGGAGCGTGGTTGGGCATTTGTTCAACACCAACTTCCATCGTCTTGCACCTTCCTGCTACTGGCAGTTCACCTGTGTGGGCTGCCAGGATTGAGATGTGACAGTGCCTGGCACCGTTCAATTAAAAATCTCATGAGGTAAAGGAGTAAGTTCATATAAGGACAGCTGATCTTCTCAGAGYGTGTTTTGTGAAATAGAGAGGAGAATCTCCACTGAAGGCTTAAAATTGATCTCAGGGTGGCTGCAAGCCGGTGGCATCAGCCCTAGAGCTGCTTTATCCCGAACAGGGCAGCATTAGCTGAGAGGCTGCCCAGGAGTTTCATTTTTTGGGCTTCCCTGGATCCTATCCCAGGGTTGTGCTCGTGTCTGATGAGGCCGTAGTTGCCTCTATTTCTCCCCAACAAGGATGGCAACCACGCAGATTTCTCAACTACAGGCTACTGTCCTTTTGAGCCGTAGGCTCAGGTGGTTCTCTGSAAAGGGAGCTGCCTACCTTATATTTGCGTAGTACCATATCCTAAGCCTTGACTTTGTAATTAGTCGTGTGTAAATCAGCAAATGCCATGGAACTGCTGGCTTTACTTACTGAGAGATGGAGGTCTTTAATGTCAGCCTTGCCTGGGTGTAGATTGCTCTGCAAGGCGAGTTCTGTGCAAAATGGGAGCTATGTTGCTCTCAGAGTGTGTTTTGAACCCTTTGCTGTTTCCACAGGCTATTGCAGGTGTATGGCTCAGAGCAAAGCAGTGAATAAATGAATCCTTTGTAGGTGCTGAAACTGTGGTGCTGAAATTGTGCTTGTTTTGCTGATGGGAAAATAGAATTTATCTGTAAAACTCTATATTGATTGATATTAGAATACTAAAGTGGAGGGGAAAAAAAGAAAATATTTATAGATTTGGAGCAATAGAGAACGTTGTTGTTATCATAACCTGGTGAAAGTTTCTTTCCCTATATACATTCATTGTCCAAAGACTCAMTGTTTTTACGAATTTCCTGCCTGGCAAGTTTTCCATCCGTAGATTTCTGAGAGGGTAGAAGCCCTGAAACATGCATTTAGCGCCTGCCGACAGGTCCCTAATTATGGCTTGATTAATCACAGCAGTGCCTGCACCTGTCTGTGCAAAACATCTTCATTTTTGCTCTGTGACCCGTGCGGGATGTGGAAGCGCGCAGAGCGAGGGCTGTGCGAGCACCCAGCTTTGTTTTCCTCCCTGCTGCTAGTTCTGCTGCTGCTGCTTTGACGAGAACAAATGAATCCTGCTTGGAGGGGTTAGACGGTTTCTTCCTCGGCTGATGCTGCTGGGGAGCTTGAAATGCACTTGGAAGCTTTCCTGGAAACTGAGAAGGGTTAAAAATTGGGTGCGTTAAGAGTTAATTTTTAGGTGCTGATCCTCACTGAGAAAGAGGTTCCCATCAGCTGCGTGACATTGGTGGGAAGGCTCACGGGATGTCCCCAAATGTGGCCTTTGTCTTCTGAAAGCCATTAAATACACCAGAAAACCTCCTGAGTCTTGGACTGCCGCAGGCTTCTGGGGCTGTGCAGAACTGCGGCTTTGCTTGGTTTTCCTGTTTGAGCAAATGCAAGAGATCTTTTTTCCTTTATGAAAAAGTCTTAAGGAGTTGTTAGAGAGCCCCTTCCCAGGGTGTAGGACTGGGTGCATTTGCACAGGACACAGCTCAAGGCCCTGGATCAGGGGAAGGAATTCATGGCGTACTTGGAGGCAATGTGAGACCCCGAGCTATTTTCTCCTGGGAAATACAGAGAACACAGAGAATCCCGTGAACTGACTGTGCTAGGAAGGACTCAAAGGGAAGGGTTGAGAACAATTTTATGTAGAGCAGCCCCTTTTTATTTTTCAGAGAAAGACTCTGAAAAATGAGAGGCACTTGGAAGAGATCCAGAGAGAACTGAGGAAAAAGTCTTTTTGTACTGTCGAGATGAAGAGGCCCAGCTGAATTGCTCTTAGTGAGGAATGGCAGCAAAACACATCTGATTTGATCTAGTGGGCTCAATGAGTAATCGCATTTTAATTTGGCAACCAGCGAGTAAACCTGGAGGAAATAAATTTGTTGTGGATCAAAACAAAGTAGATCTGATGCTTTTCTGGATGAAATGGAAAAGAGGAAGGTGATTAGCTCAGTGCAAAACACTCTTTGACCTTGGCATGAAATGGTTTCTTTGGGGATCTTGTAATAATAGTAGAAGACATGAAAGGTTTGTCTGACCGTGCAGGAGCTATTGGCACCTCCCCTTTGCCCTCTGTCTCTGCATCCCAGTCCCTTGTCTGCCTGCTCCAAAGGATTGAGGGATGGTAATTCTGCACCTCTTGCCTCCTACGAGTAGAATATCCTTGGGATGGATGCTTTCCGACTCTTCTTTTTGAAGCCAGTATTCTCAGTGATGGGGCTGGAGCCCTTCTCGTGTCTCAGCTGAGCCTTAATGTTCCCTCTTCCTGGCCATGGGCAAGCACTCATGGTTAAACAAAAGTGGAAGTGTACACGGAATCACACTGAGCAGCTCTACAGCTAGAAGAAACCTAGCGTGCCCTTATATTCATTTTGKACAGAAAAAGACGATTCTTGCAATAAAACCTACCTGTTAGCATTACCTTTGCTCCCAAGCAATATGGACTACAGCACTTCAGGAAGGGATTTTTGTACCTAGCAAATAGCTCCATGCATCACAACATACTCATCAAAAATAAGATTTCATTTGTTGTGGCTTTTCTGTTTTGGAYAGACCAAGGCCCATTGTTCTTTAGAACGTGTCGAGCCCAGAGAGTGGCTCTGCAGAGCGTGCGCCGTGGATGCCAGGGCTGTCCCAGCTGGCAAACGGAAGGAACAAAAAGGAAAATAGGAGAAGGGAGGCTCTGTGTGGAGCTGAGGACAGAGCAGGTGGGGACAAAAAAGAATTAAGTTGTTAAAGTAGAAGCCGTTGAAGCTCTTCACAGAAAAAGCACCAGCTTCTGACTTATGGGCAGAGGGAGCCTGGAGCAGACACGTCATGGATCCTGAGCAGCCCACAGGGCTGTGGTTGTAAAGYTGTGAAGATGACAAGGGCATAAGCAAAGTTTGAGTGGATGTGACTGAAAGAAAGGGTCAAATATCACGGAGCAAAGAGTTCACTAAATCTTGTCAGCCTGTATGGGAGAAGGAGGTGGCAGCAGAATAAAAGGTAGTGCTGACATTGCTATCCTGGGAGAAGGGGAGGGAGGAGAAATGGAGAAAATCATGGAGAAAGGCAGGAAGGGGGAGTCTAGAAGGTGTAGGACAAAAGGTCTTCAATTTTGTCCAAGTTGCTCTTGAGCTGGGGGGGGGGATTATCCTGGCTGATGTGCTGGAGAGATTTATGGAGCTGGGGTAGGTTTGGAAAGGCAGATTTGTGCGTTGTCAGCACATGAGACTGTGGAACAGCAAGAGACACCCACAGACCCGCACAGGAGGGAAGAGGAACGAACCCAGGCCAGACCCAGGGAGCCTTCCAAAGAGGAGGAAGGAAAAACAGCAGCAGAGAAGTCACAAATGTGGGAGATACTCAAGAGGAAGCAGTCAGCAGGAAGGAGTCTAGTTAAAAATAGCTGGAGAGTTTGGGATGTGGAGGGAGCATGAGGGTGGAAGAGTAAATCTGAGGAGGATGAATCGAGTTGCAACAATATCTAACTGGTTTTATAACTCCAAATCAGGGTTTGAGAGAAGGGTTGGCTTTGGGTAGCTGATGGAGTGCAGGGGCTGCAGTTCAGGTTTGGAGAGTCCCAGAGAAAGCCTTGACATCTGCACTGAGTTGTGGGGTTGGGGACCTCGTCATCTCCTAGGTCTTCCACAGTTTCACGGAAAACTGACCCTTGGGGAACGGAACTGTTGGGGAATTTGGTTCACAGGTCCTCATTTGAAGAGCTGTTGGTGTGACACCACCTCATGCACTCAGAATGGTGCGTGTGCAGCACTGCTGAGAATCACRTAGTCAGGTGGGAACGAGGTGTCTAGGAAGAGCAGAAAATCCCAGGCACTTCTCCGCGTCTTTAGGTACCTAAAAACCTTTAGCTATAGGGCCTTAGGTAATAAGCTCTAACAAAATGTTAGGCAGACAGAGTAGGCAGTTAATTTGATTTCAACTAGTAGACACACAATGGGATTTCAGATCATGTGATTTTTAGCTGTTTCCAGTCTTATTTTTTTATTTGACTTTTATTTTGAAGTACCAGATTTTCGCCTGTTATTTTAAACCTTGCTCAGCTGGTGCTTCTGATTGCTTTTCAGACCTTCTCTTTTATAACCTTTGTGCTCCTATGCATGAATCTAGGCCAAGTTACCGCCTTCTGTTCGCTCTCCAGTGCCTTTGAGCTCGCAAGTAAGCAAAATGCAATTGCAGTCTGCTGGGGCTGGGAACCTTGAAAGACACCATTGGTTGTTTCTTTTTTAATTGGCTTGTACACATTTGGATGAGTCCGAGTCCATGTGAATTGTTGCCTACAACTGTATCTTGTTTAGCCAAGCACAATTAAAATAAAATATGTATACTTTTATTTTCGTCTGGCTTGGAGCAAGGCTTGCTCAGTGGAAAGCAGAGGTGGAGGCTGTCATGGAGCAAGAAGAAATTAAGAAGAATTTTTACAGCTTTCCTGTGATTTCTGTTCAAGGGGGATGTGAGGGAGAATTCTCGTGAAATGGGCAGGAAAATCTAATGGATGGCCTGATTCTCCACGGCTGTGCAGCCAACCCCTCCTTTGGTGGGTGAGCTCGCCCCCATGGATGCGAGAAATTCCATGTGACCAGATAGGGAGACCTTTAAGAAAAGACCAATATTTGCATATCTATTATGGCAGTACTCAGTGYTATACTTGTTTCATTAAAATTTCTATTTGGATAATGTGTAAGGTCAATACTTTCGCTGTTCTGGAAAATTCATTTATTTTAAAATTAAAGCTAACTGCGTCAAGTCTGATTGTCTCCTCCTCCTGTATAAATCCAGTAAACCTGACAGAGTCACAGTGCTCGAAGTGAAAGCAGAATTGGGCCTAGTGTGTTTGGCGATGGGTGGGAAAAAAGCATGCCAATTTACAGGAATATTAATTTTGAAGTTAAATCGCCTGTTATAGATGCTCCAAGTTCCTGCTTTTTTACATTCCAGGGATGATTATTATGTCAGCTGGGTGCCTACTGAGGTCCATTAGCTTTTATATCCCAGCTAAGGTTGTCAATTGCTGGGATGAAAATATATGAAGAAATACTTAGGATTACTTAAAAGTCTGGGCTTCACTAAGGTGACCAACTTGCACCTCACCCCTAGCTGTTGCACTGACATTGGTGTCCTTTGCTTGTAACTCTGTATATTAACTTCTCTAGCAAAAATCCAGACCTCCAGAAGCTGCCATTTTTGAACAAAATTTCCCATTGAAAAACCTGAAGACAGGAGTTCTCATGCCAAAAAAGAGGAAGGCAATAATTGATTTCAAACGCAGAAGTCAATGGTTTTCTGTTTTGTTTTTAGCCCAATAACTTGTTTTAGGGACTGTGCCTGGTCTGGTCTGAATCTTTCCAGATTTCAGGATTCTTTGTGGTGTGTGTGTTGGGTTACAAGGGGTCCGTAATGATCCTTAAAATGGCATCTCCCTGGATTCTCACAAATCAGGAAAGAGATGATGAGATGAAGAGATGATCTAATACAGCTGCTCTGGAAGCCACCTGTAAAGTCTTATCAGAATATACTAAAACCTGTTTTCAGCATGCACCAAGGGAAAATATTGAGGTGGAACCCTTTTAGTTTTCACCTTTTTGGTGAAAAATTGCAGTGTTTTAAAGATTTTTTTGGATACACAGAGCCTCAGCCGGATACCTGAAGCCAGACCAGACGAATGCCACCGTGCTGGACGTGGTCTTTAGCAAGGCGAAGGCTGGAACTCACGAATCCCGAGTTGCAGCTTCAGGTGCTTGGCCATCGTTCCTTACCTAAATTAATGTCCTGTTAATGAAGCAAAGACACATGAAAACCTGTCTGTTACCAGGCTCTGTGCCTGGGAAAGAAGATGGTGTTGGCCTGGGTAACCCCGGTGGTCCTAGCTGTCACATTCAGGAAAGCCAACAGGGCAGTTTGCAGCTCCCTGTGCATGTTCTGCAAGCTGAAAGGAGACCAAAGGAGCAGGAACTTGCACCCTAACAGCTCTGTTTTCCTGTATGGCCCAGCAGGGACCAGGTTTCCTTGCTGAGACTCTGCTGCTAATGAGCTTGAGCTCTGAATTGGGCTGAAGACTTCCAATCTTTGCAAGATTCAGGTCTCAGTTCATGTAACTTGAACTCAACAGTTGTGAAACACAATGCCAGAAATGACTGTTTCAATATATTTTAAAAGAATTGTTAGATTATTTTAAAAGAGTTGTTAGATAGTGGCTGAATGTAATGACCAAAATAAAATCAGACACAAACATTTGCTACTGAGTTGAGATCTGACAAGGTTTTTATCAGGGATGTGGAAATTCTGCCTTTCCCTTTAAAGATTTGGAGTTATTTGTATTAGCAAAAAGTTTAAACTTGATAACATTTCAACAAAGTGTTTATTAATCTCATAAAAATAAATGGATTTTGCATGGATATGTATTTGTCATCTAGTTAGAGATGATCAAAGTGCTTTTTGTTTAGCTTAGTAAGTGCCGAGTCCTAAAAGAGGCCTGAATGATGATGGAATTATATCATCCCTTTAACATCAGTGAGCAGTAGATGTTAAAATGATCATTTCTTTTCAGTGCTTCATCCATGAGTGCAGAAATTCAATCTTCTCCTTGTAGCTACCAATATTAGCACAGGGGAATAGAAAGGAACATGTAGAGGCAGCAAATCCGTGGCATGAACCTGGGGAGGACTGGCCCAGAGTGAGGAAATGAGCATAAAAGTAGGTTTGAAACCTGAGAAATGAGATGAAATTCAGAGAGGGACCCTGTGTGTGTAATGAGGGGTTGCTAATCTCGCAAGTGAGGATTTCTTCAAGCTTGCAGCTTGACCATTCTTCAGGGCTCCAAGATGAAGAACTGCTGATTAGCATGCAAGTAGGAACTTCCAGATGATTTTTATGACTCAGCCTTGCTGTAGGGGAAAGCGTGTTTGACAATATGTATTAGAAATGGGATTAGGTGTCAGTCTGCAATCAGCGTGGTGGGAAGGTCCACAACAAGAGGTCAGGTACATGGGAAGTGATAAAGAGGAGCCTACAACAGGATCTCAGGCTGGAAAGGGCAAGCCCATTCAAGAAACAAATGCTAAGGCTGATAAATGTGGCTTTGGCACAAATGAAGCAGATTAATAAAACTATTGGAGCCCATATGGCACAGGAGATTTCCTTAATCTAAACATTGCTAATGAGTGTTTCCAGAAATAGTGTTTACGCACAGACATATTTCACCCTTGGAGTGGCCTAGTACAAGAGGTAACTAAAGTGTTTATCTTCATGCATCGGATGTCTCTGTGCAATAAATATTATTCACGTGGGAAAACTGAACCGGAGCAGCAAAGAGCAGCATTCACAAAAGCCACCTCTTCCTTCAGGCCTTGCTTTTCAGGGGCTGGAATTGAAGCTTTGCTGTCCAGATTTCTGGATGCCTGGGACTGATCTCATGTTCATAAATAGAAGGGTTATTGCATGGTGCAACCTGATATTGGGGATGGGGTGAATATATCTGAATATCCAGAAATTTTAAAGAATTAATTTCAGGGACTATTAACCTTCCCCCAACGCAGAGTTTTACCCGCTGGAATAAGGCTGTGAACAAGGTCTCAGTTAGCATGCAGCRGGTCCTGTGGTCACTTCTGTCCCTGACTATGCCTGTTGTAGAAGGTTATTTTGAATATTGCATGTAAGAGCCAGCTCTGCAAACACCCTGCAAGCCTGACAGCTGGTGGCAGTCCCCCCAGCAMCCGAGATCTTCCCATAAACAGACATCCTTCTCTTAAACCTTACCAGAATGTTTAAGGCTTTAAGTTATCTTTTTCACTGTTAGCTTTATGGATTTGATCTCCTGACACACCGTCGTTYCCAGCACTTCTCAGACCCAAAACAGAGGTCAGTCACATTTACATTGAAAATTATATTCTCAGTGCTTGGATTCAGGCAGAGAGACGTGACAACCCACTGATTTTATTCTTGAATGGAGAATTTGTGGTCTGGTAGTTTGTTGAGTGAATATTTAGGCAAGAATAATTGGAACTGCAGCTTCAGAGCCCCCATTCCACTCTTTCCCCTCTGCTTTCCTTCCTCTCCCTGCTTCCCTGTCACTTGATCCCTGCATCCACACCTCGTCCTGACCAGCTCTGATGGATGACTTTTCTTTTRCTCTCTCTACACTCAGAGAACCTTGAGCCCTAAATCTCCCTGAGAATTTATTTGCAGTCTTCCCTTAAAGATTTCTAAAGGTTCTTGCTCCTGACTAGGCAATTTAGATTGCTGCTGTTGGGTGATGCATACCCCAGCTCTATTTTATTTTGGTTGACTCCGTGTATGCTACTACTTTGTGAGATTTGCCATCCATAGGGAAATATTGACAATTCCCTGCCAGACTATTAGTGTCTGGTCAAGTGACTATAAACATGAATACCACTATTTTGTGCTTAACTATTTGTGGACACAAATGTTTGTGTTTAGAGAGTGTTACCTTTGAAAACAAGGCTCAATATACTCACTTAACCTGAAAAGCTAAGGAAAATTCAGGTCAATAATAGCATATAAATATATGTACAKGGGCGTGTGGGGCTTTTCCCGAGATAACTGAGAAATACACCTAAACCCACACGCCACTCACGTGAAGGATGCGGCGAGAGCAAAGCAGATGCGTGAGCTGTCTCCAGGGCACTCGCTCCGAGGAAGGGGCCGAGCAGCACAGCAGGAGCAAACGTCTTGTGCGGAGCCCGGCGGTGAGCGCTGTGTAGGCAGGCATGAAGAAGGAATCCTGCTTTGCCTTTATTGTCAGTCTGCCTGTCAAACTGCCTTGTTAAGCAGGGACAGTAAGATGGGAAATAGACCGATATTTGGCTTCTTTTTGTGTGCATGTGGGAAGGCAGCCGTTCTTAGGAGYGCCTTATTATATAAATGGACTTGCAGTGCCAAATACGAAATGCACAGGATTAAGATATAGACTCGTGGCCATGCACACAGCAAGGCAAGGAGGAAACAGAGAGCTTGGCTGCTAGTTAGGCCTCTTCCTAACCCAGAGCTGCTCGTCCTGAGAGATCTGTTCTTTCCATTTTCAGCTTTGCACGAGCCCTTCCTCAAGTGAGCCCTATTCATCCATAGCAGCAACGTCGCCTGTGCTCGATTCCTTGGTCCCCGCAGTCTGCGCTCTCGGAGCAGGACAGCTGCAGCCAGCAGCCAGCCTGCTGAAATGCAGAAGGAAGGCAAAGTCACAGGTAAAGGAGGGCAGAGCCACAGCAGGATGCTGCGTGCATATTTTCTGTCCACCTTTGCTTTCCCGAAGCACAGGAGGACAGAAAGCTGTATCAGCATGGGGATGACACAGCTGGTTCCCTGTGAACRTCACCTCCCTGGTGTGTGCCAGGCTGGCGCTCCTTTCTAGCAGGGCATGAGGACAGCAGAGCCCACACGTGGCCAGGACATCTCACCTGCACATGCTCAGGGATGGGAAACAGTGCTGAGGTGGCCTTGMCAACATGGCATGCGTGCTCTCAGCTCCGTAAGCAGCACTGCCAGAGTCTCACTGTGCTCCAAGGAGGGCAGGGAAGCATTTAATTGCACATAACTGAGATTGGCTGGATTAACGTATCCCGGTGAGCGAGAGCTGTATGATAGGGAGGTGGTGACTCTTGTTGTAGCATTCGAGTCAGTCATTATTGCAAAGGTTCTTTCCAGTGTCTGCAGAACAACTGAGGTTGAACGTTAGTGGCTGCAGTTGCTGCCAGTGTTTGTATAGCATGCTTTAATATTTCAAATATTTCACACTTATGGCAGCTTCTGTGTTTATGAAGGAACACACTTATGTTCCTTCTGTGCTTTTGGATTGATACAGTGAACATATCCTTTTTAGCAATTCATTTCTTAGAGACGGACAGCAATGCAAGAAAGCAGCCTTTCACAGCACTTATACACAGAGGACGAAGCACATCTGCAAGTTTGGGAGAAGGTTTGTGGTTATCCACTTTCTGACATTTGAAACAGTAAGTCTTGGTTTTGTGTTTTGCAGAATCCGAGGCTCGGGCAGTCACTACATGGCAACAGGATGAAGCGAAAGCAGCTGCAGGTAAAAAAGGTCATTTATAGTGAGGTTGTTCTAAATTCTGTCAGGGTTCAATTTCCACTTGCCTACCTAAGCATTCAGTACTCTTAGTGACTGCGGTAGTTGGGTGTTTCCCAGACATTAATAAGGGTAGCCTTATCTGTCACTGATATAGTGTTATCACTGCTATCCTAGTGAGAATTTTAGTCACAAAGGGCTCAAAGAGCTGATTTTTCCAAAGTGTCAATGTGGGAACGCTGCTAACTTAACACCTCTGAAACAAAGTCCAAAGTTGTACATCCAGAGCCACATGAGCCTGCTGTGTGTCAGCCAGGAATGAAGCCTGTGCGGTGCAAGCCCTCCTCCCAATCCCAAACCTTGTGCTCAACCCCTTCTCCTGCTGGGAGCGTCATTCCCTGCCCTGACATCCGCCTGGCAGAGCTTCCACTCCAGCTCTGCTGGTGAGAGGCCAATGAAAGCGGGACTGAAGTGAAAATACATCCAGGGCAAGCACAGGMAATCCCTTTTAGTGTATTTTCCTTTTTTTTTTTTTTGAGAGAGAATTAATATCTATTGGTCTCTTTTGGGCAAGATTACATGAAAAGCAGACTTATTTGCATGTAGCGTTGCACTGTCATTAGGGAGGTGTTTTTGCATGTGCATTTGGCCACAGGTAGCCAGCAGATTTTGCCATCATTTAAAAGGAGGTGAACATCAATAAAAAAAAAAAAGAACCTTCCTGGGTTAAAATGGACAATAAATATAAGTAAAAATTTGCATGGAGGAAAGAGGCTGCTTGGTGGCCATGTGCCCCACCAGTAGCTCGGTCACAGGTCCTGGTCCTGTGCGCAGTTCCCTGCTGCACTGTGGAATTTGCCTTCCCCACACACAGCACGGACAAGCTCTCACACTCATTTTACTTCAGGCTCTTTTGCAAAGGCAAATGGCACTGCTGGAAACTAATCAACGTAATTTTTTACTCTTCACAGAGGTCTATTAGCAATCATTGCTGCAATCCTGGGCTGTAAATGGGGACGACCTATTGCTAAACTCAAATGCGGAAATGTTTTGTGTTTTCTGTAACTGCTATTGTCTTCACCTGTCTCTGTCCTGCCCATTCTGGGGCTTTTGGGGCTTATATTTTCCCTTTTCCCCCCAGCTGCTGTAGCAGGATGTCAGGCAGGGAAATACTACTGAGGGCATTGAAATAGCTCAAGTGATAAAGAATAGGAAAATGCTAGTGCTAACATTATGCTGTTGTAGAAGCCTTGTGCAACCTTTTCCTACACATGTGTACAGGAATAAAGTACAAATAGYAGTTTTATTAAACAAGACACAAAAGGATTTTGTGCCAAAGAAGAAAAAAAAAAGCTCATTTTCTCCACACAGAGACAGACACGACTTTCCTCGTTGAAAATCCCAGTGGAGACAAAACATCACACATTTATCAACGCTCAGCTATGCACAAGTCTCCTTSGGGCAGACCTCACCTAGCTGTGCTTCTATAGAGATTTTATTGGCTTGATTTTTACAGCCAAATAACCAGTTTTGGTTAGTTAAAGATAAACAAGCAGCTTGTGTGGGAATGMAACCTAAGTGAGTTGTCAAGTGCCATGAAGGAAATCTCTATAGCAGGGATGGGTGGTGTTACCCTCTTGGGTGACCCCCGTCCTACTATCCCCATTTGGTGGCATTTAAGCCTCAGATGAGTGTGAGAAATGAAGTTTTTGTGTAATCCAAGAGCTTGCACATTTATCAGAACAGAAATGACAAAGCTCATTAATTTGTGCACATGCAAATGTGGAGGGCTTGCAGAAAGGCCRCGGCGACGTGCCGCGCTCCGTCCCAGCCGCGCCGGCGCTGCAATGTGTTGATTGCCTCCAGAGTCAACCTGCAGCTTTCATGCCGYGCAGAAGCAGCTTGTGCTGCTCCCCACGTGGCTCTGGAGCGCAGGCAGGAAAGGTCACACGAGCAATCAAGAGCAGCAGATCCCCGCTCAGGTGAGGGCCCCCCGTGGCTGCGGGATTAGTGGCAGAGTCTGAGCTGACTTTGAGTACGTGTTTACCCCTCCGTCTCCTGACTCTGGGCCATTTTTTGATTCATTAATCTGCGTCCCTGTTTGCCGTGAACTTGGACGCACAGGGGAACGATACTCACTGTTTCTCGCTGTTAGGCACCTTGCTTTCTTTGCTGGGCTTTTGAAAAGTAAAAATGGGTAGAATTAAAAGGTTAGGTTATTTTCTTCATATGTCTCCCTGCAGGAGTGAGCAGAACCTGGCAGGCTGCTTTGAGGCCTTTGCTGATGGTGCCACTTTAACAAGAATTCTGCAAGAAAACGAATAGTAAGAATCTACGATTATCACATAATATATATTTTTAACTATAACTGAAATTTTCTAAAGTAGTTGGGATTTTAGAGCCATGATTTTGATCTAAACCCCTTGCACCACGTCTAGAATMCGCGATCCTGGGTTTCGAACGAAAGGCAGACAGTTTTTTGCCTTTGCTCTCTGCCTTTCCCCCAGCATTCGGGCAAGCTGTAGAAGCACATTTGCTTTGGCCACGTCTCTCTGCACTGCCCTCATCCTCTGGGCACCTGCTCTGCCAGAGGGCAGCACGAGGACGGCACACAGTGGTGCCTGTGTGTCCTGTCTGTTGGAGAGAGTCGCTCACCCCCTTGCTTCCCCAGCCCTGGAGATCCTTGGTCTCTCATTGCTCATCTCCCAAGGGGGTGCTCATAGTTACCCTTGAAGGAGGATAACATTTAATCTTATCATCTGCCTCGGCTGCCATCCCCGCTGATGCTGTAGAGGGGCCCTGGGGGCAGCCCCCCTGATGACAGTGGTACAAGAGATGTCCATTCCCAAGGATCCTCCGAATGAATCTTCACCATTTTCATTAAAAAGAGACACTCCTGCTGGACAATTATGGATTGTGACTCTCCCATTTTTTCCACAGGCAGAGAGCTCATGTAAAAACTGACTGACATTTAAAAATGCCAGCAATCTTATTAAATCTTCAGTTCAAGACGTGTTTCTTGGGGCTTTGTATATGGAATGGCACTCGGAGCATGGCAGGGTGATGCTGCCACACTGACAGAATCAAGCTCCTTACTTGATGCTGTCAAGTAAATATTGGACTCTTTACAGTGTTACTTCTTTAAATTGCATGTTTATCATGTAACTTCTGACTAACTGGAAAATGCACTTGTGAGGGTGAAGACACCTTGTGCACCTGGGAATTAGAGCTGTGTGAGTACAGCTCTGTGCTCTGTGACTGACCTCCTGGTGACTGGGGGAGGGAATTAAGGAATTCTGCAGGAATTAAGGGCCATTCTGCCTTCCTGCTTGATCAGAGAGCACCAATGTGGATTACTGCCCATCCGCAATGCAAACGGCAGTGCTAAGTGGGTTGCACTTTCTCCAGGATCACCAAAATCCAACCCAAAATGCAAAATCCAAACTGAAGGACAGAATGTGTCCTTCGTGCCCTCCCTCCGTGCCCTGAAGCACTGAAGGGAAAGCTTGGGCAGGGACCCTGGCTCAGGTGCTGCTTCTTTCCCAGGCCAGCAGAAGTCACTAGGATCATGTGTGTTTCCCATATGCAGGGTGTATGTGTATCAGAGTTATTCTGTATTGAAAGTTGTTCTTACTGGCTAGTAAGTATATTGTTTTGTTGGATGTGAATCTGTCCATGTGCTAAACACAAAATCAGAGCTGAGCTTGCTTCACTTCTGAATCTCCAGTGACCATCCAGTAAATAACAGCTCTTGAACTCCAGGCTGAGTCTGTTGGCGGAAAAATACAGCTGTAGATCACTCTTAAAAGAATGACTCATTGCAGCAAGGTTAGGGAGAAGAGACAGAGAAAGGTTTCTTTGTTTGTTTGGTGCTTTTTTTTTTAATACAGTGGCTGCTACAACATTAGCAATTGCATTTAGCATTTATCAGATGAAGAAATCAGATGCTGTGCAAGTCCTGCTATTGGTAAGGAGCTGCTTTTTGCTGAAAATGGGAAGGAGACATGAAAGCATCTCAGAACAAGGGGTGTACAGGCATTAAGGTGACAGCCTGTTATGTGCTCAACCAGGTGCAGGCCAGAGGTATTGGCCACAAATTGTGAAGACCACGTGAGTGGGCCAGAGCGAGGGCTTGGATCTTGCTTTTGAGAGCTTTTGTTCTTTGACCTCGTTCACTGCAGGGGAAGGAGTTTCAATTTGGAACAATTTGTGACCCAAATAATTGAAAGTTAATCTCCCTTTATTTTACATAATGCTTTATGATAATGCAAATGTAACATGTTTAGTCTGGGGCATAGAGGTCAACAATCTATGGAAGCTGACACTTTGCATAAAAGCAACCTAGAAAAGGTCCTGAGTTTATCTACTCAAACTGATAGCAGCACTTCAGAAGATTGACCCTTCAACCTTTTTAATAATGACTTCACCTCCTTTATTTATTCTTTTAGGGTCTCTTGCAGATATTAATTTTTGACACTTAGTAACTACTTTATGTGCAGTATTGTACATGTGAACTGAATATTTCACTAGGTCAAGCAAATGCAGGAGAGATCGAACCAAACAGATAGGGTGAAAAAGCTGAACTATAATAAAATAAGTGCACTGCAGGTCAAGTGCTGCTTGAAAGAGGCAGTGTRTTGGTAGAAGTTAGCAGACACAATATACTTTCCTTCTTGGGGTGTTATCAGAAAATGCGTAGCCACTGAACCAGAAAACTGCAAAACTGCTTAATAAAATTAATCCTCAAATGTGAATAGCAAAAATGTCAGGCTTATTTTGCATCTAGATTTTCATCCTGTCGAATGCAAATTTATCATTAAGTTCTGTTGTCTGGTTTGAACACTCGCTTTGTTGTACTCGGTGTGGTTCTGTACAAGTACATGTTCTGTTAATAAGTGGCATGTTAGCATAAAGAAATCAGGAAACATGTTTTCAAATAGAGTTTAAAACCACATTGTTGTTAAGATATATTTTCAGGTGTAAATCAAAWAGTTTTATTATATATCCTTGTAAATCTGGTATTTTCTTTCTTTTAGTTGTCAGCAAGCCGTGTGTCTTCCACTGGGCTCCTTGTGTGGTGGAGGGGCCACCTATGTGGGTGAGCGATCCTCATAGGAGGAAGGGCTGCAGCTGGGCAGTGAATAATACTCRTGCTCTGAACCCAGAATATATCATATATGAGTATAAACACATTAGCTCCTTATCCCCTACCATGGTGTTGCAAGGGGATATTATTTATAAGTTAAAATACAGAGCTAATGAGACTGATGGTAGCAGCTCCCTTGGTGCTCCACTGTCTTTACATGAACCAAGCGATTTCTGTCTTGGGTTTTCTTTGGCAGCATAGACGTGTTTGAAGTATAAGGTCATTTATAATGAATTGGGGCTTGTTCTTCTGCAGCATTTTCCATGCAAGTAGCCAGAGCGGTTGCAATAACTGGCACACGATGGGACCTCATTTCCCTGCTGCTGGAGAGTGGCACTTCTGATAGCTGGTCCCTGTCCTGGCTCAGAGTGTGTTCTTCCTAGCAAAGAGTGGTCACCCACCTGAGGGAACCACGTGCAGCCTGTTTGATTTCTCCTTCGGTGCCCACGTGCACYGGATCCGAAGGGGGCTCTTGCACTCGGTATTAGCAGGGCTGAAGCAGGGGCAGCTGCTACCACCAAGTGCTCCCCGCTCTGTGCTGCGTTGAGGGGACCTCTGTGCATGTCTGGATGAGGAACCCCAAGAGCAGGAGCCACAGGCGTCAGCGCTGCCTCTGTGCAGAGGCTGCAGCAGCCACTCTTAATGCCCCTATTCCCCGTCCCAGCTTGAACGGCCCCTGTTTAAAACTCTGCTTTGAACTCCCCTCGCCTCGTCTCTCTTTCAGTGAATGTCAAAACTCCCCTTGAATGAGCAGAATTAGGACAGAATGGGGTTGGAATCATTTCCCTGCCTTCCTGGGAGTGGTTTGGGACTGAGAGCATCAGCGCTCTTTGAAAGCCCAGATCATTCTGTGAAGATGCCTTAGGAGTGAGAAATGTTATTAGAATATACATTATTATTTTGATTTTCACCTGTCAGTGCTGACATCAGTGACAGGAAAGGGCACAATACTGGAAAGATGATCCTCTCTTTTCCCGACATGATGCAGCACCGAGACAGGTGATTGTTACGCTCGGCTTTTCCCGGGTAGCTTGTTCCCAAAGGGATTGTATTGCTGTATGACATTGTGCTTGAATCTCCGTACTTGATTTTATTTTGTGTAAGTCGTACCTCTTTGTACATAGATAATGAACCCGCTGTGCACCTGGTGCAGGCTGCACAGTGTCATTTAAAACACAACTGTCTGAGCATGCCTGAAAGTGAAGTTCTCTCATAAGTATAAGCTGCAAACCCTTATTCTACATTAAATCAAATCAATGTTAATTTGCAAACTAATTAGCATTTCAGGCTTTTTTTTTCAGCACTGTGGTGATTTTGTGTATAATGCTATGTGATTGTACCGAAGCACATAATTATGGAGATAAATACATTGTCTCCTGCTGACTCGTTGCAAAAGGAGTTTGTTTCTGCAGAGGATGCTCACTACAKCTGAATTAAAATAAGGATACACGTCTGAGTCCCGTACATCTGACCCACAGCTGAATTAAATTGAAATAATGGTAGAATCTAGGAGCCCCACTGAACAAATGGGCTGCATGTATATTTACTGAATTTAGTCGTTCACATTTCTTCATTATTTTAATGAGGAATTCATAATGTATCATTTGATGTGAGACAGCTGATGAGAAAGGTATTCTAAGTGGGGAATATGCATCAGGGAAAACCAAGTAGTTTTAAAGATAGGGTTTTTCAAAAACTCTGTGCAACAAAGGAACTGTCAGTACTTGCTCAGATCAGTGCTCATCCCAGCCCAAAACTCTCTCCTTGGCAGAGGATGTGAGAAATTCATCAGTCCTCTTGTAAGAGCTCTCTCTCTTACCACATAACTGATAAAGGTTTCTGTACATATTTACCTAGCAACAATCATTTTAATTTAGACGCTGCCATGAACATTCAATTTTCTTTAAAAAAGATTTTTAGTAGTATTTATGTCCTTCATTGTCTATCTGTCGCCTGTGAAGGCATGGAGATTTTTCATAAATAGTCTGATTAAGATTAAAACATCTTTTTGTACCATAGCATAAAATGCACAACATGCACTGTTAGGCTGAGTATTGCRCTCATCTAGTATAAATATATAGATAATACTGCAGCCTCACTAGTGTGCACAGTTCAGTAACCCTGCTTAAAAAAAATCCATACAAATGGTAAAAGATTTCCACAAAGCTGAAGGTGAGTATGTGCATATAATTTCCCATCGGATCCTTGAGTCAAATTTTCAGGAAGATGCCATGAGAAGTCACATTGCTGAGCTGTTGTTTTGGCTCCTTTTGCACATATATTTTTCTGGATTCTACTTCTGCCCATGCTTGTGATTGACTGCAAGCAGCAGAGACTGATTCTTAGTCTAGAACTCTAATAAAATGAGGCGTGTTGGATCACCCTACCCATTTGTGTGATCTATTGGTCTTTCTTCGAGAACTTTGGAAGACCTTGAATAATTTCAGCCAAATTTGACAGGCCATTAAGTTCTCTCAGATTTCATGAAAACAGATTGCCTCGTGGAAAACGTGAAGTGCAAACGTGAAGTGTTATAGATGTCCAAAAGATAGATCCATAGGTAACCAGACAACTTTGATTCTCCATCCCTGAGAATTGTAGTTTTAGGGAGAAAGACTGAGATTCCAAAGGTCTTAGATGACTCTTCTGAGGGGCTGAAAATCATACTGCTGGGTAGGAGCTTGCTCCAGGTCTTGCTGGTGACGCTCAGTTGCCTGCAGAGGTGGCCTACAAAGCCAGCATTGCAGGCCAGCCACTTTGTCCCCTCTTGTGCCTCTCCCAGCTTCACACGCCTCAGYGATATTCATGAAATGCAGTACTGCCGGCCCTGGAGTAATAGGGAGACCAAGCCCCATTTCCTTATTAAACATGTACCTCCCCTACAGCACTCAGGGAATAATCCCCATTTAAATGCAATGAAATGAAATTATTGATTTTTGCTTGCAAGGGGCAGGAGCAAAGCAGTGGGCTAAAAATAAGAGTTTAGGTTTTGTGTGCATTATGGCCTTGGTGAACCTCAGCTGCCTAATACACAAATCTCAGCTGTTTTTTGGAAATGTGCATGATTAAATAGAGGCAAGAGGAGAAAAGGATTGGCCTTTTATTTTCAGCTTTGGCCATGMCCTTCTTACATTTGTAGGTTTAAGGCATTTAAAAGGTCTAACATATCTTCCAGTTACATTTTATGGTTGATTTTACACAGGGCTACTTTTGCTCAAACACTCTGTCAGTATTTTCAATGCAAACAGCAGAAAGTTGAACTATTTAGAAAAACAGAATTCAGCCGGAGACCTATGCTAATTATGTCTGTGGTTATTTTCACACAGAGAAATATTTCAATCTACACTCTGTGTTTATATGCTAAAGATGTTTTTCTTGTCTGAACTAGCAAATATACCTCAGGGAGCTTTATTTTTGGTTGCACATTTAATGCAGAACATTATTTGCCTCAMAGGAAGATCACACCTTCCCCTTGCCCGTTTCAGCTTTCCCATACCAAACCTCAGGCTTTCCTATTATTTGTAAAATTGCTTTTGTTTCCAGTTGGGATCAGATTTAGAAATGGAAAGATAGGGGCATATTAGAGTTTGTAGCTATGGGAAAACTCTGCTGCAAATACAGACTGCAAAACCCCGGGAGGAAGATGCATAAGAAAAAACAAAGGAGTGAGAATAGATGTTTTGGGTATCTGACTGCTCTTACCCTGCAAAAGAGCAAGAGGTGAAGAAAGGAGGAGTGAAATGTAAAAGTAATGAAAAAGAAGTGTATTCTTAAGTGGCAGAGATAATAGTTTTATACTTCTTAAATTCTGAGGTAAATGGTCTGCCCTATTTGGGAAGAAAGCTGATACTGGTTTATTAATCAATTAGAAACCCTCAGGACRTGTTCAGGGAGAAGATGTAGAGAAAATGTTCATTTTTAGACATTCATGGAGGATATGTAAGAATGTTCTAGTTTTGTGAGGCCGGCACTGAKCAGCATAACCATTTTCTTGTCATTTCCCTGTTTGCAATGAATTTGCAAATGAATTTTTAATTGGATTCTACTGTTATTGCCCTTTTTTTTTTTTTAGTTCCAGGCAAATATCACAAAATGACTGGCAACTCTAGATATAAAGTCTGCTCTCCTTTTTAGCAGCAGCTGCAATATCAAAGGGGTTAATTTAGATCATAAAGGTTTCATCTTCTTGCCCTTTAAGGTCTGATTCATAAAGCAGAAGAGATGAATTCAGAAATTTCCAGAGAGAAATGGGGGAGAAAATCAAGATATATGAAAAAGGGGGGGTAGGAAATTAAGTTTTTTTCCCAGTGTATGTGGTTACCAAGCAGGGCTTGAAATTCACTTATGTTCTTGTGCAGATAAGGTGTTGAGATGTTTCCCCCAGCAAAAGGGCAGTCTTCATATCCTGGGCCAATTTTCAATATTGAAACAGATCAATGATCCATTTAGTCTCCATCACTGGCTAACATTGAAGAGAAAGGCAGAAATCCTAGATGATGCATTTAACAGTTTAAAAGTACATAGCAGAGATGAGATTGCTTCCAGTCAGTGTTTGTCTTGTGTCCCTAAAATATGAATACTGATCAGTCACTCTTGTAATGCTGTTCTAGCTCATGTATTTGTATGTTAAATTCATCTTAAACATCTGGCTGATCTTTTTTAAGCAGAATTCTCTGCTCTTAACATCCTACACTTTCAATTCTGCAGGTCAATTAACACTATTTAACACTTTAGCCACCACTGCCTTTAACTAAACTCCTTTTTTTTTCTATCTTCTTAAATTTAGTGTTAGTCTAAATAAACTTGTGAGCCTTTGTGCAAAAACAACCCAAACCATCCTGGTCATAAATTGCAAGGTGTAACAGACTTTCATCTTTTTGAATATAGAGGCAAATAAAGGCAAAATTCTTACAATCTCCATTGGGACAATTATAGCGACTTGTTTGTTTTCAGCCAAGTTTTGCTTTCCAAATTCTGGAAAGAAGGTTTCCTGGTCGCCTTGCTGAAGGCCTAAGATACCAGAGAGAGTCTTAAAAGCTTCAGCGGTGCTTCAGATCAGGCAGATCTGCTCTGTTGTGGAGACCACTGGGTATAACCAGACACCCCAGTGCTGTGGAGAACCAAGGACCCTATTAAACCTTTTTTAAAAGAGGATTTTTAAAGCTGTGATAAGTCACTGCTGCAGAGAGGAAGAAAACTATCTTTTCTGATGAATATCCTTTAAATTCCATCAGGAAAGACCAAGATCTCCTTTAAAGAAGACTTTTTAAGTGTAAGGATGGTGCAGCCCTGGAAGAGGTTCTCTGGAAGGCTTTGGAGACTTCGTGTTTGCTAGGAAGTAGCCGGCAGGAGGACAGAGGGTGCTCTCTTGGCCCTCATTGAAGAAGTTTTGACACTATTAGCTTCTGGATAGATGAATATGAAGTGAGACAGATGTATTATGTGACCCAGATCTCAACGTGATTACAGTAATAAGGATCATCTTGTGTTGATTAAAAAAATAAACAAAAGTGTGATTATTTTTCTTGCAAGAAAGTTAACATTTTCAAAACTATTTTCAAAAAAAAAAGCATAGCTAATTATTTATGCCAACAATTTATTGGCAGAAAAAGAGTTTTCCACCTTCTTCCTCATCATATATTTTTCACTGAAAAAGCTTTTTCTCATTTGCTCTTCTCATRGCGCTATATTGATGGAATACTTCTGTTTTATTCCTGATATATGTGATGGAACTACTTTGTGTTTGATTCCTGATATGACCCAGCTTGGAGAGGCCTGCTGGTGTGATTGCTGCCACCGTYTGTGGTCTGAGAATTTCTGGTTCTTCTTGTGAGCTGAAGTCATAGCATCGAGTTTGCATCGTGTGCTCTGCCTCCTGCCCTCGGGAAACAGCCGAGGTGAAGGCAAGACTGCAAAATGGGGAAGATGAGCAGGAAGGCCAGATTAAAGAGGCACCAAAAGGCACATGGACATGGGGGGAAAGCACAAGTCTGGGACTTGGTTGTTTCTACCGCAAATTCTCTTAACTACTCTCCATCTGATTGCTTAGATTAGAYGCAGCTCTCCTGGCTGCTCTCTGTGAATTAGCAGTGCTTTGGTAGTGCCAGAAGCWGCACTTGTTACTCTAATACATCTTGATGATCCCAACTAGTAAACACAAAATCAAKGTAAGCCAAAATTTAGCAGGACATCTGAGTCTTGTGTTTAGGGGTGGATAAAAAGGTGGCCAGAGGAGAAGAAAGGGTGGACTTGCACTGAAGCTCTGATTTCTTCACAGTGACATTCTTTGACACCTTTGTGCTTGAAATTGGTGGAAAAATAAGACAGTCTTTTGGATTTGAATCAACTATGGGAAAAAAACAAGCCCTTGCATGCCATCCTCATGCATCCTGTTTTAAAGTTCACAKCCTTAAAATGTCATATGCCCTGAAAAAGGACAGATTTGTAGAGCAAACAGTGAGTCTTCTTTAAATGCAAAATAACCTCTTAATTGAACCACCAAATCCTGACTACATTTTCTCTGGATTAATTTTGCAGTGATGCAGCCAGTCCAATAACTCTCTCTTTTCCTTTACAAAATGCAGACGAACTATCAGCTAGTGATCTGGGGCTGACAGTTCACATCATTGCAAGTGCCTCAAAAGAAGCAGCAAAACCCGAGAGCCCTACATTTAATCTTTTTCCCTTCTCCTTTTTAAATGCTGTTTTCAGCCCTGTCTAGGATATAGAGCAACTTAAAATTCACACAGAAAGTCCAACCTGCTTCTTCCTTCTTGCGGTTACAACACAAAGGACAGAAACTACCTGAATTGTGTGTGTGTGATGCCTGAGTGATAAATTCCCCAAGCAGTTGAGAGGGGAGCAATTGCCAATCAATTTATAACTTCGGGGTTTACAAAACTTATCTGACTCAGGTGCCTAAGGCGTTTTGTTTATATTAGTGAAAAGAAATTCTCTCTGMTATTCTTCTCTTTAGATTCCACATGTCAGCAAACCATAAGCCTGACAGGGAGTTGTTGGCATCTTTCCCTAAAGAGCTAGTGAATGGGAAGAGGAAACTGCAGCAATGCCTCTGGAAAAGCTTCTGCACTTTGGCTCTGCCCAAGACAACTGTATTCAGCAGTTAGGAGAGCCCGTCTACTGTGATGGGGAGCTTCTGGGTGACAGCATGGCCAGCTTACTTGGTATGGACCCCAGCTCATGCCTAGGGAAATGATGGTCTGCAATTATGTTTCTTTCCCAGTTAACAGATCATTTTTTASCACAGAGATGCTTCGAATTCTAGCAGACATCTCTGTAGGGACTTCCAGTGTAGAAGGATTTAAGGGACCTTCTCTCCATCCCATTTCTCAGGTCTAGAAGATATAAAATTGTGACAGCAGTCTGTAATGTACTGAGGGAAGAAGGTCAACACATCAGATCCAGGCTTATGTTCTGATAGCATCTGAGGCTCTTTCTGCATTTTTCTTTTTATTATGTGTATCACAAAGCACACAATAAACATCCACAGGCTTTGGTAAATTCTCCCTTCCTCCTGCACAYCTCTTGTTCTTTAAGAACAAACAACCGAGAGCGTGTGTTTAATTGAATTGACCCAGTCAGATTCAGTCCACAGCCTTTAAGAAGTGAAAACATAAAGTCGTGGAGCACCTGCACAGCTTCTCGTTTACTTAACGGCACCTTAAAGCTTTAATAATGAATGKTGTTCTAGTTTGTTTCTGAGCTTTCTGAAACCATCCTTGCGAAGACAAGACTGTTCAATGCACACATTTTGAATTAACAAGTTAATCTATAGTTTCTTGCTGAAAGTGAGGGGAAGCAATTACTGCCATGCATTAGATCACTTTAATTTGAGGTATATGTTCAGATATATCATAATTGGTCCAAAGAAGACCTGGGCTGTGGATAGAGAGAACATGGACTCACCAAAGCAGCCAATGTTGCTTTTTGCCATGAAGTTTAATCAGTCACTCACTTGCATGACATTTTTCAAAAGCTGTTCATTACTTGTTGAGGTTGTTCAACAAGTCCTGGCTTTGTTACCTATCACTGTTGCTTTTCCAGGCAGGGTGGCTCTCATTTCTGTGTCAGACCCAAGAAGATGCCATTAATGGAAGACCCAGATTCAGAAGTTTTGACGCCAACACAACTGATGTCAACCAAAGCAAATGATCAGTTAGCAGATCAATTAGCAAAACTTTTGCAGTCATTCGGTAGCACGTGTGACCT
The DNA here is from genome assembly GCF_003342845.1 of Nothoprocta perdicaria. Classification (NCBI taxonomy): domain Eukaryota; kingdom Metazoa; phylum Chordata; class Aves; order Tinamiformes; family Tinamidae; genus Nothoprocta; species Nothoprocta perdicaria. The sequence continues at coordinate 19,264,197 of NW_020454092.1, read as the reverse complement.
GCCTCCTACTTCTGTCCTTCTTGTACTTCTGAAGGTGAGGAGGAAGGGAAGTTAATGGAGATGAAGCTCACTTCAAAAAGTCAGGAGCCAGTAACATGAGTCCTTGAACAGCACAGTGTAAATTCCCGGGTAGTGCTCACAGGGAGGATCACTTGCTTCGTACGGTTTGGCTGCACTCGTAGAGCAAAGTCATTTTGAGGAAAGCACCGGAACAGARGTGTTGTGTCGTGCCTGGGGAGTGCCTCGTGAGGGCAAAGGGGCTGTTGCACACTGAGCCTATGGCAGAAATATGAAGAGTGGGAAATTCCTGGAGGAAAGAAAACGAGGAAGAGAAGCAATAAGCTAATGAGGAACGCTGTGGCTGCTAATGAGAGGGAGAACAGTGACAGGGGAGTGGGCAGGAAACTCTTTACTGCTCTGCACACACTCCTTTGCAGAGCTCCTGCTTTTATATTCAGATTGCTTGATGATGGGCTGATTAACGGAGTTTGCTGGAGTTACTCTTCCCATCATATGGCACTAGAAGGTGATTTTCTCCTTTTTTTTTTCCAAACCAGAAGTTTCCAAAGGCTGTCTCTCTCTTTGCCTATACTAAACATCCTACTTCTGAATTCAGTACTGCAAGGCATCTGTCTCCATCTTTTGCCCCTGCCTGCATTGAGCTCTGTGCTTTTTGATGTTGAAAAAGATGTCTCACACAGATTGCAGCTTGCAGTTGGTAATGAGGAGGAGTTATCGTCACCGAGCTATTCTAACATCTCTGTGTGCTCTCTGTAATGKGAGAGGATTATTACTGATGCTCTGCTGGCTCCATTCATTCTTGCGAATGAATTATACTTTTAAGCTGGGCATTAGCCTAAAAATACCTCCAGTAACTTAAATAGGGATTATTATTACTAATCATGTTTATGGTAGTGCTTAAGAGCCCGCCAAGAACGGGGCCCCGTTGTGCCGACGACTGTACAACGAGAGACGAGCTCGGCTCCCTGGCGTCACTCAGAAAAGAGGAGATACATTAAGGGTATGGGTGGGGAAATAACACACAAGCAAGGTGATGTTGCACAGCTGGGAGTTTTTCTCCAAAAAGAATATAAGAAAGACCACGGGTTTTTTCCTCCTAATGCTCTGGTGTCTGGGGAAAGGAAAAATAACTTTTCCCCTGTGCAGTTCTGGGTTCATTGGCGTGGGGTAGGGTCCTGCTCTCCAGAGATCTCAATCTTCGCTCTGGTGCCATGGGATTGCAGGGCAAGAGTTGGTGGGGAAGGGCTGCAAGTCCATCTCTGTCTGTATTCTTCCTGTTGAATTTATACTGGTCTTTTTTCCCTTAATTCTTGAGYGTAATTTGGTTCTAGACATGAATTTCACCTTAAAGAGGGCATCTGAGAGAAGAAAGCAAGGACCTAGAGCCACTGAAGGCATTGCTGTGGGGCAGCTTATGTGGAAAGGTGCTCGCAGGGAACAGCATGGACTAACTCATGTGTTTTCTCATTTGCAAAGATTCAGGTGCTGGCTTATTTCTCCCATCATAAAATTGTCTCTCTGAATTTTCCAAGCGGATGCATCACAGGGGTAGGAATGCAGTCTGACAGGTAAAAATCAAAAGCAGCATGTCTTAGTGATGCTTTGTCAGCTGTGAATAACAGGGAATGTTTGGGGGGTTGTTCTGAGATGCAGATGCCATCCGTTATCAGCTCCCGCTTCTGCGGCTGTGGGCAAGCCTGGAAAGGTTCTGTCACTTGCAGAACATTTGCTGTGCCACGTATTTTGCTCCCCTAGACAATTGCCTAATTTGCCTGCATGGCAACTCTAAATCAGGTGTCACAGCAGCTTCCTTCTGCAGAGAAAACTTCATTACCTTGCAACCAGAAATCCRGAGGACAATATTGAGCATTTTCTGTCGCTACGAGCATGATTTGTGCTTAGTTCTTAACAACTAGRTAACTAATAGCACAGCTAAAAAGCAAACACAAACTCACCAGAACATTATGCCTGGCAATATCTCCTCTCCTCTTGGTTGCCCATGTTGCCATTCAGATGCTGTCTCAACTGCAGAGCTCTTCACCCCTCCTTTGATTTCCCTGTTTCTTTCCCTCTTCAGTTGCTCTTGGGAAATTACAGCGTTACTATCTTCAGCTGTAATTTGGTGATTTCCTTGAGGGTTTTTTCAGCCTTGTTCTGTGTGTAGAGGTCAGATCTTTTCTAGAAGATACCTGGCAAAAGACACCAGGCAGCTGGCAAAGTGAATCCTCCAGTGACCAGGTCAGTTTTTATGTGCTCCAGGAATAGCCCAACTATTTTTAGCATATTTGTTTGATACAGTGATGTATATTTGACAGTGATATGTCAATAGATAGATCTATTATTGGGATAACAATATCTGTAGGCTTAGTTAATATCTATAGGCTGCAATACACCCTTGAATATATTASTCAATATTAAAAGATATATCCTGGTTTTGCTTGACAGTTTCACTCACAATGTATTATAGGAGTAATATTTACCTATCAAATATACACTCTGTTCATTCATTTCTTCCATTCCTCGTCTTTTAAACTCCTGAACTCAAATAGTAAATGAGCAGATTCACAACAGCACTGTCTTCTTTTACTGTGTATAAAATAGATGTAAAGCTCCTTATATTTTAAACCCAAAAGATAGCTCTTTAGAGATGTAACAAAACAAAGGACTAGTTCTTCATATATGCACCTTCCATATGAATGAGCTAGCGGTAAGGTGTTAATTAGAGTAACCTTTCAAATGGCAATCTTCTGTTGAAATGTTGAAAAGAATGGGAGAAAAAAACAATGAAATCTAGGATAAKGCAATGTACTTCCTCTAAATAAAGATCATTTAAGTTTCTGACAGGACTTTGATGCTGAAATGCTGCCTTTCTAGTAGTAAACACTCAAGTGAAGCAAATACTTGACCTATTTGACAGACCATGAATGCTTCCATTAGCATGGCATAATTCTAATGCATTTAGCATGTATGTTTAATGCTAAATGCATTAGCACTTAATGTCAGGAGTTCCAGGCCTGCTRGAGTCAGGGGGTTAACACAAATTAAGAATTGCAGGAGATATTTGTCACTCTTTATAGCTTTGTGTTAGAAGTCTTAATTTCATTACTGAAGCCTCCTCTGTAAGGAAAGAGTGTTATTTCTGTGTTAGCCTCTTTTCCTTTCTTTTGCGAGTAGAGATCAATTACCCTGCTAGCATTTTCTCCCGGTAGCACCTGCTGAGAGACTCCACTCTCACATTGTACAAGCTCAAGAAATGCAGGAAAACCTGCGGAATACATTCTCTGACAAGATTTGCCTCTCTGCTTTAATTAATAGGATAACATTACAAAATCAAGCCTGTAATAGAGGATTGTGGTTAAAGGTAAGCTTTTACTTTGTTTTGGGGGCTTTTCTGCTCTTAAAGCASAACATTTTGCGCTTTGGCTGCACGAGACCACCCTGTGAAATACAGCAAGCCGGGTCACAGTTGCAGGGAGCTTTCCCTCAGCATCGAGAGGGGTTAAGCAGCCCTTGGCCCCTCTGTATTTCAGCACGGACGGCAGCACAGCTGTGCATGGAGCCTCCTTGGGGACTCCACCTAGGTGAAAAATAACATGGGAAGGGGAATGTGTCCAACAGAGGAGCTGGCAGGGAGGCCAGAATGAGCACAGGGGCAAGGGCAGCAGTTGTGCCACATTGCTGATGGTTATTTAACTGCACAGAGCTTGCTTTGCTATTCAGCACAGAATGAGGAAGCTGCACCTGGTTTCTTCTATCAGCACTAAAGACCTCTGGTACTTCTAGGACTAATTTTCTTAATAGTAATTTTTGCCAGCAATAATAGTGGTGAAGTCAATGGAACTATAAGCGGAGCATGAAGCGTATGCCAGTCTCTGTAGGGTCAGCATGAAGAGCCATTATATTGTTTGACTTCAGGGAAAAATGGTTTTGAACGTTTTTAAAATGATTTTAATTAAAACCTGTATTTAAGTAAGTGAAGTTGGTGGTGACCGGCATGAGGATATCGCCCTCATTCAAGAAATACTCAAAATCTTTAAACAACTCCTTCACTGAGATAATGCTCAACTCTTCTGCACCAGAAGCTCTAGGGAGATGTTTGCTCACCCTGCATGAGCGCATCGGGCCGAGGGCACCAGCAGTCCTGGGGAAGCTGACGTGCATAAGGGACACGCCAAGTGGTGGGAAGGAGGACTTTGTCACTCAGGTCCTCTCCACAGAGCCCATTTCTCTTTTGTGCAAGGGGAAGTTCTCGCAGTGACCCATTAGTTTTGCAGCCCTTGGAGAACTTCACTGCTGACAGCAGCTCCATGAGCAGMTACTCGTGTGCAGCACCTCTTGGTGCAGACATCTCCTGTTCCTCTCACTAACTGTAAGGAAAGGACTCAAGATCCCAGCTCTGTGGTTCTGGCTGTCGCTGAAACACTTCCCTGCCCCAGCAGCCCCCACCTGCATTTTAGGCTATCCCAACACCTACATCCAGCAGTAATGAGGAATRGGAGCACAACTATGCCTTGGGTGGCCACCAAACATTGATCTTGATAACTTAGAGGGTAATCAGTGTCTTTCCTTTCCCTTTCCAAGCATGCTGTGATTCTTAACACTGCAGGAGTGGGTTCATGCAGCCATACCCTAACACAGGCCTCATTAACCCTGCCACGTCCTCAGAGCACAGTACCATYGAGTGAGACAGTCTAATATTTTCGGGATGTGGAAGAGCTTGAAGTGCCTGAAGAAATTTCCCTAAGCCTTGCAAACCTGCCAGCTAATCAATTATAAGCTACATGCTGCCAACACAGTATTAAAGTGCCTATAAGCTGATGCAAATCAGAAACAGAGCCTAAATTGACATAGGTAGTATGTGATGTTGACCATTTCTTTGGATATCTTGAATTGGCTGCAAGATATCATCTGAGCAAAAGGAAAGGAAATCAGTTAAAATATATTCAGGAAGAAAATCAGCATAAAATGTCTACTGTTAAAGCCTACCTTGATTTTTGGCTTTCATTTCATGAAAGGGTAGATCAGTGGATAAGCAACAGAAATTGTATGATAAAGTTGGCTGTGTTCTGCATTTTCCTCTGGGTAATAACTCCGGAGGAGAAGGAGAGCTCTGTGATTTGACATGCACCTTGTGCTCTCTGTCGTGGCTCATTCTGCGAGCCTGATTCGGATGATTTCAGATGAGGGGGAATTTACTTGCAGACACTGTCTGCAAGTGTCTTCCCGCTGAAGATGTGAACCCACACAAAGATGAGGAGGCAAGGGCAAGTGCTGATGTGGAATGAGACAGAAGCTGAAGCTGGCAAAAAGTGTCTTCTCCTTCTCTAATAAGCCCCGTGGCATCAATAGGACATCTCCGGGACAGTCTCTTGCAGCAGGATGGAGAGGAATGTCTAAGAGTTTTGTCAGGCYGTGTCAGCTTATAGGTTTGTAACCCCCTATTTCTAAACATGAACAACATCTGGCATTTCACTAGTGATGCTTTCCATAGTTAAGACATCAGCAGCTGTTTTCAGGCTTTCTTTGGTTAACAGTATCAGGAACTGTTTATTTTGGAGGTTCCTATTTTTCACATCTCCAGCTGAAGGTTTGTTTATCCAGTTATCACTTGCCACAGTTGTCACTTATTAAAATACACATAGGTGGGGRAAAAAAAGAAAGTTTTATTTTTATACTTACAGCAAATATCCTGATTCCRTTAAAATCAAATTTAATCAAATTTGGGTTTTATTGAAAGGACAAGAAGAGGCTGGGCTCTTTGTTGCTCTTCTGCAGTCTGCTCGGTCTCGCTGGCTGTAGCCGCTTGTCCAAGAACTAGCAGTGGGGAGCAGAACTGCTCAACCTTGTCCAGACACTCAGCTTGGCTTGAAACTGCCTTAACAAACCTTTATTCAGGGCAAGCATCGCCCTGGGGACTGGGGATCAAGCAGATGGAAAGGAGTTTAACCCTAAAACTGCTCCAGCAATTCCTCTCTATGYAATGAAGTCAGCTGCTTGCGTGTCCACCTGCTTAGTGTCTTCTAGCAGCCTCAGAGAGGGTAATTATTTTATTTATTTGCTAAGTGTGCATGCAGACTTAATTTATATCATGTGTAACATGTTCAGTCCATGTTTTTATATATATATATTGCAGCTGTACACTGTCCAATCTGTATCTCTTTCTCCATACAATGCCACAGTGCTGTATACGGATATTTGTTAATCCTTGGACAGCTGATGTTCTCCTTTTAGTCTGTCATGTAGCTCCTTGATCAGTCACTCTTAAGTTCCTTATTTTTTCTCTACTTCGCATCTTCATAGGACTGGTCTAGTCCATGGTGTGACTCAAGGAACTCATTAGGACCGTTTTGTCTGTTTGCAGCACATGCATCTTTTATATCCATATGCATAAGTCTTTATGGGGTCAAGGCCTCTCTGCTCTTTTCCAGGTTTGTCCAGCATCATCTTGAAGGAACTGCTGTTTTATGCAATCACTAAACAGAGATGCTAACATGATCTGGCAAAGCAGAGCCTCGTGGGCAGTAATTAGACATAACATCTGTAAATTGCTTTCCAAACCACATCTAAAGGTAAAGAAGCACCTCTACAGGGATTATTGAAGTATATGAATAAAACAAATTTTTGAATTTTAAATAACTGAATAACCCCCCAAGAAAGATATTAAAGATATTGCAGAAAGGCTGTAAACCAGTTACAGCCACTAGGTTGGAATGGAGCGAGGAAGCACCAGAAACACATCTGTCATCAGGATTGCTACAGCRAGCTTGTTTTCTGACTCTAGAAAGCTCAGCTTTGATTACAGTTGTCATAGAAGCACTAAAGTTCTCTTAAAAAAATGAGTTACAAGCCTATATAAAGTTTARAAAGGAACAGAGGATTATGACTTTAAAAACTTGTTTCAATTATTTATCRTCTTTCTTAGTCAAAATACATTTTTAACAAAAGCTCCCTAAGATTTTGAATATGTAAACTGATTTCATCTTAGACTTCCCTTTCATCTAGTGCTTCTTGCTTACCTGTTGACCTCATTTCATCAGCTCTCAGAATGAGATGTTTCTTTAATTAGTRAATTGAGGCTCACGTAGTGGGACTGGAGCCACTCAGGCTGTGTTCTGTAGTGCTGCAAATCAGGTCAGAAGAGAAGCTGGATTGGGAAGAGAGATTCAGCTTGTCAGGCAGGTACTTACCCGGGTGCTTTAATTCAGGTTTTCAGTAAACGTTGAAGATAAGCTCTCATTCAATGCACTATGATTCTTAGAGAGCGTAAAGTAGATCACTTTACTATGTRGTTAAATCAGAAGAGATGCTCCAGGAGTGCACCTGATCTCTCTCACTCCTAACAGGCACTGAGCCCACTTAAATCAGGCTGGATCTAGGGTGAGGATAATGTCCAAAGGGCAGGATGCTCAGCCCAACTGCTGCACTGTGCAGAGCTGCTCCTAGTGTGCGCTGCTGCCTGCCCTGCTCCTAGCCCTAGCCGTGTCCAAAGCTTCCTAACCACAGCCAGAAATTTAAGAACTAACTGCGGGAATAGACCTATGCACAGAGAGAAATAAAGAAATCATTCTGACGTTGCGCTTCTTACCTGGGAACATGTCAGTGCTTTACAGGAGGYTAAAAAGTGGCATTTGTTTTTTAAGCTGTTCTTCAAACTCTTGCATTTTTGCAAAGCCAAACTCCTTTCTTACACTCTACCCCCGCCATGCAAACATAATAAACAATACCTTGTTGAAAGACAGTAAATTAGATGATCAGGTTTTGCTTTTAATTGCTCCTTCTAGATACAAACCACCTACAGCTGCTCATGGAATAGAACCTATCACCTGTGTGAAGCTTGTGTGGTAATAGTGCCAAACCAGGTGAGGATGTTTATCCTTGRTGCCTCCTTTAGCTTCCATTCCTCCACTAAAGCATCCAGAGAGACAGGAGAGAGTTCAGCTGTGTGAGAGGATGTRATTAGTGGTATGAAGAAATCAGACTGACTCCTGATATAACTTGATGTAATGTTGCAGCCTYCCTGTGCACTGACTGTAGCCCTTGTGTCACTGCACAGCAACCTGCTGGCACCTCCGTGCAGCTGCCTCTGCTAATTCCCACAGCTCCCCAGCCTGGAATCAGGAATCAACTTGGGTTATTCAGGCTCAAACCAACTGAACCTCCCACTTGCAAATCTGAGAAGGAGGATTTGAGTTTTGCAATGAAAGGTAAACATGTGGGAAATGTCTGGGAGTTTAGAATGAAAAAGAAAAGAAAGAAAAGATGCTTACATATCTTTCTCTCTCTCTAGTTCATTAATTTTCATGTTGGTACAKTAAATTCATATTTTCTACAAAAATACTTCCTTGCTGTGGTTATTCAGTGAGTTCATCCATTCCAAGTTAATGCAGRCGGTGTGACTGAATAGAGCTGCTGTCTCTTTTGTTACCCAATGAGTAAAACAACCTCCTTCCCAGTTTGTTTTATTTTGATCTTTTGCACGGTGTTGTAGACATGGACATGAGTCAGGCTCATCCAAGTCTCATCATTGTACAACAGCAAACTGGRGGAAGAGTTAACTGTGTTCACTCACTGAGCTAGATACGCATGAAATAAAATAGAGAATCGCTTGCATTCGTGCATGTTGTGCCCATCTGGATATGGAGTGTTGATAGGCTATTGATAAAGTGTTAGGGTAAGGAAAAATTAATGTGCAGAAACAACGAAATCCTTATCAATGGAAGGAATACTGTAAAACCATGAGAGAATGGCCAAAATGAAGGACAGTGGTTAAACAAGTAAAGCAACTTGCGCTTGTGCCTGGGGGGAGGAAGTGCCATGGGAAAGAAATATGGTAGGGGAGATTTTTGTATTAAGTATTTGAGTATTTTTAAAATAAAGTATTTGAGTTTGACATGTTTCTTTGGTGAGTTAGGTGATAGTGATGATATGTTGTTTTGAACTGAGGTTTAAAAATCTCCAGAGGGAATTTGCTACTGAATATTGTCTTGAACTCAAGAGAGCGTAATATTCTGGCTAATGTGTTATATGTTATAGCTCTTATCTCAATGTCAGACCTACTAAAGCAAGCACGTCTTCTGGATTTGAATATGTGTGAATCCTAGATAATGCTGTAAATGAAGATATGTAGGAGAATCCATCTTAAATGACATCTCATTTCTCTCCTCCATTTAGTTAAAGCCAATAATAGGCTAAATAGGGAGCAGATGTAAGCTCAGATATGCTGAGTTAGTACTTACAGGGGTTATTCAGTGGGATTACTTGTGTGAATAAGAGATAGCCCTCATGTAGGTTAACTGCTATCACATCCCAATACCCTCTCTTYGGAGAGGGGTGGGCAGAGGAGGTTTTTCTGCCCCTGAAGTCTCTGCACTTGTGAGCTCTCAATGCTGGTGCCCATCAGGGCTGAAGGATATACAATTTCTCCTGTCAGGAAAACCAGMACAGATTTCCAGGGGCTTGAAGCTTCTTATTCCTGTCCCAGAATGATTGTTCGGATAACAGAGGGGGTTTTTTTGAATATTTTTTTTCTACTGGGGGAGATTATTGTTTTAAAAAGTTATAAAACTTGTAGCTAATGTTACCAAGATGAACTGAAGCTTGGTAGTCCTGAAGCCTCCCATGGGCYATCCAGGGATGGATAGTTCTGAGGCAGAAATCATGAAGAAAAAGCACCTTACCTTCAGGGCTGAATCCCATCCCCAATTCTTTTTATTTATGGAGTGAATTTTCAGGGAAATACTTCAAGGATTAAAAACTTTGTTACTACTATCTTACTGACCTATAAAACACCAAATGTTCCTGGTCAGGGGCTAGCTCTTGAGCCAAAGGCTCTGCTTTTAGGGGGGTATTAGAGCAGTGATGCCCATCATAGGGACATGCTGGGGTCCCCAAAGCCAGGTTGCTTCTTGGTCCCTGTTCTTAGGGGTTTAGGGTTCTCCTTTCTGTTTGGTAAGTTTAGCAATGGCTYTGTAAGCTTTATTTTGCCGTAGCTGTGTTATTTCTTATGACTGTTGCAAACGTCTGCCATCTGGGGGCTTCTGGACCTGCTTCAATAAATTTGACTCTCTTTCTTGTTGCTCTGAAGATTTGCAAGAGGAAACTGGATGGGTTATGTTGTAGGCTGCAAGCTGTGGAAGGGGCATTCAACACGTATTTTACTTGTTTGTGCTTGTGAAGAACTATTATGGTAAGTCACTGGCTGTGAAGTCAGTTGTTGAGAACTCTTTGTTGGACGGGTTGATCCAACATGAACCAGGAGGGAATCCCCTTTCCTCTCTGCTTGTTTCCACAAGCACTATTGCTGACCTTTGGGAATGCATGGACACTCCTGGAGGAATCAAAACACTATCAGGAGTTATCCTGGGAAGGGCAAAGTAGCTCCTTCCCAATGGCTGCCCTCTGGAAGTGCAGTCATCAGAGGAAGTCACATAGGACAAGAGTTCTTGGGACACTCTATGCTATAGCCATATGCTCCTGGAAAACCTTGCAGTGGAGTCTCTCCTCTTAAAAATCAATTATTTCYTCTCAAAAATCAATTCTCTGCCCTTGCACATTGCACCTGTGGGCTTTGTTAATCTTGTTTACACCTTTCCTGGGTAGCATACCTTTCTACAGGTTCCTGTGTGAAGGCACAAGGTTTTGTATATCAATTTTCTTTCCCAACTGGCTGCACAATGACTCAGGCCTACTGTGATTCCAGCACCTCTACTGATGAGCTGGGCAATGTGTTTGCTGAAATATTTTACTTTACTTTTGTTTTATATACGCACTTGCACTTGGCATATTACTTATTCGTCCCCAAACCATTGATTTAGATGGTCTCTGTCAAATATTTACTGCCTCTGCTCCTTTGTCCTGGCTYGTGGTCCTGCTCAAGCAGATTTTGCTGGCCTTATGTTCCCCTCTGGTCTAAGAGCCACTCTGTCATTGTATCCGCAACTCTCAATTGCCCAATTGCCGTGTTTAATAACAGTAGTTTCCAGATTCAGCATTGTCAACTTCGACTATTCCCTTGACCCCCTTATTTTCCTGGGAGGGCGTAGGGTCAGATATGTAATGGGAGAATGTATTAAAGCAAATGCAGGGGCATTCATTACTCCTGCTATGAGCCTTTATTTGTAAATGCTGGTTAATGGTAATGTAGCTGCTGCTGCTGGCCAACGTGCTCTCGGTTAGCTTATGTCATGCGTGTAAAATAGATATGTCTTTTTTGCTTCACTGCAAAATATGTTATCATTTGCTGTCTATTAGCACAATAGTGAGAAGCAAGCTGTCTTATCCTCTTTTAAAATAATGATATATTTATTATGCTGGTGAACTGGTTCAGTTGGCTGGGTTYAAGAAATTCCTTTGTAAAAAGTATTAATATTGAGACTTAGTTTTTGCTTTAGTTTAAATAACCTCAGAATTTTGTCTAGACTTTGTTTAGACTTTTTTTTTAACTTTTTTTTTTTCTTAAAAAGTGTATGTATTCCAAGCATTCTGTTAGTCCTCGTACAACCCGCTGGCTTCCGACAATGCCTCTCTGGAGAACTAGATTGAACAGAGGATCGGCTTGAGCAGGTCTGTAAAAATGSTACCTGCTAGAATCGGGTCGCTTTGGGAGACATAGTCATAATTGCAAGTGTTAAACAAATGGCAGTGTGTATTTTTAATATGATGACAGGGTCATATTCCTAATGTGAAGAGTTTTGTGGTAGGTTTCATGCTTCTTTTTGGAGCAAGAATTCACTTAACTAACTGAATTCTTGTTTTTCATTTTGAATATGGCACACATTRCACAAAGGCTCTATATCTAAGATATTTGTGGAAATATAACTAGCAGCATCAGAGGGATATGAGCTTATATTTGAACTTTATAGCTATAACTGTGTCTTGGACCATTACTTGAACGTGTCTTCTGTCRCCCAGTGAATTGGGAAGCTGCTGTACAGTGACAAGGAAGTAAATGACATGTGCACAACTGAGCCCCTGGGGAGAATTTGACTCTGTTTCATTTTTCCAGCCTCCTTTTCTCACGTCTGCCTCAAGTTCACACATGGCGAGTGCTGAAACCCAAATCCTTTGGCCCTTTATGTGTTCCTGATTGCGCCGAGATGACCTGCAGGCAAGTTCTGCTGCACACACAGGGCCAGGCTACATCCGTAGTTGTTCCTAACTCCACTGGCACCTGCTGCTAGTCTATTTATAAGTCTAGTCCATATTAAGCCAAGTCTTTGGGGATAAAAGAGCATTATGTATGCAAAATATTCATTTTTTTTGTTTGTTTTCAAAGTAGGGTAAAGCTGTTTCCCTCCCAAGGGATAAAAAACCTGGGAGTGTTCATGGAATGGAGCCCATCTTTTAATGATCACATCAGCACAGTTGCCAGGCTGACATTTGATTATCTCTGAACAGTGTAGCGCTGCATTACCACCTCTCCCAAATGGATGTGGGATTGCTTATCCATGCCTTTTGCAACACCTCGGCTGCATTAATTCWACTATCCCTGGAGTGCTTCCAGCAGAGGCAATTCCCTGGTAGCAATTGATCCACAGGTTTCCTTTCCAGGACTTGAGCTCATCCTGGAGTACGTTGTGCTGGCTTAAAGGGCAGGGGAACAGAGATTTGTTTCTTGCTGTTGCAGTGTGTGGGTTAACGCAGTCATTTTTCATTCTTAAAAAAAAAAAAAAAAAAAGGATCTAAAACTGGCTTAGGGTCAGGAGTAAAGTGAGTTTGGTGGCCCTGACCTAATCTCTAGTGGATGTTTGTCTGCAATATAAACCAAGCACAGGGCTGGCACAGTTCATCATGGTTGGCAGTCCCCACCTATGTGTGATCCGGGGAAGGACTAGCCCAGGGTGCTAATGGCTTCAGCTTTACAACTCGCTGTTGGCTGTTTTCTGATATTGTAGGAGGTTTTAATATTGCTGATGGTTGGGTTAAACCATTGCTTACATTCAAATAACCTTGTACAGTCTCTTATTACTATGCTGAACTTTAGCTTTTCTTATGACTAAAACGACCCAACTGCAGTGCACCTGTTAGAAAAACCTCACTGATTTTGGGGAGAGCAAGCTGAAAAACTTGCTTTTTGTCAGGACACAGCCACTTTAAGAGGCCCGGGATTAGATCCAGGTTCAAACTTTATGGATGATGCTCCTGTCTGATTTCTCATTTGTGTCTGTGCCACTTCCATTGGCAGAGCATCAGATCTGAAAGAGCCTCTGACCCAATAAAGCCATGAATTATTTAAGATGTGAGTTAATTTTCTTTAAACCTTGTACCAGATTTAAATGTGATAACGAGAAGAGRGGGCTGTTTTATGGAATAAAAGCATCTTTTAAACATTTTTAATATATTTGCATTATGGTCAATTAAGAGGAGCAGAAACAATGCTAATAGTGGATTTCTTATTATTGATGCTTTTAGAATTCCTAGATTTGTGCTTCATGCTTGAAGGTACAACCCCACCTCAGCTAATGAGAGCTAAGCAGCAGCCTCCCTATGGGCAAATTATTCCATAASTGCTGTACAGCTGCTGGCTTCTCTCCCAAGTCAGGAAGGGCTAAATCTTGCCAAAGTCTCTTCCAGCCTCTCCCCCCAGGGCGTTGTTTATTAATTCACACAAAACCCTCCGAGAGCGATGCCAAACAAAGCCGCTCCTTGAGCAGAGCTAACTTTGTTCCATGCCTTCCATTGCAGGGCCAGTGCACTCTTGTTTAACTTATCTTTACTTATCTTAACTCTCTTATTTGAGTTCTTATTCGGGCACCAGCCATTCCCTTTCCAGTGGGGTCTCATCACTGGACGTGTCTTGGCTAAAGCAGGAAGAATCCCAGATAGAAGGGTCCTCACCCTGACCCAGTACATCAATTTTAAGGTTGCTTTTTAAATTGAGCAGTTATCATAATAAAATGAGACAGGCTGTGCTCGCATTCAGCTGGCAACATCAGGTCATAGAATCATAGAATCA
>NW_020454092.1:19240921-19249282 GCF_003342845.1 Nothoprocta perdicaria | reverse complement strand
ACTGACCCCTGGGGGACACCACTAAGTACAGGCCTCCAGCTGGACTCCGCACCATTGACAACCACTCTCTGCACCCTGCCATCGAGCCAATTCCTAATCCACCTCCCCGTCCACTCATCTATCCCACACCTTYGGAGCTTGCCYAGGAGGATGCTGTGAGGGACAGTGTCAAGCAMGGCGCAGATGTGGAAACACAGGGTCACGTTCCGGTCCCGCATCCAGCATGAAATCTGTGCAGTGACACAACCCTGAAACACACCCTGTGTCTAGAAATCTCTCTTCCTACATTTTTTTTTTCAAGTATTGTTTAAAATGCAGCTCGTCTCCAACGAGGGATCACATTTATAACAGCCAGTCATGTCTGAAATTATCAGGCAAAAGAAGTATAGTGCATTCTAATCTAATTATATAAATCATTTAAATTATTTATAAGGGCTGCTTCAAATGTCTGATCTGAAAGTTCTTTACAGACTACATATGATCTGGTATTAACACAGCAGAGCTGCAGAASGGACGTTAAGCACTTCTAATTTTTTTTTTTTAACATAAAGAAGCCACTAATTGGCTCTTTAATAGTCCTTTAACTGTTGATTCTTCACCTTATGTCAAAGTATGTTGTGAATGCAGAGAGCAAATCAGAAATTCCTGTAAGTAACAGTTGTCGCAGCTTCCGTAACAATATGCAGGGAATCCCAACCCTTCTTCCCCACTGAGGGTGGAAACTCCCGGCAGGACAGACAGCTGAAGCATCACTAACGTCACCTGCAGCAGGACAAGAATCCAGGATTTCACTTCATTTTAACAAAACACTGGTTTACTTGGAAAACAATGAGGATTTTTTCTTGAAGCGATGGTGGTACTAACTGAGAATAGGTGGAAAACTTTAAAAAATAGAAATGCTATATGCATTTTAACACAATTTGTTCAGGAATGATCCCCTTTTCCAATACTTTCTGGCTTTGTTTTAATCTCTTTTATCTGTATCTATTTTTTAGTCTCTTCTATTTGTACATTTTTCCTGTTGTTTGGAAGCCTTCATTTCTCCTGTGCCAAGAAATGAGGAGTCTTATCTTAATATTGATGTCTTTGTACGTTGCTTTGTCCTTATGATAATGTAGGAGAAGACCAAGGGAAGAGGTCTAATCAAGCTGTGTGTATTTTGGGAAGAGAAGTGTTTGAGATGGTCTTCTGCTTCTAGGACCCCTGAACTTCTTTGAGGTTTTGGAAACCAAACACAGAACAGAATTTCAGAGCTGTCCTTATCTTTACAATAAACTCAAATCACAATCCTGGATCTTAATTAACATTTCTGCATTTATTTTTCTGAACACAATAGGGCTGATTAATACTGAGAGTCTTTTCAAAGAAGTTAAATTAATCTGATAAATCAATGTGGCCAGTGCAGATAAAGCCTTGTGGAGCGGTTGCAAGCTGTATCAGGGTCTGTCAAAAAGAGTAATGAATATCAAATTTCCAAATGTACATGTTTTTGGTGGAGGAGGAATAAGACAAATGACACACATAAACTTCAATAACTTGCATGCAGAGTAATGTGAAGCTGCACGTTTCTAATTAAACTGGGTCAGCAGAAAGAAACTTGAAGATGATAATGGAGAACGTTGAAACTGCTTTGACTGAAGACTCTAGGATCAGATGGCAAGGAATGGGAGGTGATGTATGGGAGCGATGGTCTGACATTTGCACTCTTTCAAATGTATCCAGCTCAGTAATAATAACAGTAATCCTGCTGTGAATGAGATTTCATTCCCTGTCACATCCATGTGAGGAGCAGCACACTGAAGAGTGTTTGGCAGTGGGATCATCACAAAAACTGAAGATATCCGAAGGTCTTGGAGTGTGGTTGCTACAGACAATTGCAAACTGAGCCAATGGCCAATCCTGTGTTTGCAGGAAAAAAACATAGAGAAGTTTCTAGGGAAGCTTCTTTCCATCCTAAGGGAAAAGTTTGCCTCTTGCTCTGGGGTTGGAGCATCCCTTTACAGTGCCACAGCTCAGATGGTGGGTGCTTTTGGATGCCAGTGATGCTAAGTGGAAGCAGTAAGACAAGGAGAGTAGCTCTTTTTATCAAAAAATTGCAAGTGATGAAGTCCTGACAAAAAAACAAAAAAAAAACAAAAAAAAAAACATTGTCTTCCTTACATATCCAGTCAGAGGGGGAAACAGAGGATGATTAGGTAGGTAAAAAAGGGGAGAGAAAAAAAAAACAAAAACAAACAAACAAAAAAACAGCCTGAAATCAGCAGAAAGCAGGAAGATAGATAAATCCTGCGCTGAAGAGAAGGACTGGTGAGCTATTAAGGGAAATCCAGCCTGATCCTCCCAGCAGGCCCTGACTCTCAGGTTGGGTCTCTGACCTCCTCTGGTGTCAAAAGTCTGCCCATCCTGGCCTTTTCAATCTTCTAATAAGCCTTTCTGACATTAAAAGATGAGAAGTAGACCAGACAGCACTTAAAGAATTAATGTGGGATGTTCTGTGTATGCACATACACCGCCAGCCCACTGATCACTTCTGAGTTGCTGCTACAGCCTCACTTGTACCACCCCGTCGTTCAGCAGTTACGTGACTTATGTTAGATAGATATTAATCTAGGTTTAAAGGTTGGTTTTAATTTGTGTTCTTTGGAATTTTCATGTCATTCTCAGGTTCCAGCAGAACTTTAAGCAGGACGTATTCAAAATCTCACGAGTGATCTTAATCTCAAGACTTTCAGTCCAAAGCCTTTGTATCCCCACCAGATTAATGCTCAAAGCAAACCCTTTGTAAGTTAGTGATCGAGATGGCAGTGGCTGCTCGCTTTTTCAGAATGGTTATACTTTTTTTTATATATATATATGTATATTTCTGCAGTTTGGGATGATCCTTATGGAAACAGAAAATAACAGAGTACTGGACAGCATATAGCAATTTTCAGACCTAGAGGTGGATGAGAAACTATCTGCTCCTGTGGCTTTGGTACTAGGGAGCAGAGTATGAGCAGAGGTAACTTGTTTACAAGTTTTTCTTCTCTTTCAACTCTGAGCAATTTGTCACTTTTTTCCTAGATGATGCTGAGACAGACTTACCAGCCAGGGCTGGAAGATGAAATAACACAGATGAAGAAGAGGGGGAGGGAAAAAGCCTTCCCTTCTTCTCCAGTTCTGTACACGGATGTAAAAAGTGGGTTACAAACTAAAATATTGAATCACAATTCTTCAGGCAGTTTTATACTTAAATCATAGTCCTGTCAAGGCTGTGTTTGATATGCTTTAATTAATGCTTCTCTTACTTTGTGTTTGAGCTTGATGTGTATATGATAGATTCATAAAACCTGAAGTGATCAAAAAGAGGCGTTTGTCAGTGTCAGAGCTGTATAATGGGCTCGCTCGGCTCGACGTACACCCGAGATGAGCAAGGTGGGGAGGGTTATTAGGGGAATGTGAATCAGTTATTAAGAAATCACCTGCAGTAAATGAAGCTAATACTGTTTTCATTAAGCTGCAYGCTGCAGCAGGATGCAATGGGTTGGGGAAGAGAAGGCCAAGTGAGTGTGACACCCCGGCAAGCTGAGCAGCGGCTGTGCGTGGCCTCAGGCTCCCAGTCATTCAGCAAGACTTGTTCACTCTTCCAGTGCAAACCCCTCGTTTTCGGCAGTCACCTGCCATCCAAAGGTCCTTACACGTCGTGAGACAATTAATATTTACAAACACCTTCATTATAGGAGGCAATACATTAGAGAGGGAGGGAGACGGAGCATGTAATTGTGCCGGTGGGCGCCTGCGGTGAGATCCTGGCGACAGCAGGAAGAGGTAGGAGGGAAGTTTTGTGCTTGGGATTTGCTGGCAGATGAAGCTGGCAGTGAAAGCAGAGCCTGGATCAGCTTAAACCAGCGCCTGTTGTTTCGCTCCTGTTTCCTCAGGTAGCTTCTCCAGGCAATTAGGATGGATAGTGGCCCATCACCTTGGGCTCCTGGCTCTGCCGAGCACCGTGTGATGTCTCAAGCAACCTCCTTGCTCTCTATTTCCTGAAGTGTTCCTGCAAGTGCTGCTTTGTATGGTACTGCTTGATGGGTTAAAGTGCTTTGATCAACTCCTAATTAGAGCATTTCTTTCATTAGCATTGTTGACTTCCCTTCCGAGCAATAGGGGAAGGTTACTAACGCGAGGTCTCATTCGCGGTGCTGCAGTGTGACATAATTCCACTGATTTCATTAATTTACGCTCTGATTTACTCCCCTCCCCCCCCTTTTTTTTGTCAAGTCGATCAAAATGATTGATTGACTAGGAAAATTGGTTTAATCGTCCTTTAGTCTCCAAATTGAATAGCTGTAGCAGCCAGATTATGCTAATCCTGKCACTATCTCCCTTTTGGTGATTTACATTGCTGAACAGAGCCCATGCCCATCATCCCCCTGCAAATTAGGGGATTAAGTGAAGAGGTGCTTGAGCGTAGCGCTAGACTGAGACCTGTGGTTATGCTGAATGGCAAGTTAATCACGAGCTTCTGAGCTTGAATATTGGAGGAAATGCTGGAGATCGTGAGGCTATACTGAAAACAGCAACAAAAACTGAATCTATACAGTAGCAGCAAAAAAAAAATCATGATCTTCTGCTTACTTTGCTTAATTCTTTGTGCGGGGACAAAAATCTCATCATTTCTAGGCCGTTGTGTGGGACTGTTCTTTGACAGCAAACCTTCCTTTTCCTTCAGCTTGCCAGTGAGAATATTCTGTAGCAAATAGCATATTCTGCAGCAAACCAAATTGAATGACAAGTGGTGATAAGCAGGATGGGTTCTTTCTTGTGCTGAGTTTTGTAGCTTTGATGCTGTTTTTCTAATATCTCTTTCAGTAAAGGAAGTCCGTTTTCCCACACTTGCTGTGCTCTTGTGAACTGTTTGGTTTGCCATGAAGGTAAAGGGCAATTTTTACAGTCTCAGCCCGATGTGCCAGAGCGCTTGGGCTTGGGCTTGAATTTCCTTGGAGTGTTTCTGCTGTTTTGCTTGAATTTTCTTGGGGCCTTTGGAGGATGAGCCCTGGAAGGAGCCCAAAGCAACACCAAGTCATGGGTTCACTTATTTCAGCAACAAATATCTTGAGAACTTGAGATCTATTAAGAGGTGGAGGGAAATGAGTAACTTTTATACATAATATATACAGTACTAGCTCACGTGATGTATACAAGTGCCAAATAAACTATACCATTTACATATATACATGGCAGGTGCAAGATGGAACAAAATGGCTATGTAGTCTACCACAGGCTATGGGGGAGATCAGTGTGTGATTAAATAATGAATAAAATATCATCGCAAATGATAATGTTATACAGTAAATAATTCCATGTGTTTACTCCACTCTGGCATTGAAGTTCATCTCCCTTGGAGACTTCTTTGACTTTTGATGCTGTTTTGCTTTGCATATGCTGGATGTTTTCTTCTATTTCCCACAGAACCTTTATAAATGATCAGTAACTGACAACTAAGTCAATAATTCACAGCAAATAATTTCTTGGCTGAATTTAGCGTCTTTATTTCTACCGTGCACATGTTGTGCGTTTTTTGCACTAATTTATTGTCAAATTAGTTTTAAGTGTGACTTCCCCTCCAGCTACCAGCCTTCCATTTTTATGAATAAACTGTTGTCTGGAAATAGCTGATTTTTAAAATCAGTTTGTGCTAGAGAAGTATGTGTTGTTTTTGTTTCTGGCTTGTATGACTGCAGCATTGCTGTTTGTATACGTATGTCCAGACGCAGGCAATGCAAATCTCTCTTTTTTTTTTTTTTCATTTTTCCTTAATATATATTTAAGCTATTAAAATTTGGTCTCTCAAATGCTTTTAAAAAACGATTACATGAGACACTCAGAAAAGATCTCTTTTTTTTTTTTTCCTCTAGAGAAATAATCTGGAGTAATATATTTTAAGGAAGAAAATTTGCAATTATTAATAATGTTTACTTGATTCTTACCGTAGCAATGTAGTATTTTTGGGTGATAAAAAATACTAAATTATCCTTACAGTGAATGTAGGAGGTGAGTGTATATATTTTGAATGTAACACTTTCCATGTACATGCCTGAACATTAATCTAAAGATTGGAGTTTAGAGTATGTGATAAATGTTACAGTGATGCAATGCATTTTATTGGGAAGTATCTCGGCAAKCCCATTTAACTTAGTGTATTTGCTTGGAAATCAGCAGGAAAAATTTCTTCATCTGTCTCTAATAGAAATGGGTATTTCTGTTGTATCTGTAGCTCCTCCKCTCCCTCTTCTTCTATCCCCATGAATAAAAGAAAAATCCCTGGGAAGAGGGGAGGGAACATGGAGCGTGTGGACTACCAGGCACRAAGGCATTAAGATCTAGTGTCACCCAATCAAAGACTTCTGATGGAATCAGCTTCTGATTATTGAATATATTTTTATAACAAAGGTAAACCTCCAGAAGTGCCTTCTGTGTAGTCCAGCTAGAGATCCAGGCCATTCTGTGCACTTTTTTGTTAGGTGCTAGCAGAGGAGAGATGTCCTGCCTGGAAGAACCAGGAGTTTCCCAAAGTCCTAAGAAAGGAGRAGAAAACCCAGCTGTAACGAAGGGTGGTGACGGGTTAAGCCAAACGTCCCTTTTTGGCAGAGGCAGAAGTTCAGCAGCCATCTGCATGTCCCTTGCCTGGAAAAAGCCTGTCTGGAAGTTGTGGAGGTTCAGGGAAAACAGAGGTCCATCAGAACAGGGGTCTTGGCTTCCCATCGGATGGGGGCTGCGTGCGGAACTGGTATTTGCTGCGCTGTGAGAGCACAAGCTGAAGTCTCCATGCTCAGGGAGACCTCAACATGAGCGTCAAGACGTGAGGGTAGAAGCAGCTTCTTGATGTCTCATTGCACGGTGGGACTTTCCTGCCAACAACCAAACCAACCTCTGAGGGGAGCCAACAGTGACAGCCAGTTAAGAACAGGGCTCCCCCAGTAAGACAAGCAYGTGCTGATTGTGTTCCGCTGGTGAATCAGCATCTGGATCTCCACATCTCTCGGTGGAGATACGCACGTCTTTCCTCTTTCCGTGCAAGCAGAGAGGCTTCCCAAGGCTCCCGGAGGGAGTTGTGCCACTGGCTGGCTTTCGAACCCAGCTCATCCCCTTGTCTGTCTTTGAGAAGCATTTTTGCTAATGCACAAAATCTCTTGCTTCATTTTCCCCCTCTCCTTTTTTCTTTTATGAATGCCCTTCTTTCTGCTTCGCAGCCTTGCACTGACGTCCCTCTTTCTGTTCAGGGGCAACCACAGATCTCCCTTTAAAGAAACAATCATAGTTGGTCTCTGCATGTGCAGACTTCAACTGGCTGGACATCCAGCTGCAATCTCCTTTTCTCCACTAGATGCACAGAAAATGAATATTGTTACTAAACAAGTTGAGGTGTTTCCTGTAWTTACTCTAAGTCCATTGAAATGGATGTTTTTGACAGAACTTAGTAACAATAATTACTTGTGAGGCATTATGTCACCTCTTAAACTATTTTTGCTGAAAAAAAAAATCTGATGAGACGTCATATTTTACCGAAGTGGAAAAGAATTCAAGGTAAATAAGAACCAAGAATGCAGAAATCCAATGTATTGCAAATTTTTGTTAACTATCCAGTGCGATTGGTTGGAATTTTGCAATGCAAATTCATCTTTCATTGTAATAATGCAGTGATTTGGAGAGGGACGTGTACGTTGGGACATCTAAGCTGGWGGAAGATGATCTTGTTGCCAGCTAATCCCGGGCAGCTGTGAGCTCCTGCAGCCAGGTCGGTGCTCGCGCGGAGCTGCAGGAACCGCAGGTGCTTTAAGGGTCCCGCACATGAAGGAGTACGTAAAGCAGCTTAAGGCTCATTCTTTAGCTATTACAAGGTGCATCTCTCAGAATCTGACCAAAAATCGCTGTTTTACTGCTGTTTTGCAAGCTCAAAATTCCCACATAGGAATTTGTACCCCATCCGAGATGAGTTTTGCCCTTATTTTCGCCCAGGTTTAGATGTGATGTGGCTCAAGCTCCCGTTTTGCTGGCTGCCCACAGCCTGTTGCCAGTGCCGATGGCGCAGGTGACCCTCGCAGGGCTTCCCCGAGACGGGTGTCCCCAGCCTGGTGTCCCCTCCACAGCCACCCCTGAGGGGACACCGCTCGCTTCAAAACCACGCRGGGGGAGGCCGATGGAAGGAGCTGGGAGCAGGGGGATGGATGATGGAGGGAGGCAGTAGGAAGGGTCTGGAGGGAGCGCGGCGCACGCGGGTGGGGGTCTCCGTCCCACGCGGAGGGGACGCGCGGGGCGGGTGGCACTGCGTGGCTGCAGCCCCGTGCAGCGAGGCCGGGCGGCGGCCCCGCGCGCGCGGAACAG
>NW_020454092.1:19220877-19240696 GCF_003342845.1 Nothoprocta perdicaria | reverse complement strand
GGCAGCCGCGCCGGCCGCAGGTAGCGGGGGGAGCCGCCGGCGGGTGCGGGGCGGCATGTGCGTGCGGCGGGTGCGGGGTCCCGCGGCGCGGCGCCGGAGTTGCGCGGAAACTTTGCGCGGCGCCGAGCTCCGCGCGGCCCCCCCCCCGCGCCGCGGCGCGCAGTTTGGGCGGCGAGGCGGGAGGGGAGCCGCCTCAGCAGCCCGCTCCTTTTACCCCATATATATTTTTTTCTTATTTTTCTTTTTTTCCTCCCCATTTTCCTATATTTTCATTTTTTTTCTTTTGCCTTTCCCCCCTTTTCCTTTATTTTTCTTTATTTCCCCCCCTCTTATTTCCCTCTAATTCCTCCCTTTTCCCCCCTCTATTCCCGCCTTTCCCCGGTGCCTTTCGCCCCCCGCCCCGCGCGCAGCCAACTTGGAGCCGTGGCTCGTGCCCGCGCCGGGGCCGCGCAGGCGGCGGCGGCGGCTCCGCGGGGCGCGCGCGGCTCCTGCGCGCGCGGCTCCTGCGCGGGCCCCTCTCCTCCCCGCGCAGCAGCCGCCGCAGCCGGCGCTATCGCCAGCGGTGCCCGCGAATCCTGCGCGGCCGCCGCCTCCTCCGCGGCGCCTTCCTAAAATCTAGACCGTTAATCAATTAGGTGAGTGGCTAATTAGGCAGAGCCGCGCGGGGAGGCGGCTGCGTGAGCATCGACGGGGTCTGGCCAGCGCTGGGGGCACCCGGGTTTGGGAGCTGCTCCCCGGTGCGGGGGAGTGTGATTTGCTTTGCAGTCAAGTAAAATGAGGGTGGAATAAGGATGGGCTCCTTCCCCCCCCCCCCCCCCTTTTATTCCTTGGCTATCACTAATGTTTTTCTCCTTTTTTAAATATGGTCTTTCTAACGCTGCTGGTTGCTTTGAATATTTGGCTTGGGCAAGTGAATTTAGTTTCGGTGCCCTGGGAGTCTCATGGGAAGAGCTTACGCAGTTATAGCTTTTGAGGATAGTCGTTTTAACTGATCTTGCTAAATAATGCCTTTATTAAATGAGTGCAAATTGGAGCAAATGTGTTTTTTTTTTCCAGTGCTCTCAAGTTGTGTTCCTGAGCTAAATTTCTTGTTATGACTAGAGAGTTTTTGCACTGCAGTATTACAATACAGCCATATTAAAAAGGTCCTTGGAGCAAATAACCCTCCAACGCTGCGGCTACGTCTTCAGAAGGCTTAAGTAGTTCTGTGGGAAATAATTATGGTGGATTTAAGCAATCTAAGCTGAACTGTTTGTGCTCTTTAATTGTATGGTTGAACTCCTTGTAGATCTGTATGCAAGTGGTAAATCTAAGCCAAAAAACCTAAAAAAGCCTCAGAGCTTTAATATGAATTAAATCATTTTTCACTTTTGGTTTTTTTTTTTTTTTTTTTTGGCAACAGGTTCTTCAGGCTTTTTTTTTTTTTTTTTTTTTTTTTTTTCCCCTTTTTTAAAATGACAGTCAAGTCTTATTCTTGGCTGTATTTCCTCATCTAAGAGGAGTGCAGTTTCTGTTCTGCTGGTGAGCACGGGTCTGTGATACCATCATTCTCCTCTGCACATGGTTACTATCTGTGATGGTCCAAGGAAGGAAGGGAAGGAAGAGTAAAGATCAAAGGGAAAAAGATTCCAGAGGCTGACGCTGCTGGCAAATTAGGTGATGAAGGTTTCTTCTGAGCAATCTCGGGTTTTAGGCAGTGGTTTCCGTGGGATGCAGCGCTGAAATCGCAGGTTGTCACGCACCCTTCAGCAGTCCAGCACCAGCTCCTCTGCCGCATCCTTAGGAGGTGTGAAGAGCAGACACTGAGCTAAGCTACTTACCTTCCAATGTCAATATTTGGTGGTAAAAATTTCATTTGGAGTGAGGCGAGCRGGATGCTTCCTTCTCTGCAACTGCAGCTCCTACTTCATTACTGCTTTTTGTTTGCTTTAGTAAACAAACATGTGTCTCTTAAAATGGAATTAAATGTATAAACTGCTCGAGGGAAGAGAGGAGGGCTCTGTTTGTTTAAAGCAGTAACTAAATCCCTGGAATAGGTGCCACGTGCTGCTGAGAGGTGGCTCTGGCCTCATCTGCAGCACCCGTGAGGAAGTAGCCTATGGAGAAGCCCTCCGTGCCCGGCACCTTCTCCCCTGGGTGCCTTGCAAGACACAGGTGCTTTTTCCAGGGCTTTCATAGAACCAAGGCCATTGAGGACCCCTCTGTGGTACCCGAGTGGTTGCCCCTGGAGAATCAGAGGTCCCGTGTTGTCCCATCCTACCCTTGGCGTAGGAATTAACTGTGATGTGACAAGTAACGCAGCCCGGACCTGCCAAAGGTGGAGGATCTCATGGAGGTGCCCATGAAGTGCATTTACTGTTTGCAGGGAGGAAAGCTGAAATGCTCTAGAAAACCCCAAATGAGTGCGTTCGTGGTGTGTTGTCTTAAGCTGAGTGCAGTCTGCTGGTGAGCGCTCTCCTGTGTTAAAGGATGCCCTGCTGCTCTGTGGGTTTCAGCAGGRCCCTGGAGGTAGGTGGCACGTTTGGTTTTGTGCTTGGTGCAGGAGGAGGCTGGCAGGGAGAACAAGGGACTCTCAACTCTTGGTAGGAGCATGTGGAAGAGGGAATGAGAAGAGTTCTTTTGAGTAACTTGCATAGCAGATGGAAATGACCCTTTAAACAGCCTCTGAAAAACAACATTTTGGACAAAATGGTTCTATATACAAGAAATGCTGAGAGAGGAAAAAAAACCTGAGCAGTCTTGGCAATCATTTCAGGCTTGTTCTACAAGAAAATCAAAGGCTTGTCAGTGTTTCTTTTTATGCACATACATCACCTTTGCATTAGGTCAGGTCTTTTCAGTTTGCTTCCGCAGTATCAGGAATGCCGASTATAGAGTATAAGCACCAAATAGCAGGAGGTTCATACACTTCTCAGCACTTCCATTTTTCATCAGTATGCAGAGTTAAGGAACTTTCTACCTTTTATTAAACTAGCGCAGAGATTGTGCAAGGCAGTTGAAAGCAAGGGGAATGTGTTGTATAGTTTTCATCTCCACCTGGATGTTGATCAACAGACACCCACTTTGATTCATGCTGTGCATAAATGAGACAAAGACAGTGGAAAAATCCGGTATTAATATTTACACTTGCCTTAATATAGCAGAGCTCTGCTGAAATCAAAACCATCCTTGCACTGAAATCAAAGCACCTGCAAGCAGCAGTTGCTTAAGCTGAGGGTATGGCCCAGCTAAGGACTGTGCTGGTTAACAGGAGTCTGAGGTTGGTGCTTTTACCTTTGCAGTGCAATATTTCAGCAAAAGTCTTGCTTGCCTCGGGCAGATTTCTCATTTGAGAAGTTAAATGCTCTTCTGAGATAGGTGAAGGGGTTAGGGTGGCTCTCAGAGTGTTTTCCCTAAGGAATGTGTGTGTTGGGGTTGTTGGGGTGGCCCACGGCTGGTGACTCCGTTACCTCTGGAGGGGATCAAAGCTCCAGCCTGGGMTTGCAGCCTCGCACAGGAGGGGCTTGGGGAGAGAAAGGAGGAAAAATGCTTCCWATCGAATGTGGAAAGGAAATTTTAGGAAGCACAGTGTAATTATCTGAGTTGGATGCTCATCTGAAGGGAAATCCAGACACGCAGCGTTGCTTGGTAGGACTTTTCTACATAACTTTCTTCCAGGTGGCKCTAACACCATTTTCCTCCCTGGTCATTTTATTTTTTTCTTCATTTTATCAGTAGTCTCCTTGCATACACGCTTAGTTTCACGTCCTTCTGAATAGTATCAGTCCCAGTTATCACAGCTGGGTACTGCGTAAGGCTGAGGTGGTGCAACTTGCTGAAAAGTAATTGGTGCTGTGGGAGAAGGAAATTCGGGTGAATTTGAATCCTTTCAAATATTAAGTTGTCTCTTTTTAAAAAAATCATTACTTGATTCTGAATTTATTTTAATAGAAGTGCTTGTGGGTATTCAAGCTAGGAAAGCAATAGGCTGGCAGTGTGCTCCTGGAGGGGGAAAGAGAGGTATTAAGTTATTCTGGAATTTTAGGGATGCTGCACGTGTGGCTCTCTCAGAGTCTGGACCTGGGAGTTCTCAGGGTTGCTCTGTGACTCCTGGGCCACCTTTTGGTTTTGGATCCTGTGTCAAAGTGYTGCAGTTTGTCTTGGAGGTCATGCAACAGTGGCAGATGCTGAGAGCTAAAATTAGATCTGCATCCAGACTTCACTATATAATTTTATTAACAAATTGTGAAGATCAATTTAACAGTAGGGTGTTTTTAATTGTGTATGGGGTTGGGTTTTTTTTTTTTTTTTTTTTTTTTTTCTGGTCTGTCGTCACAAAATATCTTTCTGGAGTTTTTATTTTCCTGGGAGCTGGTACATGAGGAAGCTGCTAAGCTGCCCAATTTATTAATCCCCGCATACCAAACAGGTAATTATAGGATACCTCTGATGAATTAGCACTCTCCATATAACAAAGTTCATAGAGAAATCTCCCCAAACCTCTTAAAACATTGGTCTCAATAACTCCAAGTGCTGTTTCAAAGCCACACAAATATACATAACACATCAAGTGATAAATTTTGCATCCAAGAACTTCTTTTCTAAGTCTTTCCATGGTTTTTGTGGGCAGTTTGGATTGTTTTGGAGACTGTGGTAACAGAGCCAAGATGTAGACTCTGTTTTCTGAATTTCAGCTCTTTTCAGGTTGAAAAGCAGACGGATGACCGGCCCAAGCTGGCCTGGGCAGGCTCAGGCTGCAGTTTTTGCAGAACGTGTGGGGTTTCACAAGGTGTAAGTGCTTGGGAGACTGGAGCAGTTCTCAGAGCTGCCTTAACGAGCAGGTGAGCCTAAATTGCACCCAGGTTCTCTAAGAATGCAAGCCAAAATCCCAACCGTGAGCTTTTTAGCAAGTTTTGAATATAGTGAATAGAATATTAAAGCACAAAATGAGTGTTCACCGTTGTCTGTAAGTCTGGGAGAAAACCACTGTACCTTRTCTTTGTAAAATAACAATGTCTCTGCTCCAGGGCTGCTTAGATGACTGTGTACAGCCAGATTTTGTCTRTCATAAATAAAGGGAATGGGCTTAGGGACTTCACATGTAAATAAAGTGCCCATTCCATCTGCCCGTGTGTGGCTTGACCCACAAAATAACAACAAATGCTTCCACTGCTTGAAAGAATTTGATGAATATATTATGTTGGCCAGGTGTAAAGCTGTGATCTGTGACATTTCATGCCTCATGTGGGCATTACGCTGTCATGCGGCACAGGGGCTGCATTAATGCAGTCTTTGGGGATAAAGAGAGAGAGAATATGGACAGAAGCTGTTGTTAAGCGAAATAAATTATAGAGCAGCTCATCCAGGGCGAGGGGGATTGTGAGTGATGTGGTTTCAAACATCATTTTTTCAGTAATTGTGCTGTTTGAATTGTGACCTACTTTAATAGCATTCTATCATTTTTAATATTTCTTTATTCATTACGTTTTATACACACTCAGGTGGCTTACTGCAAGCTGCATGGAGATTGCAATGAAGGTCAAGTGCTCTTTGTGCCAATAACTTAATACTGAAGATATTAACTTGTTGTCATCATTGTTTTTCCAGGGTGAAATTTTATTTGTCTAGTGGGTGAAGGGATGGTGTCAGGCTTGTGTTAAGGTGTATGATTACTGTAAATAGACCAAAGTCCACCAGTCCTGGGTCAGAGATAGATGTGATCACTGAACAAGTCTCACTTTAAAATGATTTATTTCTCCCTACACTGTTCAACTGGTGCAAACTAATTTGGGGAGTGTCTTTCAGCTCCGGACTGGCACATATAGATCTCACATTTAGATGCCTTCAGTTAGTTGAAGCTAAAATGAAGACTGTAATTTTAATATTGAAATGAGCATGTGTATGTATGGTTTTGCACCGGCTGAAAAGAGTTTATGCTTTAAATTATTTTATTTTTGCTTTTTTTTTTTTGTGTGGGAAAGGTCTTGTGGTTTGGTGCGTGGGAAGATGATAGAGCTGGAGTCTAGCATTGGGGAGATACAGGTTAAGCTTTATTGCTGATACTAGTGTGAGTTCACTTAAATCACATATTCTTTATAGCAGTTATCCTTGCAGATGACTAATTACCTTCTAATAGTTGCACTGTTGTATCATGGTTAGCATGTTTTCAAATTGTGTGTGAGATTTTGGAAAAACATTCCCTAGGACAGAATATTGGGATCATCAGCTTCCAAAGGCATAATCCCCACTATGTGCAAACGCCAGGCACCTGTGACCTGGCATAAAGCTGTGAGAAGAGSTGGCAGTGAAAGATTTAGGGGGAAAAAAAAGCTTTCCAGCACCCGGGTTGTCTTTACAGAGTGCAAAAGACATGCTTGATTTTTATGCATCACTTCAGCAGTATTGAAACAGAAAACTTTCGTGTAAAGGTCAGCTGCAATTAGTGTCTAAAATGTTCTGGTTTGAATTTTACATATTTAAGGTTTCCCTTGGGAATCGAGTGTAGGAAGTAGAGAAAGAAAGGGAAGAATTCCAGAAAGTATTTGCAGTGGCGAGTGCTGCAGTGGAGCTGGGTCTGTCTCACTGCACGGCCTGATGTCTAGTCTGGTTTGATGTGTTGGACCCAAGTGTTTCCCTGACCCCAAACTGGAGAGATCTCCACCTAGAAATCATCAGGGTCTAATTTTCATTCTGAACTGTGTAATCTAAATTCTGTGTGGTCATGTGTTCTAGTTAAAATGCAGAAGGAAAAGGGACTAGTGAGACATGAGTTTCCTGCTCTGGCTGATCCAGACTGCTCTGCTACATTTGGGTAAGTCTGGTGACTCGAGAAGACAGGAGCTGTTTTACTGAAATAGCTGCAAGGTGTTTTTAGCTTTTTTAGCATTTAAATTAATTTTAGCATTTAATTTCTGAGTGTGATGAATGTTTCACACTGCCCCAGCACAAAAAGAGRGGTAGACAGGTAGTACAGCCAGGGACGGTTCCGAGTTCGGAGCGGCTCCCAGGTAAGGGACAACTGAAGAAATGCAGCCTCCTTAGCCTGGGAAGGAGAACATTGTGGGAGGAATGGTAGACATCAATTAAAACCATATGTGGTATGGAGAAGCAAAAAGCTTTTCTAATAAAATAGGAATAAGCTGGCAAGGAGCAGATTCCAATCAAGACGCTTTATGCAATGTGTCACAAAGCAGGAAAACTCTCTGCCTTGGGATGTAGGGGATGCCAAAAGCTTACACAGACCCAAGCATTTCTTGGACAGGTTCATGGCAGAGCGATGTACAGAGGGTGGTGGCAGAGAACGATGCTGCYCCTCGTGTTGGAAGTGCCAGATTCCCAAGTAGCCGGAGGCGCCTGGTGGAGGATCTGCTGGGGATGCTGCCAGCAGCCCAAGGTCCCTGCACACGGGGCTGGCTGGAGCCTAATCCGAACCTAAAACACAGGAAGGTGTTTTAAGCACAACTCAGTCTTGGAGGAAGGGTAGGTCTAGCAAGGTGCTCCGTGTAGTAAATGTAGAAAACAGAAATTGTTCCTCGTGCAGTGCTGGGACATCAGCCCTAGATTTCTGTGCAAGCTCCTGTCTTAATCTTTAGATTAAGATTTAGACCTCTCTAAAAATTCTGTGACTTTTTAAAAGTAATCTGTAGTTGATTTTATTTGCTTTTTGAGTCTAGAACCATTTATATTGCATTTGACTCTTGTTTCGAGCTTTGTTCCACGTGCACAAGATGGATCTTTCATTTTCCTTTTTATTGGAAGCGGAGAATCTGGGGTAATTGCTTGACTTCAGGAGTTAGAGCTTAAGGAAAACATAAAATATCATGAGACTTGTGATAAAACCCTAAGAGTGGGCAACGCTGCCTAAGCCACTGAACAACTGTCAGATTGTAATTAGGTTTGATCCTTATCAACTTGAGCCAGATTTGTGCAGGTTACCGAGACATCAAAAGACATAGATATCATTACAAATTCCTTGAGCTACCAGTGCTGCGATTCAGCACTTCCTTGATGATGATGATACGGGGTGATCTGGCATTTTTTCCCCCACTTTTCTTTACAGTTTTCCTYTTCACAAGCTCGGGTTATCTGGTGTCTGGTCACAAGAGACCAGTGCTCGAGAGGGGAATGGTGCAGGCCGACTATCCGTTAGCCCCTTAGGTTATGGTTTGCCCAGTTCATCCTGATTCTGGAGATGAGGGAAAGAATTACACTTCTAAGTATCTTATATTACTTGAAATAGGTTATTTTTATGTGGGAATTACTGTCCTTGTAACTTTTTGTGTACAAGGTCTGAAGAAATTAAATAGTCATCTCGTAGCAAGAATGTCACCTTGTGCTAGAGTCTGGGGTGTACTGATTTTCATTAGTGGGAGGATCTGCATGAGCATTTAGTGGTAATTTTACTTAATACCGACTCTGTTGCCTTTAGAATATTAATTCAAGTGCAAATACTGGGTGTAATTTAACACATGGCAACATCTGAAAAGCAAAGTTCAGTTACTGGAACTGTGTAACTGAGTCACTTGAAAATATCTGATTAAAAAATCACACGAAAAAAGGTTGCTCTTGCTCTGAGTTCATTAGTTACCTATTTTGCAATTGGCTGGGGACTTTGACAGTTTTTCTTTCCCTACGCYGTGGGACAGATCAGTAACGGGCTAAGATTTCATCATGAAAATTACGCTGCTCATCATGGACTTGCACAGTGACACCGAGGTCTTATTGCAAAAATACAAATCGGGGAATTGAATGACATTTTTTACCTGTCAACAGATGGCAACAGATAGGAACAGAGATTAGAGCAATTATGCTTCATTTTGAAGGAAAGTGAATGTCCATCAAAGCTAATTCATTTGCTCTTTTGATATGTATCCTGATTTTTTTTCCCCTTTTTTTTTGAGGAAGCAGCATAAAAGCAACCTTACCAGTGTGCACTGCAGGCTTCCCAAGCATTTCATGCAACATTTCATGAAATTATCAGCCTTTCTGTGCTGCTGCTATTTCTGCTCCTCYTCCTGCCTCTTTGGTGCAAACATCTTGCACTTGAGCTTGCCCATGCAGGACGCTGCTTCTCGAGGCCCCTTCACCTTTGCTTCCCTTGCAGCTCCCACAACTAGTCAGGCTCGCTCGCTTTCTGCCTCATTTAGTCCTCAATGACCACTGAACATCATGCCTGGAATTCGGGACCAGCTCTGCTTTGTGCTAGCTCCTCAGGAGGCTGCAGGAGCTGTGTGCTTGGAGCCTGATGATTTTAATGATGGATCGCTCCASCTTTCTTAGAGGCTGCACCTAAATCTCATCAACTCCACCAGAAGGAATGAATGAACTCTGGARGGGAAAAAAATGCCACTGCCAGAAAGGGCAGCTAAATGATTCAGCATTAACGGAGCTGATGCTGAGCATGGGTAAGTGTCGATAAGCTCGTTGTGGGCTTAACTGGAGCTCGGGAAGGTCTTCTTGGCCACCTGATGGGTTTTAGAGGCTTCTGCAATGACATATTATAAACACGCAAGTTTGCTTCAAATGCAAAAATGTGCAATTTGTTAGAATGCAATTTTGAGTGTTAGAATTTGGAGAGTATTGTGATTGCCTACTCATTTTATAATGCCTCAGCAAAAAACACTTCCATTTTGTACCTGTAGGTCGCCCATTGTTTATCAATTCTTGCATCTAAACAGAAATTCTGTTCCTGATTTCAAACCTCAGGTTTCTTACAGTTCTTAAATTTCCAAACTTCTTAAATGTTGGCAATTTGCTGGGATTTTTCCATTCAACGTACTATAAATACACTAACAGCAAAGAAACAAAATGCTACATAAACTCAAGTAATTCTGGCTTAATTTCTTAGCTAATTGGGCACACTACTAAAGTAAAATTGAGGCTGAGATATGACAGTCTTGGTTTTTTTTTATGTTCCTTGATGTATTCTGCAGATTTTACAGTTCTGATGATGATTACGTTGCAGTTGGGATATTTTCTGAATTCACCATTGAAATCAAATAGCTGCTTATGTGTATCCCTAGAGAAAGGGAGAGGTGACAGAACTGGAAGGGGATTATTTTCTTTCCCTTTTTGGATGAGGCTGGATTGGAGATAAATTTGGGATTATTTTCTTTCCCTTTTTGGATGAGGCTGGATTGGAGATAAACTTGGCACCGGTCCCCAGCAGAGGAACTTGCAGTGATGCTGCATTTTTGTTGGTGCCACCGCAGACACAAAGGCTGAAACAAATCCAAGCGATCTGAGAGGAGCAGATGGGGCAAGGGAGAAGTTGGGAGATCATTCAAAGCGTTCCTGTCAGTTTTCCCGCGAGGAGCGGGTGCTGTGGCACAACAAGGCTCTCCTGACACTCGACGCACGTGAGGTGCTTGTGCTATAGGGGCTACATCAGGTGYTCTCCTTCCAGATTTCCCTGCCGGAGGGCTTGGATTTGGTACGGGTGTCGTGCGGAGGAGGGAGGCGGAATAAAAGCAAGCTGCTCAAAAAGAAATAAATCCTTTCAAGTGCTTTGCTGACCACACAAGCCTAGTGTGMCTGGACGTAGCACATTGGGAAGGAAGGGGAAATTACAACAACCAGGGAAGTTTCTCTCTGGAGACTCCAAGATAAAAACATTTGCCCTTGAATATTGAACCTCTGATCCACTGGTTTTGAAGTCTGAACAAAACTTGTGATTTTGAGGATAAAACTGCTAATGTAGCAGCCTGCATGCTCTGGCAGCATCAACCAAGATATATTCCATCAACACCAAATCCCCAGAAATTCCCCGGAATAAGTGACCCGTCTTCCCCTGTGGCTTTAAGCTACTGTTTATAGATTCTCCTCTGAGGGATTTGGCTTCTTTTAAAAGTAAGAACATGAAATACTATGAAAGAATTCCATGCCCACCCGGTAATTGCAGCCTAAAYGTGATTTTTTCAGTATTTATTGTTYGTAACTGTATAAATTAGACTGTAGATTATTCAGGCTTTAAATGCTGTGGGGCCCAGAGAAGTTGGGTGTCGGGAAGGCTGTGTGATGAGGCACAGCTCCAGCAGAAAGGAAAGAAACTTAAAAAGCAGTTGGATTCCTTCCATCCACCCTACAAAGAAGAAAATTGGTTTGCAGGAAATATAGGTCATGGCACTGTTCTGGCATCTTGATGTTACTCTTCTGTAAGTGCAGGGTATATTGCTAGCAGCGTGATTTGGGACTCCCATTAGAGTTGTTCTTCGCTGTCAGTCTTAGAAGGGCATTTAATATCCCYGCTCTGATCTAACGCACTCCTCCTTGCAGAGACAAAGAAAACTGAGAAAATTTCTTTTTCTTTAATGAACTAATTGAAGGCTGCTTTGGGCTCCTTTCCTGTAATAGCACCCAAGGGGTGGTTGCTCYGGTGGGTGCCCCAGGATTTGGGATGCAACATATACAGGGGAGTCGACTGGATTTTCCCCCTCTCCATTGCAAARTACCAAAGAAAGGGAAACCTGCTGTTGCTCCGCCGCAGGGTTTTACAGATATAAGCTTATTATTGGAGAAAAGCTGTGGCCTTTGGAACATGACATTCACCTTTGATTATGAGATTAATTTAATTTCTTTACCTGTTAGAAAAGATATTAAAGGCAGCTGTGAGTCAGGCGGGCTGTGCTGCCTTCCAGCAGCATCCAAGTAGTGTCCCTGGCTTCTGGTTTGGATTGCAGAATAACCCACAGTATCTCCATGGAGTGGGGAGGCAGAACTGCTCCCACTTTCATATTGTGGAGCTGAAATGTGGGGAGTACCCACTGTGCCCACCCCATGGGTTGTATAAGGTGCGGTGACATAAGCACAAGGATGTCGTTCACCCCCTCAACCTCTTGAGATTGTGTGTTGTAAATCTGTGCTTTTGCAAACTTTAAAAAAAAAGGCATCTTTAAAGGTGTTATTTCTGTTATTGCTTTGTATGTGAACATGCAAAAATGAACAAGCAGCCCTAGCAGTTGTGCCTATCTGGTGAAATTCACGGATCCTTATACATAAATTATTATTTTCATGCAGTTGTGTGAGCAAGTGGAATAGCTGAGTTTAGGGCTCCTTGAAATTAATCTGTTTCTGTTAAGCATGCATATCGCTCAGATATATGCTTGTCTACACTGTGCATAATTTTTCCCTGGCTCTTTCGGGGGTAATTTTGGAAGACGAAATGTGCTGCGTGACTGTGGTATTCAAACTGTAGAACGCTCCCATGAAAAAATATGGGATTAGTCTGCAAATAATCTCTTCAAAGGCCCTATTACAATTCTGAACTCTCAGATGGCTTGACTAGTCTTTGCTGTTGCTTTAGAGGTACAGAGAATGGTAAAATCATTTACATGTGTCGTCGCAAAATAATTTGGTGTGGTTGATCCGGCCTGACACGATGCTTCGAAACACGATGGAAAATTCATAAATGTTTTCTTCCATTTGATGCTCAAGAAGCACTAAAAACCCCTCGTTTCTTTAAGAACGACTTTATTTCTTTATGTCCAATTCCTAGATTATGGCCAAGTGCTCATTTTTATGGTATTTACGAGAAATCAGCAGAGCCAGTTTGCTCCTAACATCCCTCCCTCTTCCCCCTGTCCGTGCAGCACCAAGGAACAAAGGAGTTCAGCTTCTCGGCCATGCTCATCAAATCAGATTGGATTGAATCTTGCATTTGCCTGGGCTAAACTTTAGAGAGGCTCAATTGCTCCAAGGTTTTGTCCATTGCGTTAAATACAAGATTGATAGTTATTAAGTTTTTCACGTGTCTAATGTTTGGGGTGGGCAACTGGGTGAAATTCCTGGTCAGTGTGCTGCTGTCCTAGCTCCTCAATCCACAGGTGCCTCTGGATAGTTTTCTGTCTAGCTGCTATACTTTTAGTGGTAAAACACCCCAATTACTACTTGACATAGACTGGGAATTTGGGCATTGAGCGCCAGGAAGAAGCTTGGCTTAACCAAGCTAACCRGTTTGACCCACTGCACTGTCTGTTTGGGCTGAATTGCAAAGATTGGGTTGTCTCCCAGAGCCGTGGCTGCAGAGAGGCCGAGTGCAGGAGTTTGCTGTAGGATAYGGAGGCTTTAGGTGTTGCTGCAGCTGTGCTGGGCCCGGTGGGAGCTGCTCACATCTGGAACTGCAGCCTGGAAGCTGCCGTTGGAGCAGTTGTGGTGTGCTAGATGAACCAGCCTGGGATGAAGCATGAAGAGACGATGTGGCATTAAGTGTCAGTGCCCATTGGGGGAAGCTTTGGAATCCAGCTGGGATTGCTGGAATTGTATCAAGGGTTCACAGCCACTGCAATGGCTTGATCCTCGTCATCAGTCAAATACGGCCCCTCTGGATAATAGYTTTTAAGGCTGGATTGGAAGATAAGTATTTGCAGTATAGATTGCTGTCTGAGACTGGCCGTAAAGGAGGTCAGCCTTTGGGCTGAGGATTCCTCTGTGGTTGCCTTGCTTCCCTTCAAAATATAATTGGACTTTGGCTGTTAGTATTTAGCTATTCAGCTCTTTTAATCTACCATCACTGGCAGRCCTGTTTTCTTTTAAGCCTTACAGATCATTGTGGATTATGGGACAGACAAAGTGAGGAAGGGACCACGTGCAGCRCGTTGCTCACATAATCCTGAAGCCAAGCCTAACAAATTGTGTGGTCTGCATTTAACTAATCAGGAACATAAAACACCTGCTGGTCCCCTTGCAACTGAAAGAAAAAAATATATATATCACCTTGCTTTGTTGCTGGCTTAGCTGCCTTGGTTAAGGTGACTTGCTTTCACGTGGTGCCTTCTTCTTGCAAGGATATTGCAGTACCTTTGGGGCAGGGAAAGACCAACTGCTGTAAACCAGGTATGTAGGATTCGGGCTCTTTCCACAGATCAGCACTTTTGCTTTAGTTCTTTGATGGATTGTTATTTAGTGCATTCTTGGCTTTCCTTTTGCTTGTTGTTTGATGCTTATACATTAAGCATAAGTGATTGTTATACGGCCCCCTCAGGTGCCTGTGACCAGGGGCTTGTGACGAGACTGTGTGCCGCTCTATGGGGACAGTTCTCAGCCTGTACTTTTGGTGTAATTATGTTCTTATTGCTTTGCCAATCTACCTCTGGTCCGTTACCTCCTTAGTGGAGACCAGGAGCAACTACGTTGGTTTCAGTATCTCTGTAAACTCGTAGCAAGGCATCTGCAGCTCAGGGGAGGCACTGGTTATAATGGGTACTCATGAGTTTAAAATTACACTTCAGATAAGCCCTGTAACAGGTAGATCCTTCAACTCTCCTGTAAATAGGATCCAGGGAGAGAGGCAGCTGGACGGGGTTCATTTTGGAAGCTATTCAGGGAAATTACTGTAGGCCTTTTGAGCAAATTAGTCAGCACGGGGAAGGATCACAGAAAGACTTTTCCCTTAAGATTTGTAGGATCWTATGAAGGTGGGGAAAAAGAAGGAAGGGGAGCCATGGTAATTGAAGATTTTTTTTAATTAAATTAAATTATGAAAGCTGGCTTGAACTTGGCTGAGTGCTAGAGAAAGTTTTAATTTTAAATCATTGCAAGATGTGAAAGTGTTTGAATTTGGGCTGCTCTTGAAATGCAAAACTTGCAGGCGTGAAGTGAACACGATGCCTCCTTGGCTGGGTTGAGGGAACCTCAGTTGCTCTGCTCACGGCCAARGCGATTAGCTGGGTTCTCCCCTTGTATTTATCCTGGGAGAAAACCGTGAATGAGAACTCAGGGTCTTCCATGGGGCCTTGACAATTATTTGACTGGTAAAGAGGCAGTAACTTGTTGCTGGGATCAGGTTAGTATTTGGTGGGTTACGAAAGAAAAAAGTCGAATCATGGGCATGATTTAATGTAATAAAAAGGCAAAATGCACCTAATTAATGCTCCCTTAGAAATGCGGGGAGCAGGAGAGCCTGTGGGGTCATGGAGCATCCCCAAGTACTTGGAGAAACTTAGCMCAAACTGGCAAGTGACTTTGCAAGGTGCCTCATGCAGCCGCGCGGCTGCTGGACTTGGGTGTCGCGCAGATGTCCCCATTCCAGGTGCTCTTTGATGGATCCCCACTACCTCTTGCTGAATTGGGAGCCGAGTCCACGGGAGGTGGCTCTTCTCGCCCGGCAGAGATGGATGCAGCGGTTTCCCGGCGGAGGGGACCGTGTTTCCCTGGCAACAGCACCCGTACGGGAGCGCTCGGCAAAGCTCTGACCCTCGCTCGGYGTCTCCGCGTTCAGCAGATCTCGGCTTGGGCTGCGTGGCTCCTCCGGTCCGATGTTAATGAGAAGATGCTGAAATGCAGAAGCAGCAAATTCATTTGCAAGCAGCTGCAATCACATCTGGCTGAAACTGCTGCCCAAGTATCCCCGGAGCATTCCCGGCCCCGCAGACCTTCACGTCTGATAATAGTCAAACTGAAGCCATCCAAGTAATTTTGCGAGGGTCTTGGGAAAGCCTTCACATCACAAGGCATATACTCTTGCATACATGAGCCTATATGTGCTTGTAGATGCCTAGTATAATCTAGGATGTCATAGTCCTGCGACCACTTTTAGCATTTTATTATACATCCTTAAGTACCTAATTGCTGCTTAATSCCTTCAGGCTGGGCTGACAAGGCTCTGGCTGAGATCATGTGTGAATAGGAACGTGCTTGAGCTTGGGGAACCTCAGGGGCTGAGGAACCTTTGCTGTTTGCAGTGACATTTTGCAAACCCTCTCTGCGGACGCTGGGCTCCCCGCTCGGCAGCCACATAAAAGCTGGGGCAGCAGCTCCCGCTCTGCCCAGCAGCCCAGCACCCGAGGTCCCGCCAGCTTTTCCAGTGGTTTGGCACGTGAAGGCCTGGATTAGAGGGAGGAAACAAGATTTAGCAGAGCTGCTTTGCACCATCCGTGCCAGGTTCTGCCTGGTGTGGGCAGCTTTGCTGCTCATCCCCATCATGGTAGATCCRTTCCTCATGGCTTTAGCGCTGGCATTGCCCTCGAGTCCAACATGTGTTAAAGGAAGGGAACAAGGAAACAAGAAACCCTCTGCTGCTTTCTGCTGTCTTGTGTGCCCACCGTGGTGTTGGCCTKGGAGCTTCACGCATCCAGTGCTTGAGCGCCCTGCTGGTTCTGGGTGACAGGAATTTCTGCATTTAGTGCTTTGTCCTCTGCTCCTCCTCTCATCCCTTATCCCTTCTGCTCGGTTTTTTGGCCGGGAACAGCACATTAGCCTGCCTTAAAGAAAAAAACACCACTAAATCACTGAATTTGTCACAATAATTAAGTGTGGTAGCTACTGTTTTGGATGCATTTCACCTGCTAAGAGATACTGCACCAGTCAGCACCATATGGTAGTCTTTCTCTTTTTTTTTTTTTTTTTTTTTTTTCGTGTATAACAGACTTACAGCAGCAATTTGCTTCACCCGTGAGCCAGCACCGCAGCATGCAGTGCTTAACAGAAACAACATAAGACTGGTGAGCTCTTCACTTTAAGTTTCCAAGGACTGTGTAGCTGAGCTTCAGAGGCTGCTTTCTGGCACTGTCCCGTTTACCCTGTGACTCCTGGGATGAAATAAACGGGAGCTGCAGGACAGAAGTGCTCCGGAGACTCCTGACCAGACATTGCTCACTGCTGCAATCTCAACCTCTGTGAGTAGTTTGCAGAGATTTCCCTGCCTTTTAGATTTGTTGGCAAGCGCTCTTCAAAGTCCACGTGTCATCTGGAGCTTTTGAAAAGAAAATGGTTRCATATACTGAGAGCAATAATATTTTGTTTGACAAATGGGCTGAAATTGCAGGGTAAGTTACAGGCCTGTCTGCCATAAAGTACAGCCCGGCTGAGTGTCTGTGTTGTACCTCTGAAACACGGAGCGGTCTCCGAGGGCCCCGTCCCTACCCGCAGTGCTGTGCTGATGTGTCAGTACCACTTTGAACTAATATCTTTATTTTTTATTATTTTTAACTACTAGGGCCACTCGCATGTTATGTATCATGCTGCTCTGTGCCTTACAAGTTAATATTCTTCATGTGAAATGGTGGTTAGTTCAGGATCCTCTTATCTCCTTGGCTTGCTTCTTGGTGTCTGCCAGAATGACYGAAAATGCTCATATGTCCCTTAGCTTCCTTAAAACTCGGACAAACCCGTGGGTTGCTTTAATAGCCGGGAATGAGCCTCCTGAGCGGAACGACAACCCCGGAGCTTAGCATGTTAGCCTGGAACGCRAGGCTCCTGCTTAATTCCCCTTCCATTATAGACTCTTTGCGGGGCTCCAGGTAATCGTTTAGGTTCACGAGGCTCCTGCTTAATTCCSCTTCCATTATAGACTCCTTGTGGGGCTCCAGGTAATCGTTTAGGTCGGGTGTGGGTTGCATTCCTGCCCTGCAAAGGGCATTGGAAGCAGCGCATCCCGCCGTGGGGCTCCGGGTGATCAAGGAGGATGCAGAGGAGTAGCTGGCTCGTCTCGCAACCCGTAACCTCCGCAAGCAGAAGTCAATAAGGGTGATGCTGGGGCCTCATTCAGATGCAAGTGCCGTCGTGGGAGTCTGGTGCTTTCCCTCCTGTCCCCTAATTGGGCCTGGGCTCTTGCAATTTGCGATGGCCAACTACGTCTGAATCRATATCCGGGGCTACTTTTGTTATATTGGATAGCATTGATAACCCTGCTCCCGAGTCATTGCCTTAGTGATAACTGCTTCCTCTCCTTAATTGGGAATATCCGTGAAAAAATGAGATATGCATCAGAGTGAACWGCTTGCCATTAACCCTCAGGTGGCAGATTCCTGCATCTTGCCCCATTGTGTTTGCTTTAAAGACTAAAAGGGAAGCAATGTTTTTAAGGTGTTGAGGACTTGGTGTGGTCTGAAGTGAGTGGATTTGACTGCTCACACATCCAGCCTTGCTCCTGTCTTGCGCCCTCATATCCTTTCACTTAAATAGGGTGTATTTTTAATTTTGTGAAGCTTTAGAAACAGTGGGGTGCTCTGTGTGGCTTTCTTTTCTAAATTAATGAACTTAGAAGCGAGTTGTGGCTTTTTGTGGGGGAGATTAAAAACTTATTAAAGCAGGACCCAGTGGTGYAGCAGCTCCAGCTAAAGCTCTGCCAGGGTTGCCATAAGGCTTGTTTTATACAACGTTGCTCTCAGGATTGGAATACAAATTGTCAGCTTTACAGCTGATCAGGTTTTCTTGAGAAAACAACAACCAAAAGGACCGTTCGATGGAGGGAGGACCTGGTTYGTTGCCGCTCAGTGCCTGGATGGCGCTTGCTTCTCGTGGAGCATCGAGACATGTCTGGAGAAGGCAATGGAGGGGACATCCTCCCAAAGCTCAGGTGACTTTATTTATTTGTTTATTCAGTCAGTTCCAAAAGCCAATTCCTGTTGCTCAGAACAAGTACCATWGGTGCGTAATGGAAGTCATGACAATCTGAGTCTACAAAATAATGGGATAGGAAGGGACACACCTGGATATGTGTTTTCTTATGTGGTGCAGAAAAAGGAAACTGTAAAAACATTGCAGTGCATGAAAGCCCCTTCATTCACACTCCTTTTTAACCTTATCTTTGCTGCTTAGGGATGCTCACATGCTGCTCACCGTAGCTGGCTTTGCAATTTAAATGAATTCACTAATGTTCTCATTTTAACAAGGCCATATAGAAATGCTGATCAAAAATGTCACCTAGTGATTTCAATCTGTAAGCACTTTTGGAAGTGAGAGTTAGATATATTTCTATGTAACCAAGCTTCTGTCATGGCAAAAAGTGTTTCTGGGAATGATCTTTGCATGGGAGGGTTTATGTTTAGCTGGTCTTGGAAATGAGTGGGGATTTGTGTTGCTTTTCACAAGCACCCRAAAGCTTCAATGTTCTCAGAACTGAGTGGAAAAATCGGGTTTGAGGGAAATTTGAAGAGATGGCCCTGTACCAATTTGGGAATAAAATGCAATTAAAAAAGACCATTTAAAATGATCGCTTGGAGTTCTCTACTCTTTCTTCCCCGCTGGAAAGCTGCAGTCCTWAATTTGGTGCTCCAGGCCGTTAGACTGCAAAGAAAGGAGCTGGGTCTAATTGTGCCAGCAGTTACAGGCTGGTTGCCTTAGGGCAGCCTGTGTTGCAAAGCTTCCCCACAGGCCCAGCACCTGGAAACCTTGGCTCCCCGTGAAGCATTTCAGACTCATCCATCTCCCGTCAAAAACCTCT
The DNA here is from genome assembly GCF_003342845.1 of Nothoprocta perdicaria. Taxonomy (NCBI): domain Eukaryota; kingdom Metazoa; phylum Chordata; class Aves; order Tinamiformes; family Tinamidae; genus Nothoprocta; species Nothoprocta perdicaria. The sequence goes on along the minus strand of NW_020454092.1, from coordinate 19,221,558 downwards.
TTTATCAGAATTTTGCTGCTCCTCTCTTATTAGAGCAAAAATCCCCTGCTATTTACAACAGGAAGGATGTTGCGTCAATATTTGTTTAGCAAATGTTGATATTTTAATTTGTTTTGCAACACGGAATCCTTCAGCAAGCTAAAAATGGCTCCCCAGACTACAAATAATGAGCAGGATGTTGTCTTGTGGGAGAAAWATATTGTTGTCAAGCTTTCCATTTTGGTACTAGTCAGAATGTCTCGTGAAGTCGGAGATACTTCAGTCACTCTTGATGAATATGAAGATATCTGGCTTAGATTAAGTTGAGCTGGGTCGGATGCGAAAACCAATCTAGCTCTGGCATCCGTGCGCGGCAGCGCAGTGTCTACCTTGCATGCAGCAGAGAAGATGAATATATCATACTTGTGATTTGATAGGCATCATAAAGCAGCTGGGTGGTTGGGGACTACCCGACGTGATTGATTTGGCAGCCGTCGGCGGGAGATGCCAACGAGAAAAAGGGAATCGCGGTTCGAGTGGCTACTTCTCTGCCGCTCGCTGGAGCAGAGACATGCGCAGGGTTAACGAGCACGTGGCTTAGAGCACCTCGTCTATACACACAGAGGAGGGGACGAGATGAAAACGTCACCTTTAACAAGGAGCATGAGGTGAATGGTGACCCTCGAGCGGAATCGTGAGTTG